>NW_027363040.1:1682500-2070000 GCF_046119375.1 Phyllobates terribilis | reverse complement strand
GATGTACTGGTCCCTCTGTGTGGCGGAGCCTCCAGGCTTCTTAGGCCAAGGGACCTGAAATCCCTCGCAGGTTGGTTCTCTGCTGCTGGGCTTGTAACCCTGACTGCCTCGGACCCCAATGTCCGGTAGATTGGTTCTCTGCCAGGACCGGCTCTCGTCGCCTCTGTCCCTGGCTTGCAGTTTCTCCTCTGCCTCACGGACTCCTCAGCTACAGCTGAATTGTCCCTCCTTCTCTGGGACTAGTCTCACTCCTGAGCTAGGTCGTCCAGTTCTCTCTAACCCTGCCCCCAGTTCCAGCTTTTATAGGGGCAGCCAGCTCCCCCTGCTGGCCTGGGACAGGAGGTGCTGTATGCTAATTGTCCCTAACCAGGGGACCTCCCTCCTGCTTTCAGAAACAGATTATTGTTTGTGGCATCCAGGCCTGGGGTGACACACACACACTGCTCTATATTTAGTATGATCCCCCACTCCTCCATATATATAGCATGATGGTCCCACTGCTCCATATACAGGTGCATCTCACTAAATTAGAATATCATCAAAAAGTTAATTTATTTCAGTTCTTCAATACAAAAAGCTGTCTTTCAGCTCATCTGCATTGTTGGGTCTGGTGTCTCTCATCTTCCTCTTGACAATACCCCATAGATTCTCTATAATAGATTCTCTATGGGGTTAAGGTCAGGCGAGTTTGCTGCCAATCAAGCACAGTGATACTGTTGTGTGTAAACCAGGTATTGGTACTTTTGGCCGTGTGGACAGGGGCCAAGTCCTGCTGGAGAATGACATTTCCATCTCCAAAAAGCTTGTCGGCAGAGGGAAGCATGAAGTGCTGTAAAATGTTCTGATAGACGGCTGTGCTGACTTTGGTCTTGATAAAACACAGTGGACCTACACCAGCAGATGACATGGCCCCCCAAACCATCACTGATTGTGGAGCCTTCACACTAGACCTCAAGCAGCTTGGATTGTGGACTCTCCACTCTTCCTCCAGACTCTGGGACCTTGATTTCCAAATGAAAATTGGAACTCTAGGACCTTGTGGAGTGTGTCAATGACTGCCTTCTGGACATCTGTCAAGTCAGCAGTCTTCCTCATGATTGTGGAGCATACTGAAACAGTATTGAAGAACTGGAATAAATTAACTTTTTGAAGATATTCTAATTTAGTGAGATGCACCTGTATATACTATGATGGTCCCACTGCCCCACATACATATAGTATAATGGCCCCACTACTCCATATGTAGTATGATGGACCCACTACTCCAGATATATAGTAGGATGGCTCCACTGCCCGATCATTTAAAAAAATAAAGTTTATTCTCACTTAATCCTGATTCCCTACATCACGGCCTCTGTCTCCTCTTCCATAGCGGGACAGCAGAGCAAAGCGATGCAATGATGTCATCGAGCCACCTGCGTGAGTATGCTGACATCTCGTTAACCGCAGGCCTATGGCGATCTGTGGCATATGAAAGAGATAGTGATAGGGCAGGGAGCTTGTGTCTCACTGCTTTATCATGCGACGCCTCTGCATAAGAGACATTAGGGCTACATTAGCTACGTCACAGAAGACACTGGAGCTGGAGTATATAGAATAGGAGACACTGGGGCTGGCGTATATTCATCACAGGATACATTGGGGCTAGAGCATATACATCACAGAAGAAGCTGGAGTATATAGAATAGGAGACACTGGGGCTGGAGTATATAGAATAGGAGACACTGGGGCTGGCGCATATACAGTTCTGCTCAAAAGTTTACATACCCCAGCAGAATTTTTCCTTTCTTGGCCTTGTTTCAGAGAAAATGAATGATAACAAAAACACTTTTTCTCCACTCATGGTTATTGGTTGGGTGAAGCCATTTACTGTCACATTTCTGTGTTTTCTCTTTTTAAATCTTAATGACAACTAGTGATGAGCGAGCATGCTCGCTACTGCTCGGTGCTCGCCCGAGTATCTCACTGCTCGAGATGCTCTGCGCTCACCGAGTATTTCCGGGTTGGTCGGGCGGGAAGTCGGGTCCCCTCCCTGCATGTTTGGCGCTCTTACAGAGCCAATGAACATGCAGGGATTGCCTGCCATGCACTGTAATTCCATAGCCATGTTGGTTGTGGGCATTACAGTGATTGGCTGGCCGCACAGCGTCATCAGGTCTAGATCTGACCTGGCGCCGCCATGCTCATCACAGTCACTCCGGATCTGACAGTGTAGGGAGAGCTGCTGCTGCGTTAGGGAGAGATTTGATCGTGCATTAGGTAGTGTAGTGAGAAAAACCGCACATTACACATATCCATCTCAACAAACAGTCCTTCTGAGGACTAATCCATCTGCAGAGATATCAGGCAGGCAGTGTATATAGGCAGGCAGGCAGTGTATATAGCAGACTGCAGTGCATATAACACAAGAGGCTCCATTCCAATTCTGCCTTCTGCTGCTGTTAGATATTTCTATACAAAGGCCCAGGTCTCAGGGGCGAGGAATACTTTTCTTTGGATCTTAATCCTCATTATTTGCTTATAAAGCAATCCAGAGAACACCGTTTTTCTTCGCCATTTGTTTGTTGGCACTGCAGAATACAGCCAGGTCCTTTCCATATTAGAGCGCTAGAAATCCAGCTATTTAAAACTGTGTTTTCTCCGTCACACGGATCACATATACGTTGTCAGAAAATACTGCCATTTCTGGCCTCCATTTTTTCAGTGTGTCAGTGAAGCAATTCACAGCAGTTTGCTGTTCACACTACTTACCTACAGGCCAGGTATTTAAAACTCTGTTTTCTCCATCACACCGATCACATATAACTTCGCTTCAAACTCAGTCATTTGTAGTGAGCGTGGAAGATACTATCCTCCATTTAAAATGGGCAAGGCACGTGGCAAGGGACGGGGAACTGGACGTGATGGTAATGGTACATGCAGAGGCCGAGGACAAGGCCGCGGGCAAGCCGAAATTGTGCCACAACAAACACCCACATCTTCTCGCCTGACCTTCCTGTCCCAATTTCTAGTGGACCACAGCACACCACTATTGAACCCAGATCAGTGTCAAAAGGTTGTTGGTTGGATAGCGGATAATGCTTCCAGTCACTTAGCCACCACCACCACCACCCTGTCTTCCACACGGTCAAGTCTCAGTAGCCATGAGTCTGGACCTCATATTCCTCACCCTGATCCTCCTTCCTCCCACCATACCGAGTACCCAGAGACAACTGATCCCACACTTGGACAATCTGAAGAGCTGTTCACTTTTCCATTTATAGATTCGGGCCTCTCGCCCGGTCCACTTGAAGCGGGGCAAGAGGAGATCACGTGTAGCGATGCCCAAATATTTGAGCAGCCACGGTCACACGAAGGCGACGGTGGGAAACTGTCACAAGAGGTGGACGATGATTAGACACAATTGGCAGAAAGTCAGGAATAGTACCAGGGTGCAGAAGTGGGAGACGAGGTGGTGGATGATATAGTAACTGACCCAACCTGGCAGGAGGACATGCAGAGTAAGGACAGCAGCACACAGGGGGAGGGAGGCAGAGCACCCCAACAGGCAGGAAGAAGCAGTGTGGTGGCCGCAGACAGAAGGCAGGCTACCGTTTCCCGTAACACCAACATGAAGGAAGTTGCCACTACAACTGTTAGGTCTTCCCGAGTCTGGTTGTTTTTTAAAGACTCTGCCGATAACTCCAAAAAGGCCATTTGCATCACGAGCCAGACCAGCATCAGCAGGGGTGGCAAAACGACCAGCCTAACCACCACCAGCATGATCAGGCACATGGCAGCAAATCACTCGACTTTGTGGGCCGAACACCAGGGTCCAGGAACAGTGTCTACAGGTGGCACCATTGCTTCTTCTGCTGTTGTGCATGCAAGTCAATCCCCTGTCCATAGTGCATGCAAAGATGCCTCCTGCCCTGCACCTGTCATTGCACACTCTCAAGTAGCAGCATCAGGAAGCACGTCCATGTCCTTGGCCCAGCGCAGCGTTCAGTTGTTCATACTCCAGTCCTTGGAATGCAAGCGCAAATATGCAGCCAACGTCCCACAGGCCACACTACTAAATTCTCACAATTCACGACTGCTTGGCTCGAAATGTTGCCTTTTAGGCTTGTGGAGACAGAAGCATTCCGCAACCTGATGGCGGCGGCCGTCCCTCAGTACTCTGTCCCCAGCCGCCACTATTTCTCCCAGTGTGCCGTCCCCACATTACACAAGCACGTGTCCCAAAACATTAGCCGTGCCCTCAACAACGCAGTTACCAGTAAAGTCCACCTAACCACGGACACGTGGACAAGTGCTTGTGGGCAGGGACGGTACATCTCGCTGATGGCACACTGGGTTAACATAGTGGAAGCCGGGACCCAGTCGGACCTTGGGACGGAACACGTCCTCCCGACGCCAAGGATTGCAGGCCCTAGGTCAATCAGGGTTGCCCCCACGGTCTACAGCTCCTGAACCTCATGCTCCTCAGCCTCCTCCTCCTCCTCAACCTCCATCTCCGAAATGACCACATCAGTCACAAGCTGGAAGCACTGCAGCACTGCCTCGGCCAAGCGGCAACAGGCTGTGCTGAAGCTAATATGCTTAGGTGAAAAAACACACAATGCTGAAGAGTTATGGACAGCTCTGAAAGAGCAGGCAGATCTGTGGCTCAAACCGCTGAACCTACAGCCAGGCATGGTCGTGTGTGACAATGGCCAGAACCTGGTGGCGTCTCTGAGGCGAGGTGAGCTCACACACGTACCATGCCTGGCCCATGTGCTTAACCTCTTGGTTCAGCGGTTACTCAAATCCTACCCGGAGCTGCCGGATCTGCTTGTTAAAGTATGCCGCCTGTGTGCCCATTTTAGAAAGTCAGCTACAGCTTCCGCCGCCCTTGCAGTGTTTCAGCAGCGTTTGCAGCTTCTGGCTCACAGACTGATGTTTGATGTCCCCACACGTTGGAACTCTACATTGCAGATGTTGGGAAGGATTTGTGAGCAGAAGAGGGCAGTTGTTGAGTACCAGCATCAAAAAGGCTATCGGTATTCAGTTCAGACTCCACACATAAGACCTCAGTAGTGGACGTGGATGTCAGACATATGTACCATCCTCCAAAACTTTGAGGACTCCACCAAGATGGTGAGCGGCGATGACGCCATAATTAGCGTCACCATCCCGCTTCTCTGCCTTCTGAAACGCTCTCTGCTCACAATCAAAGATGATGCATTGCAGGCGGAGCACGATAAGATGGAGCAATTAACCATACAGGGTGATTACACACAGCCAAGCCTCATCTCATCCCAACGTGGATTGGGTGACAATGAGGAAGAGGAGGAGGAGGAAGGACAGGAACTAGTTTCATGCACTATAGACGGTGCTATCTGCACAGCTGTCATACCGTCTGTTCAGCGTGGATGGCCAGAGGACAGAGAGGAGGAGGAGGAGAGCATGGTCAGTCATCCTCTTGGTGAGGACACGGAAGTCTTGCCTGTTAGTAGTCTGGCACGCATGGCTGAGTTTATGTTATGCTGCCTTTCCCATGACCCTTGCATTCTCAAAATTTTAGGTCATTACTGGTTGGTGACACTTCTAGACCCACTCTACAAGGAGAACTTTATATCTCTTATTCCTGAGGCGGACAGGTGTACAAAAATGAGGCAGTACCAGAAGGCCCTTGTTGCGGAACTATTAAAAAAATTCCCATCTGAAAACGCTGGAGGCAGAGGGCACACTTCGTTCGACAACCAAGGCCCCCACTCTGTCACTTCTTCTCTCTGACTGAACACTGTTCTAAGATGGTGCCCACCTTTTATACCTCCCTCTAGAACATGAGCCCAGGTGACCAGCAAACAATGGGCTCCTATCTACGCTCAGGAACCAACCCCTATCTGCTCCTACATCACTGGGTATTCCTACCCCCTCCCCACTCCAGCCAGGGACATGGTCTGTCGTGCCTGCATTTCTGTCTAATGGGAGCACCGTTGAGCTGTCCCTCGGAAATGGGGTGAGTGTGCAGTATGCAGCTAACTGAACCCTCGTCCATACTCCATCCTTACCCGGGAGTGGAATATCACACCTCTGGCAGAGGTGCAATACCCCTGTAGCGGCCGAGCCCTCGGGGCGCTACATTTTTATGATGCCTGTAAAAAAAATTTTTTATACAGTATGTTCATGTATACCCCCCAGGAGTAAATGTTTGTCAGCCCATACACTTAGTGCATGGCATTACAAGTATAGGAGGCCCGCTCCTTTCTAATGGTAAAAAAAATTTATGATGCGCTCCTCCACGTCTCTTCCAAGGGCCATTGAAGTGCCTCCAAATTTTTGGCAGCCCTTGCAGTCACTGCATAGTCCAACACTATGGGAGACTCTCTCCTTTCTAATGGGAATTTGTCATTACTGTGGCCTGGTCTATGTGTCTTTAAATTGTTAGTGGGTTTTTTCCTAAACTTGGTCAGCCGTTGGACTCACTGCATACCCTATAACTGTATAGCAGACCCTCTCCTTTCTAATGGGAACATGTCATATCTTGTTACTGTGGCCCTGCTCTGTGTGTCTTTAAATTCTTAGTGGGGATTTTCCTAAAATCTGTCAGCCGTTGGACTCACTGCATACCCTATAACAGTATAGCCGACCCTATCATTTCTAATGGGAATTTGTCGTTACTGTGGCCCTGCTCTATGTGTCTTTAAATTCTTAGTGGGTTTTTTCCTAAAATTGGTCAGCCGTTGGACTCACTGCATACCCTATAACTGTATAGCAGACCCTGTCCTTTCTAATGGGAGCATGTCGTACCTTGTTACTGTGGCCCTGCTCTGTGTGTCTTTAAATTCTTATTGGGGTTTTTCATTAAAATTTGTCAGCCATTGGATTCACTGCATACCCTATAACTGTATAGCAGACCCTCTCCTTTCTAACGGGAACATGTCGTACCTTGTTACTGTGGCCAAGCTCTTTGTGTCTTTAAATTGTTAGTGTTTTTTTTCAAAAATTTTGGCCACCCTTGCAGTCACAGCATGGGCATTACCACTATAGAAGACCCGCTCCTTTATAATGGGAACATTTTTTTTACTGAGACCCTCCTCTGTGTCTCTTCAAAGGGGTATTAGGTTGCGTCCAAATTTTTGACAACCCTTGCAGTCACTGGATGCACAATAACAGTATAGGAGACCCACTTGTTAATAATGGGAACAACAAAGCATAGCCCTCTGATGGCTCTCTAACAATAGCTAGGGCCGACTGCTGGCCTTTTAAGAATAGTAAGGGCCGTCTGATGTCCCTATAAAAATAGGCTTTATGACTTTCAGAGTCCCTCCATCATAAATAAAACAGGATCTGTCTGATGACACCACATTGCCAGATGAGGTTGTAAAATGTTAAAATGACATTTCCCGGTGAATGCATTTGTCATAAAAAATAACATAAAAAAACATAACAATAGCATCTTTCTTTAGTATAAAAAACAGCATCACCAATTTAACCTCAATGTAATCACATTGTTCAGCTCATGCACCTCCTCCTCCATCTCCGAAATGACCACATCAGTCACAAGCTGACAGCACTGCAGCACTGCCTTGGCCAAACAGCAACAGGCTGTGCTGAAGATAACATGCTTAATGCTTAATTGACAAACCGCCCAGCGCTGCATAGTTGTTGAAAGCTGTAACACAGCAGCTTGATCTGTGGCTCTCACCGCTGAACATACAGCCAGGCATGGTCGTGTGTTACAATGGGCGGAACCTGGTGACGGAGAGATGACAACCGGGGTAGATACGGTTTCCCTCTATGCCAGTCCTTTCACAGAGCTAAAGAATATGGCTGTGGTGAAATACAACTCCCACTGAGAAGCTGTTTCAGATTGAAAAACATTGTGCCCACCAGAGGATTTGTTTCTGAGGGCTAACCTTTCTCACCCGCTCAAGAGCCCCATAGCAGCTGCAAAGTTAGCGCTATCATGAACTCTCCTGAGGTAGAAGCCAAGGCACACCAGAGAATTCTCTGGTGGAACTGTCCAACCCAGCCGAGAAGCAGTCCCAGCTAAGAAAAGTGTGTGGGAAGATTCCAGGACACTCTATTTTTACTGAGGAGGAAACACATGCAAACATGGGGAGAACATACAAATTTCTTGCAGATGTTGTCCTTGCTGGGATTTGAACCCAGGATCCCAGTGCTGCAAGACTTCAGTGCTAACCACTGATCCAATGTGCTGCCGTTCACCCTCTAATATCTAACAGGCTGGAGAAACTTGAACCTACTGCCACTCTATCATCAGCTCCTTTGTGAGAAAATGTATTTGGGCAGCCACTCAGTCTACCAAATAAAATTCCAGAGAAGGAAATTGAGGATGGCTTCGCTACTGGTACTGGGGGCAGTGCTAATACCATGGTGTTGTACCATAGTTTGCTGGAAATATTCCAAGCTGGTAGGAGGCAAGAAAATTCCCACAGAAAAGTACCAGCAGTAATGTTCAGGCCACATTTCAAGTGCAAGCAGCTTTAGAGGACTTCCTGGGAGAAATGACACACAGGGTAGATACGGTTTCCCTCTATGCCAGTCCTTTCACTGAGCTAAATACAACTCTTATCAAAAAAAGTTGTGGACTGGCTCCGTACCGTCCCTGGCCACATTCACCTGTCCACGTGTTTGTGGTTAGGCAGTCCTTCTTAGTAAGTGCACTGGGCAGGGCATGGGTAATGTTGTGGGACCCGTGCTTGTGGAAGGCGAAGGCGATACCGGGAAAAATGCTGGCGGCTGGGGACCGAGTATGGACACCCGGCCGCCGCCTGCATGAGGTTGTGAAAAGCTTCCACCTCCACAAGCTTAAAAGGCCATATTTCAAGTGCAAAGAGCTGCCCAGAAATCTGTCAGTTTAGTGTTGCGGCCTGTGGGTGGGTGGGTGGCTGGCTGCATACTTGCAATTGCATTCCAAGTAACAGAAAACTAAGCAGATGATGGCCTCTATCATCATCATGGCCTCACCTCGGCACTATGAACTCTCCTGAAGGAGAAGCCAGGGCCCGCTGGAGGAGTCTCCGGTTCTCTGGTGGGCCCGTCCAACCCTGCCGAAAAGCAGCCCTGGCTAAGAAAAGTGTGGGGGAAGGTTCCTGGACACTCTATGGCTACTTTTTTAATGCGGATCGGCCATGCTTATGCATGTTATTTCTCAAAACGCATTACGGATCAGGCCATTTTCCAACTCTGTATTCAAGAAATTAAATGCGCAAAGAAAGATGTGTGTGTGTCAAAGCACCATTGACAAGTGCGAGTTGATGTTGGATGGGCTGCCATTGCTTCTGCAACAAGCTCAATTACAGGATTTTCTGGGAGAAATGACATGCAGGGTAGATACGGTTTCCCTCTATGCCAGTCCTTTCACCGAACTAAATACAACTCTTAGCAAAAAAAGTTGTGGACTGGCTCCGTACCGTCCCTGGCCACATTCACCTGTCCACGTGTTTGTGGTTAGGCGGTCCTTCCCAGTAAGTGCACTGGGGAGGGCACGGGTAATGTAATGGGACCCGTGCTTGTGGAAGGCGGAGGCGATACCGGGAAATATAGTGGCGGCTGGGGACCGAGTATGGACACCCGGACGTCGCCGGCATGAGGTTATGAAAAGCTTCCGCCTCCACGAGCCTAAAAGGCCACATTTCAAGTGCAAGCAGCTGTCAAAAATTTGGCAGTATAGTATTGCAGCCTGTGGTTGTGTGGCTGCCGGCATTCTTGTGCTTGCATTCCAAGGAATGGGGTAGGGACAACTGAACACTGCAGTGGGACAAGGACATGGACAGTGATTGTTGCAAGTCTGCAACGACAGGTGCATGGCGGGAGGCATCTTCGCATGTGCCAAGGATCACTTATGATGGGCACACATTTAGGCAGTGACCTGGGAGTCAGAGATGTTTTCAGAGGTCTTCCCCTTGCTGTTCCCATGTCTTTTCAGCACTGTATGCATGTGTCTGATGATGTGTCACACACCACATGGCCAGATAAGGTTGTAAAATGTTAAAATGACATTTCCTGGTGAATGCATTTGTCTTGGTTGAAAGCAATGCAAAAGTGCAAAAACGTGTCAAAAATGCTACGTGTGTAGGAGTATTTTTGTTTTTGTTTATTTATTTTGCCTTATATACAAGTCATCACCCTGGAAAGGATGTTCCTTACGCCATAAAAGTGGCGTAATACTCTGACGACGTTGTTGACAGCAGTGATCTGGGAGTCAGAGATGCTTCCAGGGGTCTTCCCCATGCTGTTCCCATGTCATTTGAGCACAGTTCCCATCGATTTGGGCAATTTTTAGGCCCTCTGCAGACCGCCGTGGGGAGCCACCTGAAAAATGCTCAAGTTTCCCCTAGACTTATTTTGGGCTCATTGCTCGGGTTGAGCACCCGAGTATTTCAATTTGCTCGACCCGAGCAACGAGTACTCGAGCATTTTAGTGCTCGTGACGCGCCCCTGGGCCTGAGTCGCGCAGCGTTGCGCACGCGGGAGCCTACCCGGAACCGGATCTGATAGGGGTAGTAGTCTCATGGCGGTGACCCGGTCCGTGCCCAGGGAGTCAAACTGAGTGGCCGTATTTAGCAGAAGATGGTACGGTGTTCGACTACGCCACCCGTTGAATGCGGCTATGAAGCCGCCGCTGCAGGGCAGACCGCTGAGGCCGGTGGTAAGGTTGTGCAGCGTAGCTGGTAGAACCCCCAACAGGAGGGGTATGGCCTCAGGGCAGCCGACGTGTTTGAAGGGGGGTAGCAGGAACCACTCAGAGACGGTGCGGTGTAGTTTTGGGTCTTTACTGGTGACAAGGTAGACCCTCCCGGAGTACTGGCTAGCGATCGGGGCCTGGTCAGTCCGTGAGCTGATGGGATCTCCCCTGGCCAGGCGGAGTTGTAGGCCTCCCCAACTAATCGTACTCTTCTGGCTACCTTGCTAGAGGCGGGTAAAAGTAGCCCACGTCCCTGAGTGTACCGTGTGGTGCTCACCCGTATGGCCGGTGACTCGGGGCCTTTTGGTAACTTCCGCTCCACGACGGCGGTGCTGGTCCCTTGCGTGTGACCGTGCCTTCGGGTTTCTTGGCCAGAGGACCTGAAATCCCCTGCCGGGCGGTTTCTGCTGCTGGGTAAGGATTAGTCCCCACAGCCTCGGACTCCGGGTCCGGTGAGAACTCTTCAATCAGGGCGAGCTCTACAGCTTCCAGCCCCTGATCGGAGAGATATGTCACACAAAAAAAGTTAATAAATAACATTTCCCATATGTCTACTTTACATCAGCACAATTTTGGAACCCAAATTTATTTTTATTAGGGAGCTATAAGGGTTAAAATTGACCAGCGATTTCTCATTTTTCCAACAAAATTTACAAAACCATTTTATTAGGGACCACATCACATTTGAAGTCACTTTGAGGGGTCTTTATGACTGAAAATACCCAAAAGTGACACCATTCTTAAAACTGCACCCCTCAGTGAATCGGGTCATCATGGCAACATCCGGGAAGCCACGGCACACATTGCTGGACGCCGGCAGGAGAGGTGACTATCCCGATCACCTCCCCTTGCCCCCGCAATGCTGCGAACGACTTCGATCGCAGCATTGCGGGGGTTAATGTGCCGGACCTCTCCCAGCACATAGCACCGGGTGTCAGCTGTGACAATCAGTTGACACCCGGCGGCGATCACGCCCGCACAGCCTGTGTGCGGGCGCGATCGCAAAGATGTACTAATACGTATCAGGCTCTTAAGTCCCAGGGCGCAGATACGTATCAGTACGTCTTGGGCTTTAAAGAAGTTAAAATTATGTGAAAATGGGAAAAGTCACAAAACTTTGCAACTTTTCAGGAGCTTTATGCCAGTTTTCTGACCAATACACTGGTGAATGGGGTTCATAATCTCTAATCCTTTCAGCTCCCTTTAATTAGACTACTTTCAACAAACTAATTATAAGTATTGGGTCTGTTTTTTTTTTAATGCTTTTAAAATAATTGTAAATATTTTCAATCCCCTTTTGTTATAAGGATTTCCCAAAAATTAGCTAATCATAAGTTGTCCTGCATTCGTGACAGTGATTGACTGCGCGGTCACTTGGAAGTTTACATTGGCATCACTACAGGGCCGGTAAAGAAGGACTGTCAGGGACCCCCAGAGTGTGGTAAAATGCGCCAACTAATTCATAATTCATTTAATTCTCACACAATATACTAAGTTAGTGTAAGTCTACAAAAAAGCAACAAAACTTGGTGCTAAAAAAATTGAGCATAACTTTTTGAAAAATGAGCCAGGTTATGCCAAATCTTACATATTTTGTGACTTTGTGATCAGTTATCAACACAAATATTTTACTCAAATTACCAGATCGATGGATAAGCATTGGGACTTTTCCCTAAATCTCTCCAAAACATCACCGCTTATAGAAGACCACCCTCATATCCAGATCAGATTTTCTGTGAGAGATGCCCAGATTCACAATATAGTATGCCTACTGGCCATCTATTAGAAGTCCACCCCAATGGAAGTCCAGTTATTAAAGAGGATTTTACTGTTTATATAAGGGGCAGACAATGACAGTGAAGGGCCCTTAATCAGGACTTCTGATCTGGGCCCCCCACCCTCCATCAGGCACCACCTACATATACATTTCCATGTATATTTATATTAGGCACACATATAAAATTTGCACATGCTAATACTCTATACACATTTTAACGTATGCATATCCATAGTGCACACAAACATAAAATACGGACATACACATAAGATGCACATACACAGTATAGAGTCCCGGTAGTCCTCATAGTTTTAAGCATGGACCCTGGCAAATTGTAGACGGACTTTTATTGTTCATGGGCTTTAAGGGAGAGAGGCTTCCTTTGTGGAGGACACTCATGAATGCCATTCATTTGCAGTGTACACCGTGTCGTGTCATGGAAAACACTCACCCTAGTTTGGCTTTCTACTTCTTCAGCTAATAGCAATGAATTTGCCTGTCGATTTACTTCTCATCAGAAGATGCTTTTGTTTAGATGTTAACTTCCATCTGACTGATAAGAAAAGCTTTGCTGATCTTCTTGTAGACCACATTTTTTGTAAAGAAATTATTTTCTTTCTCAGAAATGTCTTGTGACATTTCTCTTCTATGTGGTGCCACTTACCCTTCTCATCAGAGGACGCTTTTGTTTAGGTGTTAACTTCCATAGTCGGCCTGGACTTCTCTGTAAGATGGTTGCAGTTCCATCTTTGTTATAGTTTTGCATCACTTTTGCTACAGTATTCTGACTGATAAGTAAAGTTTTGCTGATCTTCTTGTAGACTTCACATTTATTGCAAAGAAATTATTTTCTTTCTCAGGTTTTGTGACATTTCCCTTCTATGTGGTGCCATTGCTGATAGCATGAAATGGGAAGGAGTTTTCTTTATTAAGTAACTTCCTTTTACAGACACCTGTCTGCTGGACATCTGTTTAATGAATAATTACACTTACCTGTGGTTCAGTTCTTGTTAATTAGAATTTTGTTGTCTAAACTTAGCTTTTCTCTTAAGACTGTTACTGGGATGTTCTCATTTTTGAAACATGATCTTGAATGAGTTTGTTAAGAAAATTACTTTTTTGGCGTCTTCAAAATACCAAATCTTGTTTGCATTCAATGGCTCAAATTTGCGAGAGTATTTTGTAGTATGGTATCCCATATAAAATGATAATTCTGAAAGGAAACTACAGGTTTGCTGACAAATCTATTTGGGTGTACTGATTTATGCTAAACACTGTGTATATATATATATATATATATATATAAACCTTATAAGTTTGGTATCACAGTAATCGTACTACTGACTCTGAATCATTTTGTCAGTTTGTTTTTACAACACAATACACACTGTAAAATGAAGGAACCCAAACCTGGCATTTTTTCTTATTTTTCAACACATTATATGATAAAATGAATGGTGTTGTTCAAAACTACAACACTAAGCGTCAGCACACTGTGATTTGCTGATCTGTAAGATGCGTTCTTTGTGCTGTGAAAATACACAGCTGTGATATCTCACCAAATATTCATAGTGGGAACTTAAAATTATGTTTTTCTGCCATGATTAAGGATGGTTTGGATGTATGAAACATGTTGACCTTTTATTTCTATCTTTGTGGAATTAAGGCTGCATGAACCAGTCACCAACCATTATCTGTATATGTACAAATATTAAGTGCTACTAAGTGCTGTAGGAAAAACTTAGAATAGTGAGGTGATTTGATAGTCCTGCCACAAATAATCTGTTTCTACTGCACACTTAAAATATCTGATAGTGGGAATGAACATGATTGCCTGCAGTAGTGCACTCCTGAGAGCTGGTGCAGCAGAGAAAATGTCTTGGACATGAGAGTGGGAGGTCCTGATTATGGAGGATGTTAATCTTAGCTCATTGGAGTGTAGATATGGTAGAGTTGCAGGGCTGTGCAGCAGTGTGGAGAGGTTTGTGGATGAGTGTAATTACTGGTACAGGGTGGAGGCACCAGTGTAACTGCTGGACAGAAATATGAGACTGACTGCTGCATTAAGGATAATGAGAAATACATTTAGTGAGAAGAAGAGCAATTAGTGAGTTACAAGTATTTGTGAATTCAAGACAAAAAGGAATCAGAGCAACAGTAACAGATTTTACTTTTTTTTAATTAATAATGGGATGAATAAAATCGTGAACATTATCAAAAGACTAAATCAAAGTCAGGAAGATAGCCGAGGTCAGATACCAGGTGATCAGTAAATGACAAGTCAGACGAGCAGTATGAATACCGCGGAGCCCGATGACAGAGGCGTTACTGAAACTTGTCCAGGTTGACCAGTCAGAAGGCCACAGGTAGATGGTGAAGTTCCTTCTATACAGCTCCAGCAGTGATGGTGGATCTGCTGGACTTCAGGGCGCTAGATGCTTAGGTGTGCCGTCTTTTAGATGGTTTTAGGGCAACAGTGACAGCATGCAAATGCGCGAGCAGCCCTGGATAATCCACGCCGGCAGGATGATAAGATCCGGCGGAAGATGGAACCTATGACAAGAGAAATAAATATAATGTAAGTGATGGGACTCCATATTACATGATAATGCTGTGCAGTCACTGTGGTCGGACGGCAGAGGAATATTATCATACAGAGGTCAGGGGTCATTGTCAGCAATCATACATGTGACAATCCCATCACTGACAGATGACATCTACTCCACATGAATTATTCTCACTGACATCACACAACATGGAGTTGATTCTCACACTTACCTCGTCTCTTTTTCCCATTTTTTCCATTTTCTGATGGAAATTCTGATGAAAAAAAAAAAAAAATCAGTAACAATATATTCTTATAGGATCTGCTTTGTCATAATATGGATAACATAAGAGACCTATAGTATTGTATAAAACCATGTGGGAATATTTGAGCCTTGAAGTCAACATTCACATTGCTGGTGCTGTAGACATGTACATACCTGGCAATGGGGACGAGGGTGGCAAGATGGTAACAGCATCGTCTGTATTACATACAGGAACAGATTCTTTCTGCCTGTTTGAAGAAGAAAAACATGTAAATCTCAAGTAAACTCCGTATAAAAGGGGTTGTCTCACTAGAAGAACACCGACTATAAGGCCTAGTAGGACATATGACTGTCATAGTGGGGAAGGTCTTCTGCTCAAGACTACCTTTTATAGAGAGCTGAGAGGAAAACAACTACCAAGAATGGCCGGCATTTCATACTACATCTCTCCTACAGTGAGGGCAGCACTAAAAGTGCATGACCGGCCACAATTATGGGCTGTTATCTCCAACAATTCCGAAAGCTGAAAGCACAATGACCCATAACCATGGAGCGGTGGATGCTGCATTTGATATTATGGTATTTATGTCCTATATTTGGTGTTGTGCACATATATCAGCCTGGAGCTCCCAGTAATGACCCCATAATCTACTCACATTTCTGAGATGTTTGTGTTGGATTCTGGTGTACACTCTGGAGGGGCCTTGGGATCCTCGTTGTTCACCATCCCGTTAGTGGTGGTAGAGTGCTAAATGTGGATAACAATAAGTTATTAAATATACATACTTTTTAATTTTATAGATCCTTTTTTTGTACATATTTTGGATTTATCGATCACATACTTACTTTAGAAAGCCTCTCAGAAGATGATGATGCAAATATTCGGAAGATAAAGTTCTCATCGTCCTCACTTGTGCCCTCCTTATCCTCTGAGATCAGATGGTTGTTTTCATCAGAGTGATCTACAAGACATAGGTAAGGAAGGATTGTTAGAGGGTGTCAGTATAACACAGTCGCTATATCTCACTAGGTTACTAGATGATACAACGTAATATACAGAATACATGAAAAAAAACTCCTGTACAAAATTAGGGAAATAGGGATACAGTACGAACCCATGGTCAACATAGCTGAGATCCATGAAACATAGATAACATAGTAGACCAGAAAAACCATGTGGAAATATTTGAGCCTTGAAGTCAACATTCACATTGTTGGTGCTGTAGACATGTACATACCTGGCAATGGGGACGAGGGTGGCAAAATGGTAACAGCATAGTCTGTATTACATACAGGAACAGATTCTTTCTGCCTGTTTGAAGAAGAAAAACATGTAAATCGTAAGTAAACACAGAATAAAATGGGTTGTCTCACTATAAGAACACTGACTATAAGGCCTAATAGGACATATGACTGTCATAGTGGGGAAGGTTTTCTGCTCAAAACTACCTTCCATGGATCAGAGCACAACTACCAAGAATGGATGGCAAGTAATACTACGGCTCTCCTACAGAGTAGGCAGTGCTAAAAATGTATGACCTGCCACAATTATGGGCTGTTATCTTCTGCATTTTCTGAAGCCAAAAGTACAATGACCGTTAACCATGAAGCGGTGAATGCTGCATTTGATATTCTGATATTTATGTCCTATATTTGGTGTTGTGTACATAGATCAGCCTGGAACTCCCAGTAATGAAGTAATGACCCTTTATAATCTACTCACATTTCTGAGATGTTTGTGTTGGTTTCTGGTGTATACTCTGGAGGGGCATTGGAATCCTCATTGTTCACCATCCTGGTAGCGATGATACAGAGCTAAATACGGATAAAAATAAGATATAAAATATTTTTTTTATGTGCTTTTACAGTTTTTTTAATTTTTTTTTACATATTTTGGATTTATTAATCACATACTTACTTTACAAAGCTTTTCAGAAGATGACGTAAAATTTTGGAAGTCAAGGCTCTCATTGTTCTCACTTGTGCCTTCCTCATCCTTTGAGACCAGATGTTTGTTTATATCAGAATGATCTACAAGAAATAGGTAATGAAGTATTATTAGAGGTTGTCAGTATAACACAGTCACTATTTATCACTAATATTAATGGGAACAGATGATCACATATTAGGGAAGATGAGACAAACAGTCGCTTAGTCTAGATGACGTCTCCTTCTACTTACTGATAAATAAGCTGGTGTCTGCGTCTGAAACAAGCTGAGGAACATACTCCAGCTCCTGGCTCAGAATGTTGTCAAAGTCCAAGTCACTCAGGAATGGATGAACCTTGATCTCAAATGCTCCTCCTAGAAAAAGAAAAACAAAAGTGATGCGGACATAGTCAGGGATGGCTCCATATCTGAACAGTTTATCGTAATCTGAACTAATGACAAAACTAAGCCGACATGAAGGAAATAAACTGAAAGTCTTAGTGTGGAGAACTAGAAATACAGTAAATGAGCTGATAGAGAAATGCTGATCTTCATGGACATGAGCGATATGTCCTTGGTCTAATAAGGGAATATTAATACTAGTATATCTGTTACCTGTCCCAAGTCTACGCACAGGATTTCTTCTGAGCAGCTCAGTGATGAGATTCTGAGCATCCAGGGGTGGAGCGCGATCACTATTCCAAATTAGTTCTCCTGTTACATAGAAAATTACAGAAAATAAAACCTCTTTACTGGACTGTAACATAAAGCAAAGGAAATAACTAAACAAATGTAACCAATCAATGCAATGATCGGTTTATTCTACTCACCATTGACAACCCTTTTATAAAGCTCAGTGAGGGAATCAGCATCAAATGGTACACATCCCAGCAGGAATTTATACAGGATGATCCCCAATGACCACCAGTCAACAGGTCTTCCATAGCCTTCTTTCAGGATGATCTCTGGGGCTATGTAACATGGGGTGCCACAGAACTGGAAACCAACAGAAGATAGAGATGAGAATCGATGAAACAATTATTATGACAAGTTATCATCGTTAAAACACAATGCAGAAGATAAAATATTAGTGGAAAAGTTCTCTAGAAAGGAAGAACGTAGAGAAGAGACAATAGTGTGATGAGATTTGCAAATAACAAGCTAAGTTCTTGTAGGTGATGCTGACCTCACGGTCCTGGAACTCTCTGGAGATGTCCACTGCTAATTCCTTGTAGGTGTTGGTTTTCGGTATCATTAGACCAAGTTTTGAAATCCCAAAATCGGTAACTTTAATATGTCCAGTAGATGTAATCAGGAGGCTGCAAAAGAGAAGATGGTTTTAACCTCACAGACTGAATGATAATAAATGACAACTTTCCCCACTTTTTATACTACGGGGGCACTTACTTTTCCGGCTTCAGGTCTCTGTGCACCACACCGTAACTATGCAGGTATTCCACGGCAAGTACCGCCTCTGCAAAGTACAAGCGGGCCATGGGGACAGAGAAAGGACCCCTGGTGCTTAGAAGGGTCCCACAGTCTCCACCTATAGAAGAAAGGAAATATGACCGGTGAGGGGTTTATACAGAAGATAACCATGATATACCACGAGCAGATAACCATGATGTATAATGAGCAGTGAGCGGAAACATCCTGGGGAGATCACACAGATAGTGGCGCACATAGAAATCACAAGACCCCATATCAAAAGTTGTAATTGCCCCCCACCCTAAAAAATAAAAAAGAAATATATTTATATCCCTGTTGAAGCAGCTTGGTGTTTTCACCAGCAATACAACTTTTAAGGCCATTTTAGAGTATGATGCTCCCAAAAATGCCCACACCCACACTCAATGAGTATGGTATCCCCACAGTGAATCCTCCTAAGGAGGCCACCACTTAGAAGGAGGCCAGCCACAACCCCCTACTCGGTGTGATGGCACCCACAGCAACCCTCCCACTCAGGATAATGGTTCCCACAGTCCCTCACACGATATAATGGTCCGCATAACTCCCCACTCAGTATGATGTCCCCACAAAGAATGGGGGCCTCCATATAGAGTGAGGACCCCCACAGCACCCCACTTAATATGATGACCTCCACTCAGCATTCACAGTCCCCCCATATCTAGTCATACGGCCCCCTTTCAGTATTTTGGCCCCTACTAGCCACCTACTCAGTATTTTTGCCCCCACCAGCCCCACCTCCTTGAAGAAGCAAATACCGCTGAAATTGTGATGACAGGTGGAGGGATGCTGCCCACTGCCGAGCGTCGACAGACCCCCTCCGACTGATGAGCCCCATAGCGCCCCTGCACCAAGATCAATGAATTTACGAGCATCTTGGTAATAGATAACCTATAGTAAATGCTCTGTGGGGATGTAACCAGCAATGTCCTAATGATATGATCAGTGATAAGATGAAAGCAGACATGGGCTGAATATAATACAATAGATGTGTCTTACCTCCCACATACTCCATGACCATACACAGGTGAGATCTAGTTGGAAAGGAGCAGAGCATGGAGACCACAAAGGGACAATCAGCAAATGTTAAGATGTCCCTCTCCAGAAAGGCCCATTCCAATCTCTGTGCAGTATTTAGGTTCCGCTTAGCCATTTTCTTCATAGCAAAGGTCTGGTGTGAGTCTTTATGATGCACTAAGTAGACGGCCCTGGAGAGAAGGAGAATCCATCGGTTATAATAAATCCTTATTAATAATCCATCTATAGAAATCATTATATGTTTAATACTGGTATCCAAGGGGTAACATTTCTCCTTGCGGAGAGTGACATGTTAAGCTTGTCAAGGTGAGGAGACTTTTAAGCCTCAATGATCCTTTGGGAAATATGCAAATTGTCTCTTCAGAGAGGAAGAGAACTAGAACTCTAGTGCCACCTATAGGAAGTAGTAATCCTAAAAGTCAATATCGACCCTTTAACGAGCCTTATCACATGACATGGAATAATAGCCATAACCAAAATCTCAATTTTCGGACACTATGTTTTGGGGTACAAGCACTCATCAGTGCAAAGTGTGAGATATGGTTTGGCTGGGTGAGAGGCATCTGACCGGGATCCAAGCGGTAACGTTTCTCCTTGCGGAAAAAGCCATGTTAAGCATGTCAAGGTGAGGAGACTTTTAAGCTCCAATGCTCTTCTGGGAAATATGCAAATTGTCTCTTTTCAGAGAGGAAGAGAACTAGCACCCTAGTGCCACCTATAGGAAGTAGCAATCCTATTTCCAAGAGGAGCATTGCGGCTTAAAAGTCTCCTCATGTCCGCAAGGAGAAACGTCAACCCCTTGGATACCGGTCAGAGACCTCTCACCCAGTCAAACCATATCTCACACTTTGCACTGAAGAGGGGCAGTACCCCAGAACACAGTTCCTGAAAATTGAGATTTTGGTTTTGGCTATTATCCTAAGTCATGCGACAAGGTTTGTTAAAGGGTCGATATTGACTTTTAGGATTGCTACTTCCTATAGTTGGAGTTCTAGTTTGCTTCCTCTCTGAAGAGACAATTTGCATATGTTTAATACTAGAAGTCTGGCCGCCACTATAAATCCACATCTAGAAATACATAAAATAGCACTACATAGATCACCTATGGGAGGTCTCCACAATGCCACTTCTGCCGGAGCCATCACCCAGGTCACATTATAGATACGAGAATCTATCGAAATTCTCTTTGGGCAGATTCGCTATAACTGACCAAATATAATTTAGTGCAAATAAAATTGGTCCAAAATGAATGTGCTCCAGGGCTCTCTTCTGCTGCTGAGGCCAGTGATTGGGCCCACATGGTCATGGTGGAGGGTGTAGATGTCATTGACGTCAATATGGTGTCACCCTTCATGTGACCATGTGTAGCCAACTTCTCTGATCAGCTTCATAATGGAGCCCCCCCCATCAAAACAAAGATCAGAGTGGAGAGCAGAAAAGCTCAGGTGGAGGAGGCAGCATAAGAACAGATGAGGGTCTAGCACAGGCGAATGTAATAATATTATATTATTATATATTATATTATATGTAATTATATTATTTAAATCGCTTTCCTTACAGTTTGATTTGCTACAGATCATATAATTTCCCTATGATAACACTGAATGGCAGAGTGCAGGGGCAGAAGCATTGTCATAGGGAACCCTGAGAAATGTGGATTATGGCAACAGAAATCTCACCCAAAATTTCCACTGCTGATGAGTTTGGAAGTTTCATAGTCGCTCATATGCGGCTTTCTCGCCGGAACCAATGAATCCATCACGCTCTATAAAAGAATAAGAAATAATACTGATTTATTGAAGATGCAAGAAAAAAGTTACAGATGCAAAAACTTCTCCCCCCATATTATGTCCCAGATGATTTACACTGATATGATGTTGGGAGGATACAAACCGGACGCTGGGCAGACCTGGCGCTAGCACCCAGCACACCCAGGCAAGTGCCGGGGCCCTGAGTAGGCGAGGGGCCCACTTGCTGTCGGGCACCCTGGCGCGCTATGGGACCGGTGAGCAGGGAAGAGTGGTGCCAGCGCCAGCTAGTGGGCCTTGCTCCCCCCCCCCAATGCTTGCCCAGGACCACGGCCGGCACAATACTTACCTCTCCACAGCTGGTGAGCAGTGAGGTGAGCATTTGATTTTTTTTTTTTATGTGTGGAGGTATGGGGCATTATATGGGGGGAGAAGTGACATCCTGCATGGGGCATTATATGGAGGGGAGGTAGGGACAACCTGCGTGAGGTATTATATGGGGGGGGAGAAGTGACATCCTGCATGGGGCATTATATGGGGTGAGAGGTGACATCCTACATGAGGCATTATATGGGGGGGACATCCTGCATGGGGCATTATATAAGGGGGTGACATCCTGCATGGGGTATTATATGAGGGGGAGAAGTGACATCCTGCATGGGTCATTTTATGGGGGGGGGAAGTGACATCCAGCATAGGGCTTTATACATGGGGCATTATATGGGGTGAGAGGTGACATCCTGCATGGGGCAATATATGGGGTGAGAGGTGACATCCTACATGGGGCAGTATGTGTTGGGGGGACATCCTGCATGGGGCATTATATGGGGGGGTGATATTCTTCATGGGCATTATATGGGGGGTGACATCCTGTATGGGCCATTATGTGGGGTGGGACATCCTGCATGGAGCATTATGTGGGGGGGACATCCTGCATGGGGAATTATATGGGGGGTGACATCCTGCATGGGGCATTATGTGGGGGGGATATCCTGCATGGGGCATTATGTGTGGGGGACATCCTGCATGGGGCATTATGTGGGGTGGGACATCCTGCATGGGGCATTATGTGGAGGGGACATCCTGCATGGGGAATTATATGGGGGGTGACCTCCTGCATGGGCCATTATGTGGGGGGGGGACATCCTGCATGGGGCATTATGTGGGGGGGGGGCACAGCCTGCATGGGGCATTATGTGGGGGATCAAAGCCTGCATGGGGCATTATGTGGGGGTCACAGCCTGCATGGAGCATTATGTGGGGGGTCAAAGCCTGCATGGGGCATTATGTGGGGGGCACAGCCTGCATGGGGCATTATGAGGGAGGGACATTCTGCATGGGGAATTATATGGGGGGTGACATCCTGCATGGGCCATTATGTGGGAGGGGGACATCCTGCATGGGGCATTATGTGGGGGATCAAAGCCTGCATGGGGCATTATGTGGGGGTCACAGCCTGCATGGAGCATTATGTGGGGGGTCAAAGCCTGCATGGGGCATTATGTGGGGGGCACAGCCTACATGGGGCATTATGTGGGGGGCACAGCCTGCATGGGGCATTATGTGGGGGGGACATCCTGCATGGGGAATTATATGGGGGGTGACATCCTGCATGGGCCATTATGTGGGGGGGCACAGCCTGCATGGGCCTTTATGTGGGGGGCACAGCCTGCATGGGGCATTATGTGGGAGGGACATTCTGCATGGGGAATTATATGGGGGGTGACATCCTGCATAGGCCATTATGTGGGAGGGGGACAGCCTGCATGGGGCATTATGTGGGGGGTCACAGCCTGCATGGGGCATTATATGGGGGCACAGCCTGCGTGGAGCATTTTATGGGGTCCATTATTCTATATGGAGCAATATATGGAGCTCATAATACGGTATAGAGGACTATGTGGTGCCATTATACTGTGTGGAGGACATTACTGTCCGGTCTGCACTGTGAGCTGTGAGGATTCGCCGCTTTCTGAGTTATTGTGGAATTTACAATAGATATCGCTCATGTAATGTAAGAAGTGAAATCTTCGGGCTTGTACTATATATATATATATATATATATATATATATATATATATATATATATATATATATATATATTTATCTGCGGTATCTGTGCATCATGAATCGTGGTATGTGTTAAAGGGGCCACTGAGACTCTTTCGCCCAGGGCCCACGAAATCCTGGAGCCGCCCTGCAACGGTCATCATACATTACTAGAACATTCTGGATAATGTGGGAGATCACACAGAGGAGGACTTACAGGTAATCTGTCACCAGGTGTTTGCTATGTATTCTGAAAGCACCATGATGTAGGGGCAGAGACCCTGATTCCAGTGATGTGTTACTTACTAGGCTGTGTGTGGCTGTTTCAATAAAATCAGTAGATTATCACTAGAAGACTATCTGTCCAGCCAGGTAGTCCTATTGCTCTGTACCCCTGCCTCCACCACTGATTAGCAGCTTTCTGCCTATGCACAGTGTACACAGAAAGCTGCCAATCAATGGTGTGGGCGGGGTTATACAAGACTCAGCATTCAGAGCTCTGCAGCAGAAAAAAATAGTGATTTTATCACAACTGCTCCACCGAGTAAAGTAATCAACACATGGAATCAGGGTCTCTGTCCCTGCATCATGCTTCTCTCAGACCAAATAGCATAAACCTGGTGACAGATTCCCTGTAATTCAAATGTAATTAACACCATAGGGTCATCTACACTTAGAATAGAGACGTCCCATGGTTGTATGGGGGATAATACTGGACGAGTCATTCACACCCCATGATCTGATGACACACACGCATCCCCCTCTATGATACTTACGGATTCTTGGATCTCCGGGATCTCACTAATTCCATTGTTAGGATTCGACAGCTCAGTTGTTTCTAAAATAATGATGAAGAAATGAAATGTATTAGAGGATATTATTCCTACATAGATAATACAGCAATATAACGGAGAAATGACAAGATGTCTGTAAATGGGATTAATACTCGTTATATGGGGATTCTAAATATGAGAATATACGGGGAATCCATAGATAAATGTAATGTAAATGTTGGAGGAACCCCTTCATAAATAACAAAAGACTGACCATCACTTCCGAAAAGAAAATGAGTGTGAACAGGTGCATACTAAGAGTAGCCATCCAAATATATAACTAACAAAGTTGCACTCTGTAACGCTATAGCATGTAAACATGAAATAAATGAAATTTGAATTGCATTACTGCTGTAGAAAATAGGATAAAAGGAAGATACTTAGCGCATAATTTGGCCAATTCATGCATGGCCAGCAGCCACGGCAAGGCGACCTTCTTTTTCTGGGTGCATGCCAAGTAGCCACGGCAAGGTGACCTTTTTTTTTGCTGGGTGCATGCCCAGCAGTCACGGCAAGATGACCTTCTTTTGCTGGGTGCATGCCCAGCAGTCATGACAAGGCGACCTTCTTTTGCTGGGTGCATGCCTAGGAGCCACGGCAAGGCGACCTTCTTTTGCTCGGTGCATGCCCAGCAGTCACGGCAAGGCGACCTTTTTTGCTGGAAACCTATCTCCACCTATCAGCCTAGGGTGGTTTTAATTACAACAGGATCCTACCTACCCATATAAATGTAGGCTTCAGCCTAGGAGAGGATTCACATTAGGAGAGGATTCCAACAAAAAGATCGCCTTGTCATTGGCTGCTGGGCATTCATGAATTGGCCAAATTATGTGCACAGTATCTTAGTTTTTTCCCATTTTCTAGAGCAGTAATGCAATTTAAATTTAATTTATTTCATGTTACTTGCTATAGCACTGCAGAATGGACCCTCCATCACATGAATGAGGAAGCCCCCACCCACGCTGCACATACGAGTGATGGTAAGAGAGCTGAAACATAGGAGAGATTTGCAAATTAGCCTGGAAGTGCACTGGGGGCGTGTCACTGCACTTGGATTTCTTCTTTCACACCCCCAGCGCACTTCCATTCTGATTTGTATATGGTGTCTACTTTACATTTCTCCTGACTGGCACATTGGATTTCTACAAACAATTATTATTAGGGGACAATGGCCTATACCGTCACACCACTACTTCTATATGTAACAATGTGCTGCCAGGTTCCCATTACACAGAGTAGAGAGTAAATCTAACATTATCCTCCGTCCTCTGTAATATCTGGACATTCCTTGTAGAAGGTCGGGTGATCGCTCACCTGTAATCAGATCGCTGTTCAGCTCCGGCTGACTCCTATTAGGGTCAGGGATTTTCGGGGTCACATTTTGCCCATATTTGGCGTCGCCTCCTGTTGTTTCCTGATAGATATAATATATATAATTAATATGTGGAAGATTTCACTAAATCACCAAATACATAAATCATGAAGGACTAAACCAACATTTACAGATGCACCAATTGTAACGATACAAATCCCGCGCCATCTTCAGACCTTTTCTCAGAAAGTCTCCTCAGATACGGTGGATTAAGATACGTCTATTAATATTGATCCTTACCGGGCGTTCCAATGAGCGTTCTAGTATAGACAGGACTTTTTCGGCCAGTTCTTTAAAGACAGCCAAATCTTCAGTCTGAGATCTTTCTTCAGCCTATAAAGAAGGAAAAATGGAAAGGAGAATTTTGAGATGAGAGCGGTCAGAATGGAGGCGGAAATTGTATGTGACATCGGTTCTCTGTCTGCAGATACAATGACTACATACTGTATTTGGGGACTCGTTGTGTTTTACTTTATTTTTTGGACTATAAGATGCCTTTTTTTCCAAAATTTTTGACCTCCCTTCTAACACTCTCGCACCCCTCCAATCTATCCTAAACTCTGCTGTCTGACTAATCCACCTGTCCCCCCGCTATTCCCTGGCTTTTCCCCTCGCTCCGCCAATCCCTTCACTGGCTCCACATTACCCAGAGACTCCAGTTCAAGACCCTAACCTTGGCATGCAAAGCCACCCACAACCTGTCTCCTCCATATATCTGTGACCTAGTCTCCCGGTACTTACCTGCACGCAACCTCCGATCCTCACAAGATCTTCTTCTCTACTCCCCTCTTATCTCCTCTTCCCACAATCGCATACAAGATTTCTCCTGTGCATCCCCCCTACTCTGGAACTCTCCACCCCAGCATATCAGACAGATTATTAATAATAATAATTGTCTGAATGTAGCTTACCAGGGGGGTGGCTGTGGTGGAGTGAGGTCACAGGAGGTAGGGTCACTGCTGTAGGAAGCCGGCAGTAGAATTGGGGCGCTGCTGAGGGCCCCGAGCTGGGAGGAGCGGGGTGTCCAGGAGGTGCGAGGCTGCGGGCCCTGGGCTTCAAGGAAATGTTAGCGGTGATTTAGGAGGGGAGTCCCCGCTCTGCCCATTGATTTTCTGGCGGTGGGCTTCAGGCAAATGGCCGCTGGAGGCAGTGCATGTGCAGATTTAGATCTCGGCTCAATGACGAGCTGAGATCTCAATCTGCGTATTGGCCATCTCCAGCAGCCTACTTCTTGAAGCCCACTGCAGAGAAATCAATAAGCAGAGCAGGGCCTCCCCTCCTGAATTACCGCTAACATTTCCTTGAAGCCCAGGGCCCGCAGCCTTGCACCTTCTGGACACCCCGCTCCTCCCAGCTTGGGGCCCACAGCAGCGCCCCACTCCTACTGCCGACTTCCTGCAGCAGCGACTCTGCCTCCTGTGACCTCGCTCCACTGCCACCACCCCCCTCAGTAAGAAACCGAAAATTCGGACTATAAGACAGGACTATAAGACAGACCCCCATTTTATTATAATAAATGTTTTTCCTATTTACCTCCCAAAAATTTTTGGTGCGTCTTATGGTCTGCAAAATACGATATATTAGAAGAAAAAGCTTCTATCCCTCCATTATTATCTATTAATATTGAGATTTTCTGTGCAGAGTGTCCGCCACTTACCTGGTGTAGTAATGTCCTGATGTTCTGAAGTAAATCCGTCAGATAGTCTGACGTTAGACGACGTTGTCGGTGTTTGGTCAGGCAATCCTTTACTAGCTCCATCACCAGCCGGTGAGTGAAGCTGAGGACGCCATCGGGTGGTAGAAGCACACTGTTAGGACGATTGATCATAAGGATCATCAATAGTGCTTTTACCTGAGGAATGTCCAAAACAATTCCAGCCATAGTGAAAAACTGCAAGTGCTATCAGTCACTATAGAGCCAAGAAAGGCACGGGTGAGCCTATGTGCATTGTATATATAGCGACTGTGAGCAATGATGTCACCATCACCTGTGATGTCATCACGGAATCTTGTGATAGAATCTTCACGGAGCAGCTCTGCGCAAATAGAATGCGGCCTGGTATTATATAAAGTGAAAACACCATACAATTAACTACCCATGTTATCATGGCCGTTCTATTTTATATCCAATTAGAACACAACCAGGATAAAGGTGTGTTCACAAGTTGGATTTTGGCAGCATTTTTTTTCTACCTCAAAAATCAAAGGAGGCAGGAAAAACGCTGCTTAAAATTCAGGTGTTTTTACTTGTGTTTTTTTTTCCATTCATTTGAATGGGTGAAAAATGCTGCAAAACCTCTGAAAGACTTGACAAGCTTCAGATTTAAAAAAAATGCAAAAAAACCAGCATGTGAATGAGATTTCAGAAATGTCATTCACTAAGATGGTACTGTAAAACACAGCATTTTTGCTGCAGAAGAAAAAACAGTGAATACACCCTAAAGATATCCTCAGTCATATTATGGGAAATATTGTATATTTCGCATTTATTATCTCACGTGTTTTTCTTCACCATAGAACTTTTAAGGCTGTGTTCCCACTATGCGTTTTTTAGGCATTTCTGCAGTGTAACTTCCGCAGCGGAAACACTTAAAAAACGCTTGGTGATAGGTCTGCAATGGTCCCCAATGATAATCCGCATGTGCTGTGCACATGCCGCGGAGATTTCCGCTGCGGATTATCATTGCGGAAAAATCCGCAGCACGTCCTTTAATTTTGCAGAGTCGCTGCGATTTAGCCGCCATTGACTTGCATTGAAACGCATAACATCCGCATGACTACACATACACATGTGGATATTATGCGACTCAATGCGTGGATGGTACCCTGGTCTGGAGATGAAGAGACTCTCCTCCAGACCCGGGTACCATAGTACCTGTAGTTAAAATAGAATTAAAATAAAAAATAAACATATACTTACCTTCTGATGGCCCCTGTCTGCTCCCGGCGGTGCTGCTGGCTCTTCGGCTGCTCGCGGTGGTAAAATGACCTTCCATGACGCCATTTAGTCATGTGACAGGTCACGCGACCGCTGACATCGGTGGTCGCGTGATCTGTCACATGACTAAATGACATCATGGAAGGTCCTTTTACAGCACCGTGATCCGCCGAAGACACCGGACGCACCGGAGAAGGAGATCGAGGACCATCGGAAGATGAGTATAATGGATTTTTTTTATTTTTCACCATTATTATTCTTTTTTTTCATTATTGATGCTGCATTTGCAGCATTGTAACTTGGTCACACTATATAAATCCATGCCGGTTGCATGGAATTATATAGTGTGACCAAGTTGTCAAGCACTTTTCCAAGTGATGCTAAAATCACTTGGCAAAGCGCTTGACAACCCAGGGAGATGCAGAAACGCTTAGGAAAAATCTGCAGCATTTCTGCATCGTGGTCATATATCCTAACTCATTGGCGAACTGTTATACAAGGCTATATTCACACTAGACGTTTTTTTAGCGGGCTTTTTTATGCAAATTTTCAGCTGCGTTTTACAGTACCAACAAAGTCTATGAGATTTCCGAAATCTCATGCACAAAGCTTGCTTATTTGTCCTCAGTATTTTGTGCTTTCCATGGCTTTTTGCAATAGAGTATGTCACTTGTTTCAGCTTTTTTCACCCATTAAAAAAAAGGGTGGTGGAAAAAAATGCTGAAAAAAAGCCTAGTGTGAACATTTTGCTGTGTTTTTAGTGAAAAAAGCAAGTATGTGACACACATTTACTTTTGTGATTTTCCCAAGTTTAAACCATCTTGTCTTGGTCACCTGAGATAGCAGCTTGGATTATTACAGTTTAATTAAATTAGTGATGCCTACAAAGTAAACATTGGTTGAGCTAGGTGTGAGATTGAACAACACGTGTGGCCCAGGGAGGTGTGAAAATGAACAATGCCTGAGCAACTCAATGGCAAACCATAATGTGAAAGTAAATAGTGTCCTACAAATTCAATGCACTGCCAGGGTCTTAGATAAACCATTTCAGACCAATTCACCCCCCACCCCCTGTTACATTTGTAATGTGTACTTTTTCATGAACATATGTCTTGCAATGGTGACCTGTTTTCATGTGTCTATGGTGGAAGCAAAGCTGAACTTTGGGATCCTGAAAAACGCACCAAAAATGCACCAAGAACCACTGCAAAAAAACACACCAAAACCTGCGTTTTTGATGCTACTTCTTTCCTGCCAACAGATTATGTTTTGCTGCAGAAAAAAAACACCTAGTGTGAATATAGCCTAAGACTTACTCTGCCAGCATTAATAGTCAATATTCTGTATACAAATAGGACTCCAATCCATGTATTCAGTTTATCATAAACTTGCCTGAGTTAATCTGCCAAATACACATAGTATGCTTTCTCATAGGTGAAATATAAATCCTGTTAAAGGTCCAAGTTGCAGCAGTTAAGTAGAACAAAACAGACCTCTTCATTCTTTGTAGGTGGAAAAACTTTCGAAATTGTCAGTGTATCAAGTACTTATACTCCTGACTGTATATAGTATAATTGCCGCACTGCTACATACAGGTGCTTCTCAGAAAATTAGAATATCATCAAAAAGTGAATTTATTTCAGTTCTTCAATCCAAAAAGTGAAACTCATATATTATACAGAGTCATTACAAACAGAGTGATCTGTTTTAAGTGTTTATTTCTGCTAATGTTGATGATTATGGCTTACAGCCAATGAAAACACAAAAGTCACTATCTCAGTAAATTAGAATTAACAAGAAACACCTGCAAAGGCTTCCTAAGCATTTAAAAAGGTCCCTTAGTCAGTTTCAGTAGGCTCCACAATCATGGGCAAGACTGCTGACTTGACAAATGTCCAGAAGGCAGTCATTGACACACTCCTCAAGGAGGGTAAGCCACAAAAGGTCATTGCTAAAGAAGCAGCTGTTCACAGAGTGCTGTATCCGAGCATATTAATGGACGTGGAAGGAAAAAGTGTGGTAGAAAAAGGTGCACAAGCAACTGGGATAACCGCAGCCTTGAAAGGATTGCTAAGAAAAGGCCATTCAAAAATTTGGGGGAGATTCACAAGGAGTGGACTGCTGCTGGAGTCATTGCTTCAAGAGCCACCACACACAGACGTATCCAGGACATGGGCTACAAGTGTCGCATTGCTTGTGTCAAGCCCCTCATGACCAATAGACAATGCCAGAAGCGTCTTACCTGGGCCAAAGAGAAAAAGACCTGGACTGATGCTCAGTGGTCCAAGGTGTTGTTTTCAGATGAAAAGTAAATTATGCATTTCATTTGGAAATCAAGGTCCCAGAGTCTGGAGGAAGAGTGGAGAGGCCACAATCCAAGCTGCTGGAGGTCTAGTGTGAAGTCTCCACAATCAGTGATGGTTTGGGGGGGGCCATGTCATCTGCTGGTGGAGGTCCACTGTGTTTTATCAAGACCAAAGTCAGCGCAGCCATCTACCAGGACATTTTACAGCACTTCATGCTTCCCTCTGCCCACAAGCTTTTTGGAGATGAAAATGTCATTCTCCAGCAGGACTTGGCCCCTGTCCACACTGCCAAAAGTACCAATACCTGGTTTACACACAACAGTATCACTGTGCTTGATTGGCAGCAAACTCGACTGACCTTTACCCCATAGAGAATCTATTATAGAGAATCTATGGGGTATTGTCAAGAGGAAGATGAGACCCCAGACCCCACAATACAGATGAGCTGAAGGCTGCTATCAAAGCCACCTGGGCTTCCATAACACCTCAGCAGTGCCACAGGCTGATCCCTCCATGCCACATTGCCGCATTGATGCAGTAATTGATGCACGAGGAGCCCGAACAAGTATTGAGGGCATTTACTAAACATACATTTCAGTAGGCCAACTTTTCGGATTTTAAAAACATTTTTCAAGCTGTTGTCATGAAGTATTCTAATTTACTGAGATAATGACGTTTGTGTTTTCATTGGCTGTAAGCCATAATCATCAACATTAACAGAAATAAACACTTAAAATAGATCCCTCTGTGTGTAATGACTCTATATAATAGATCCCTCTGTGTGTAATGACTCTATATAATAGATCCCTCTGTGTGTAATGACTCTATATAATAGATCCCTCTGTGTGTAATGACTCTATATAATAGATCCCTCTGTGTGTAATGACTCTATATAATAGATCCCTCTGTGTAATGACTCTATATAATAGATCACTCTGTGTGTAATGACTCTATATAATAGATCCCTCTGTGTGTAATGACTCTATATAATAGATCCCTCTGTGTGTAATTACTCTATATAATAGATCCCTCTGTGTAATGACTCTATATAATAGATCACTCTGTGTGTAATGACTCTATATAATATAGGAATTTCACTTTTTGCATTGAAGAAATGAAATAAACTAACTTTTGATGATATTCTAATTTTGTGAGAAGCACCTGTATATAGTATGAAGCCCCACTGCCCCATATGTGTATGTATAATTTGATGCACATGACTCGCCCCCCGGGCCGTGGGGTACACGGAACCGGGCCTTCTAGTGTACGGTGCTGATGGGGGTAGTAGTGGCAACCCGATCCCGTGGCTCAGGGTGGTCAGACCAAATGGTGGCAGTCTATTTATCAGTGTTTTGAATGTCCGACTACGCCACCCGTGGATTGCGGTCAGAGATAACCGCCGCTGCGAGGCTGACTGCTGAGACTGGTGTTGGTGTGCAGCACAGGTATAGGATAACTCCCCACGGGAAGAGTGTAGCCTCAGAACAGTGTAGGTGGATGTTGGGGGTGATAGTGCAGGCCGCAATAGTAAGAGTTCAGAGTCCGCTTCAAACAGTTCAGGGTCTTTATTGTAGATATTATTAATGACCCAACAGTACCGGTTAGGAATGGGCCTGGGTGTCTGAGAGCATTCGGGCGAGCCCCACTGGTCAGGGTGAGTGTGTAGGCCTACCGTTCTCTCTATGCTCTTTCTGACTATCCCCCTTTTCGTGGTGTAATAGCCCACGTCCCTAAGCTGGCCGTGTACTTCTCGCCTGTATGGCATGCGACTAGGGCCTTAGGTACCTGTTGCTTGCTCCTCGATGTACTGGTCCCTCTGTGTGGCGGAGCCTCCAGGCTTCTTAGGCCAAGGGACCCCAATGCCCGGTAGATTGGTTCTCTTCCAGGACCGGCTCTCGTCGCCTCTGTCCCTGGCTTGCAGTTTCTCCTCTGCCTCACGGACTCCTCAGCTACAGCTGAACTGTCCCTCCTTCTCTGGGACTAGTCTCACTCCTGAGCTAGGTCTTCCAGTTCTCTCTAACCCTGCCCCCAGTTCCAGCTTTTTTAGGGGCAGCCAGCTCCCCCTGCTGGCCTGGGACAGGAGGTGCTGTATGCTAATTGTCCCTAACCAGGGGACCTCCCTCCTGCTCTCAGACACAGATTATTGTTTGTGGCATCCAGGCCTGGGGTGACACATTCTCCCCTAGTAAAATTTAGTACTTCGGACTAAACAGGAAACACAAATACAGGGTATAAATGACAACATAACATATATACAAGTATATTTTGTCCTTGAGGTCACGGCGCTTCCGTGACCGGGTGTCCATGTCACCCAACAAGGTGAAGTTTTCCACGGTGTGGGGACCTGTTTCCATAAACCCCAAGTTCCTGGCCTTGGGCGTGGCGACAAGGCTGAGCTCTCTACTTTGGGCCACAAGGAGGCCACACCGGACAGATTTTTCTTCCGTGGCCATCTTCGAAAGAGGGCACCAAGTGCAACTATCTACAAGACAGTTCCGGTTATTCAGCGTCCATAACCTGTTAGTCCATGAACTAGAAAGACTCGAAAAACATAATTAGCAACCAGGCAACAAACATAAAACATTTACAATATACAGCATTTAGATCTTCCACCGAGCTGGTATTTGCCCCCTAGTGCTCCGGGTTGACCTGCGTAACCCACTGTCTGGTGGTGGTCTAACCTGACTTTCCCCAGTAGCATTCAGGGTACTGCTACTAGCTGGGTTTACAGGCAGTGCAGGCAGCTATCTGCGGGTCCTTTGGCTTACCGCAGGTATGGCAGGCTCACTGTCAGCAGAGGGTTGACTCTCCTGGGCTGCTGGCATGGGTTCTTCTGCCTCTAGGGCTGCTTGGTCTTCTAATTCCTCCTGCTCTCCTGTAGGTTCCTGCTGGGTTGGTTGAAGGAAGTGTAGGACGGGTACCACTATTGCATCATTTATCCGAGTCCAGGACCGGGGGAACTCTCCAAGACCTGTGCTGATCATTTCTTTCTTGTCTTCTGTGGGTTCAAGGTCATCTTGATCTTCTCCTGCACTCTGTAGTTGCTTGGGGCACCTTTTTAGGTGGTCTCTGGAGACGGTGCTAGTGGTTTCTCCTCCATCCTTGGTAATTACACATACCTTCGGGTTGTTGTGGTTGGACTGCAGTACTGTATACGGGTCGCTCTCCCACTGGTCATCTAGCTTGTGAAGCCTTCTCTTCCGCTTCAGGACCTGCTCACCAGGTTCCAGGGGACCAGCAGGGGCGTGTTGGTTGAAGAGCCTCTCTTGCTTTTCTCTCGCTTGAGCCAGACTCCTCTCCACACTCTCCTGTACCTTCTTGTACTGTAGCCGCCGTTCTGTATCCCAGTCCGCGTCTGAGGAGGTGTCCTCGAGCGTCAGTACTCCCATCTCCAGGTCTATCGGCAGCTTACCTGGTCTTGCCCTCATCAGGTAAGCCGGGGTGCAATTTGTAGCATTCACCGGGATATGGTTGTATAAGTCTATCAGGTCTGGCAGCTTCTCCGGCCACAGGCTGCGTTCTTCCAGGGGCAACGTTTTGAGGAGATCAATGACGATATTATTCATTTTCTCACATAGCCCGTTGGTTTGTGGGTGGTAAGACGTTGTCCGAATCTTCTTACAGCCGTAGAGGTTGCAGAACTCCTGGAAGATTTCAGCCTCAAACCCTGGACCTTGATCTGTCAAGACCTGTTCCGGATACCCGTGTGGACGGCAGAAGTGTTGTTGGAAGGCTCTGGCCGCTGTTTGGGCTGTCAAGTCTTTAACAGGAACCACCACCAGGAACCGGGAATAGTGGTCCACTATTGTCAGGGCATAGACGTAGCCCGACCGGCTTGGAGCCAGTTTCACATGGTCCAGAGCTACCAGCTCAAGAGGCTGCCTGGTGACGATGGGCATCAAGGGCGTCTTCTGGCTGGTACCGTCCTTCCTTCTGAGGTTACATGGGCCGCAGTCCCTGCACCACTTCTCTATGGCCCCTCTCATTCCGACCCAGTAGAACCGCTTTCTCAGTAGGAACTCCAGTTTCTTCCACCCGAAGTGTCCCGCTCTGTCATGGTAGGCCTCCAGGACCATTGCTGCATCTCGTCTCGGGACCACTACCTGCCAGGTCAGCTCGTGCGTCCGGTGGTTGACAAGCCTTCTGCACAGCTTACCTTCGTAGAGGAATAGCCTGCTTTTCTCCTTCCATAACTGCTTGGCTTCCTCTGGAGCGTTCGAGCCAGGGCTAGCGTCTGCCTGGGTCAACAGGTCTTTCACCAGGTGAATTGCAGGGTCGCTATCTTGCATTTCAGCCCAGCCGTGGTGAGGTAAGGGATTGAACATGACAGTGGTCAAGTCTTTGTCTCTTACACGGTGGGAGTACTGAGTGGCCCCGTACCGGTGGAATGCAGGGAGCTCTATTTCCTCCAACTCGTCTGGATCTTCTCCCTCATCAGGCAAGTGGGGCATTCTCGATAGGGCATCTGCATTGGCATTGGCTCGGCCTGCCCGGTACTTGATGGTGAAGTCATAGTTTGCTAGCCGGGCCATCCACCGCTGCTCTAGGGCACCAAGTCTCGCATTGTCCAGATGTGTCTACGGATTGTTGTCCGTGTACACAGTGAACTTCACAGAGGCCAGGTAATGCTTGAAACGTTCTGTTACGGCCCACACCACTGCCAAGGACTCCAGCTTAAAGGAGCTGTAATTCTCCGGGTTTCTCTCGGTGGGCCTCAGCTTCCGGCTGGCGTACGCGATCACCCTTTCTCTGCCCTGTTGGTTCTGTGACAGTATGGCTCCCAGCCCCACATTACTGGCGTCTGTGTGGAGGATAAAAGGCTGGCCATAATCAGGGCAGGCCAGGATCTCATCCCCCGTGAGGGCCATCTTCAGCTGGCGGAAGGACTCCTCTTCCGGCTTGTCTCACTTGAAGGGTGGCTTTTGGCTTCTGGTCTTAGATTGTCCTATAAGGAGGTCCTGCATAGGGGCTGCCATCTTGGTGAACCTGGGGATGAACCTTCGGTAGTAGCCTACCAACCCGAGGAACTGCCACACTTCTTTTATGTTAGAGGGGCTTGGCCAGTTCTTTATTGCCGTGATTTTGTCAGGGTCGGGGGCTACTCCTTCTGCACTCACCACGTGTCCCAGGTACTGTACCTTCGGCTTTAACAGATGGCACTTGGAGGGTTTCACTTTCATGCCAAAGCCTGCCAGGGCCTCGAACACCTCGGCCAGGTGCTTTAGATGGTCCTCGTAAGTCTTCGAATAGACAATCACGTCGTCCAGGTAAAGTAGGACCGTCTCAAAGTTTCGGTGCCCTAGACAGCATTCCATCAGCCTCTGGAAGGTCCCGGGTGCGTTGCAGAGCCCGAACGGCATATAGTTGAATTCACTTAATCCCATCAGGGTGGTGAAGGCGGTCTTCTCCTTATCAGCCTCTGCCACAGGAACCTGCCAGTACCCACTAGTAAGGTCCAAAGTAGAGAAGAAATTAGCTGATTTTAGTGCGACCAAAGACTCCTCTATTCTAGGCAACGGGTATGCGTCTTTATGGGTGATACGATTGACTTCTCTATAGTCCACGCACATTCTCATAGTACAGTCTTTCTTTTTTACCAGAACCAAGGGGGCTGCCCAGGGGCTACAACTGTCTCTAATGACCCCGGCTTCCTTCATTTCTCTCAGCATGCCCTTTGCGTTCTGATAGTGTGCGGGGTGGTACAGGTCTGTATCTTTCTTTTATTGGTGGGTGGCTCCCCGTGGGGATGTGGTGTTCTACCCCTTTCACTCTGCCGAAGTCTAGCGGGTGCTTACTAAAGATTCTCTCATACTCTTGAACCACCCGGTAGACTCCTTGTTTTTGGTGCAAGGGAGTGGAGTCAGCACCCACGTGGAGTTTCTGGCACCAGTCCTCCTTGGGTTTCTGGGAACCATTACCCTCTGCCTGGGGAGATGGAGCAAGGGTTCCATGGCCCTGACAGCATTGTGTTCAACAGTATACAATTTGGCTAGTGTAGCGTACCGGGGCAAGTGTACTTCCCTTTCCCCAATGTTTAAGATCCGGGCGGGCACCCTTCCATGGCGGACATCGACCACCCCCCGGGCTGTCAAAATGGTGGGCCTGCTGTCTGAGTACACGGGTTCTACCACGGCTTGGTAGTCTCTCCCTCTTAACCCGATTGCAGTCCGACACCAAATCATTTCACTTTTGGGGGGCATGGCAATGGGGAACGGGTCACTCATCCTCACGCTACCGATCTCACCACCAGACAGTTCTACCTGTTGCCATCTCATCAGGGCTCTTATCTCCTTCTGGAGGACCCTCTGTTGGCTGGAGCTCGCATTCATCGCCACCTGCTGCAAAATTACAATTGCTTCTGAAAGATAATTTTCAATCACATTAGTACCCAAGGTTATTTTAGGGTGACTTTCTCGACGGTCAATGTCCACAATGATCACTCCCTGTGCCGGCAGTTCAACTTTACCAATCTTAATGGTCATCTCTCTGAACCCCACCTGCGGCACGGGTTGACCATTGCTGGCGATGATGCTCAAGTCATCGTCTGGATAACGAGTTATATCAGTGTCACTCCAGTACTGCTTGAAAAGTACATAGGGGATGGTAGTCACTTGGGACCCGGTGTCCAGCAGTGCACTCATGGGGATACCGTCCAGCACTACGGGTAAAACCGGGCGCCCCCCTACGTACTTATCACGCCAATTAGATGGGCCTGATGACCTTATGCCTGGGGGTTCGCCCTTTGCCCCAGGTCGGACCCATTTAAAGTACAGTACCTGGCTACGTGTCCCGGCTGGCTGCAACGGCGGCAAATCGGCTGTCCATCCTCAGTGTAATGATCGGCGGGACTCCCTCTGAACGACGAGATCCTCCTCCGTCGACGCCACGGGACATCCTCCGGACTGGAAGCCAGCTTGATTGGTCCTGACGGGTCCATCTGTAACGACTGTACGGTCCTGGTCAATGCAGCAACACTCTTTGTTAGTTCTTGGACCTGATGGTGCAGGTTTGCAGGCGGGGATGGATTTAGGGCGTGCGCATCAGCCCCCACAAGGTCTGCGGGATAGGGCGCCGCCCGCTGGTGGTACGGGATGGCAGGGCGCCGGGAAGCTACAGCGCCACCCGGTGCAGGTTCTCGGAGCACCTGGATGGCCCTATCTTTGAACTGTGCAAAAGTCAAATCGGGGTTCTGTAGGGCCATGAGGCGCAGCTGGGTTCTGTGGGCGCTGGACATCAGACCTTCTATGAACTGGTCAGTCAATAGTTTATCTGTATCCTGCACGCTGCCAGGGTCAGCTTGCTTAATTGCCCCCAAGGCTTCCTGTAAATTTAGGGCAGAATCTCGGATGCTATCTTGAGCTCGCTGCTTACATCCATAGAACCGCATTTTGATTTCTGCTGAGGTACGGGTATCAAAGGTGTCCCGTAGATGGGTCAGAACCCCCCTTACAGTCCTTTTCTCCTCAGCTGTCCAAGACTTTGCCTCCCGCTGGGCCGCACCAGTTAACTGCCCTATCAGTATGCTTACTTTCTGTTCTTCTGTCAGGGGATAAACTTTGAACAGTCTATACAGCCTTTCTTTAAAGTCGCCCAAGGTATGCGACTCGCCGGCATACTGGGGCAGCCAGGCCGCTCCGGGGATATAGGCAGGGGTGGATTAAGAGTAGCAAGGGCCCCGGGCAGTTTAGAAGGCGCGGGCTCCCTCCACACACCTGATTTATCACGTGACATGTCACATGATCCCCTGTGATAGATCATGTGATAGTTCACGGGATTAGGTGGCAAAAACCTGATGACAGATTCCCTTTAAAGGAGCTGTAAAGACAAAAAAGTTTGTATTAAAAAAAATACAAGCCATTTGTTAAATTAACTTTTTTTCATTGTTAATTCACATTAGACTGTATCTTCAACACTTTTGTCAGCAGGTCTTATTACAGACTCTGAATAGGGCAGCTCTCTCCCTCTCCCTCAGCAGAAAGTCACAGCATGGTTAAAAAACGGGATCTTTTATGATTTTCTCATAATAAATAAAAAAGGACATGCAAGTCCTCCAAACTATTTTCCGTTTCTCTATAGGCGAGGTCCTAAATCTTTCTTGTTCTTTAGTTGATCACATGTCAAAAATGCAAATCATTTACTATGAACTCGCCTAAAAAAATATACACTTGGAGAGTAATATCATCATCTGCATGTAAATATTCCTTGACTCTAAGGGCTCGCTCACATTGTCGTATAACACGGCCGAATGCTATGTTATGTTTTATCGGATAGGACTCGGCCCTATGTTATACTATGGGACAGTGCGATTATTGGCATGAGAAAATAATCTCATTCGATATTCGGACCATGTGCACCCATACAAGTCTATGGGTGCACGTAAAACATTGGACTGCACTCGGATGTCATCCAAGTGCAGTCCGATGAACGCTCACAGAGACTATGGAGAAGATGGAGAAATTAAGTTCTCCATCTTCTCCATATCTGTGCTGCGAGAGAATCGGATCACACTCAGTTGAAGCTCTGACTGAGTTTGAGCCCAGTGTCATTAGCATAATTGGCCCTATTCTCTTGCATGAGAGAATATATGGCTTAGTGAGTGGACCCTAAAACTGAATAGTAGTGACGGACAGGCACCTCACAAGCGGGATCCATGTAGCTCTCAGATGTCATGTAGGTAGGGCTTCATTCCATGGGGTAGGGCTTAATTTCAAGGTATATAAAAAAAATGGACTTCAAATAAAAATTAAATGAGCACAAAAAGCACTAATTGAATTATTTTTTTCGTATTTATGTTTGCAGCTCCTTTAAAAACCCTTTGAGGACCAAGGCACATATATGTCCCATAGTTTTAAACTGGAAAAAAATTTGATTGAATAAAATTTAAGGTCCTCAAAGGTTTAAGTAGGTCATAAATTCATATGAATACTTGCTCATACAATTGCACATGCCAAAAGATGAAGAAGAACAGAATCAAAAATATGACATTAAGTGGAGCACTTACAGGTATTCAAGGTGAAAGAGACCAGCAAAGGCATCGTCTCGAATGACAGTAAATGAGTTAGAATTCAGCAAGCTGAAAATGAAGACAGCAGGTTAGAAGCGAACCAGACTTTATGGTGCTCAGAATTAGTCAAGCAGAATTTATTGACTGCTCTTGCAAAGCACTGAGACTCCCGCTGTGTATAGATGGCGCCGTGCGGCCTCCCGCTGTGTATAGATGGCGCCGAGCGGCCTCCCGCTGTGTATAGATGGCGCCGTGCGGCCTCCCGCTGTGTATAGATGGCACCGTATAGATGGCTACGTGCGGCCTCCTGCTGAGTATACGTGTATAGATGGCTACGTGCGGCCTCCTGCTGAGTATAGATGCCGCACGGCGCTCCCCCCAGAGACAGCAGGAGGCCGCACCGCGCCATCTATACTCAGCGTGAGACCGCACGTAGCCATCTATACACAGCAGGAGGCCGCACGGCGACATCTATACTCAGCGGGGGGCCGCACGTAGCCATCTATACACAGCGGGGGGCGCACGTAGCCATCTACACACAGCGGGGGGCCGCACGGCGCCGTCTATAAACAGCGGGGGGCCGCACGTAGCCATTTATGCACAACGTGATGCTGCACGGAGCACCCCCCGAGACATCAGGAGGCCGCACGGCGCCAATTATACTCATCAGGAGGCCGCATGCAGTCATACACACACACAAACATATACAGACACGCATAAACACATTTGAAACACAAAAATACATACAAACAGACATCACACAATGACATCTGCCCACACACACACACACACACACAAACAGGCAGACATCACACACACACACACCAGCCCACACACACACACACATGCCCACACACACACACCTGCCCACATACACATCTGTGTGTGTGTATATATAGTGTGCGTGTATAATGTGTGTGTATGTATAGTGTGTGTGTGTGTATAGTGTGTGTGTGTGTGTGTATGTATAGTGTGTGTGTGTGTGTATAATGTGTGTGTATGTATAGTGTGTGTGTATGTATAGTGTGTGTGTGTGTATAATTTGTGTGTGTGTATTTTTTTTTTTAAGTTAAAAACAAGTAAAATGCTTGTGGCATCAATATCAAGACTCCAGATATAAGGGCCTATTCACACTGAATTCTGCAATGCATTCATCTCCTCTTTCCAGGCTTCTATCTAAATCCCTGAAAAATGGCATTCAGATGTGCCTTGACATAGCCATTGATTTGAACAAAGGCAAACCGAGGCTAAAGTCTGAATCTTTAGGCTCCATTTTCTCTGCTTTCAGATGTCTCATTTCAGACAGCACAATCCTGAATTTCAGGGATTCAGTTGTAAGCCTTATGTAAAGACCTGAATGCAGCGCTGAATGTAGTGTGAATAGGTCCTTACATCCTACACCACCTCAGGGGATTGTTGTTATGGAGTATCGCCCCTGGGTGGCCGCAGTTATGACCACCACCAGGGCTCGCGGTCACCCACCCTAACTTTGGTATTCTGGGGAGCTGGTATAATGAATATCTGAGAAGAGCCCTAGAGAAGCAAGAACATTGGACAACCAAGAGGTGGTGGCCTCAAGTCAGGTGTAGTGTTCAACAGGGCAAGACTTTCTAACCTGCCCACACACACACACACACACACACCTGCCCACACACACACCTGCCCACACAGACACCTGCCCACAAACACACACACACACCCATATACACACACCTGCCCACACACACACCTGCCCACACACACACACACCTGCCCACACACACACCCACACCTGCCCACACAGACACCTGCCCACACAGACACCTGCCCACACACACACACACATATACACACACACACATATACACACACACACACCTGCCCACACAGACACACACACATATACACACACACACACATATACACACACACACACACACACCTGCCCACACAGACACCTGCCCCCACAGACACCTGCCCACAAACACACACACCTGCCCACACACACATCTGCCCACACACACACACTCACCATCCCCCGGCTCAATTCCTCCTGCCTGCTCTCTCAATTTTCCGGTGCAGCACTGCAGGCCGGGGCGCACTGCGTGACGTCACAGCTAGGAGACACAGCCGCGCATAGGGCCGTGTCTCCTAGCAGTGACGCGGCCGGGCCAGCACAGGGAAGTTAACTGCTGCAGTGCTGGCCCGGCCTATGAAGAAGTAGCGGCGGCCACTGCTGGGGGAGCGGTCCGGGCCCCCCCTCCTGCCACTGCTACGGCTATGTGCCGCGGCGGCCCGCACATATAATGAGGGCAATCCGGCATTAGACACCCCGCCGGGAGCCGCGTGCCCCCTGCAGGCTTGGGGCCCTGGGCGGTTGCCCGGATTGCCCTCATTATAATCCGCCTATGGATATAGGGCATGGAAAACGGCATCACAGCTGCAGCGGCTACGCTGGTGGTAGAGGGTCCCTCCGCGTCCGACATCTTCCTCCCCCCTAGTTAACCGTGGCCTACCTTCTGGCGATCCTCTTCTGTAGGCCGCGGCTCCGCTCGCGATGCTCTGGGCGAGGACCTTGCGTTGCTCGGTGATGACGTCGGCATCCGCTGGATCTCCTTCCAGGACCTTACGCAGCGTCTCAGCGTAGGGCGGAGCTTCAGGTCTCGCGCGTTTTTGGACGTCCACGCCCCTCTTCTTCCCGCGCGGCGTCCCGAAGATGGCGCCCAATGGCGGGAAACGGCTCCGATTGGCGGGAAATGGCCCCGAATGGCGGGAAACTTCACTCAGATATGTATAGAGTCTTTTCCAGGCACGCAATACCCGTTTGTGGCGGGTTGGTCACAATTCTGCCGACTACGCCAGAGCTGACTCGCCCCCTGGGCCGTGGGGTACCCGGAACCGGGCCTTTTAGTGTACGGTGCTGATGGGGGTAGTAGTGGCAACCCGATCCCGTGGCTCAGGGTGGTCAGACCAAATGGTGGCAGTCTATTTATCAGTGTTTTGAATGTCCGACTACGCCACCCGTGGATTGCGGTTGGAGATAACCGCCGCTGCAAGGCAGACCACTGAGGCTGGTGTTGGTGTGCAGCACAGGGGTAGGATAACTCCCCACGGGAAGAGTGTAGCCTCAGGGCAGTGTAGGTGGATGTTGGGGGTGATAGTGCAGGCCGCAATAGTAAGAGTTCAGAGTCCGCTTCAAACAGTTCAGGGTCTTTATTGTAGATATTATTAATGACCCAACAGTACCGGTTAGGAATGGGCCTGGGTGTCTGAGAGCATTCGGGCGAGCCCCACTGGTCAGGGTGAGTGTGTAGGCCTACCGTTCTCTCTATGCTCTTTCTGACTATCCCCCTTTTCGTGGTGTAATAGCCCACGTCCCTGAGCTGGCCGTGTACTTCTCTCCTGTATGGCTTGCGACTCAGGCCTTGGGTACCTGTTGCTTGCTCCTCGATGTACTGGTCCCTCTGTGTGGCGGAGCCTGCAGGCTTCATAGGCCAAGGGACCTGAAATCCCTCGGAGGTTGGTTCTCTGCTGCTGAGCTTGTAACCCTGACAGCCTCGGACCCCAATGTCCGGTAGATTGGTTCTCTTCCAGGACCGGCTCTCGTCGCCTCTGTCCCTGGCTTGCAGTTTCTCCTCTGCCTCACGGACTCCTCAGCTACAGCTGAACTGTCCCTCCTTCTCTGGGACTAGTCTCACTCCTGAGCTAGGTCGTCCAGTTTTCTCTAACCCTGCCCCCAGTTCCAGCTTTTATAGGGGCAGCCAGCTCCCCCTGCTGGCCTGGGACAGGAGGTGCTGTATGCTAATTGTCCCTAACCAGGGGACCTTCCTCCTGCTTTCAGAAACAGATTATTGTTTGTGGCATCCAGGCCTGGGGTGACACACACACACTGCTCTATATTTAGTATGATGCCCCCACTCCTCCATATATATACCATGATGGTCCCACTGCTCCATATACAGGTGCATCTCACTAAATTAGAATATCATCAAAAAGTTAATTTATTTCAGTTCTTCAATACAAAAAGCTGCCTTTCAGCTCATCTGCATTGTTGGGTCTGGTGTCTCTCATCTTCCTCTTGACAATACCCCATAGATTCTCTATAATAGATTCTCTATGGGGTTAAGGTCAGGCGAGTTTGCTGCCAATCAAGCACAGTGATACTGTTGTGTGTAAACCAGGTATTAGTACTTTTGGCCGTGTGGACAGGGGCCAAGTCTTGCTGGAGAATGACATTTCCATCTCCAAAAAGCTTGTCGGCAGAGGGAAGCATGAAGTGCTGTAAAATGTCCTGGTAGCCGACTGTGCTGACTTTGGTCTTGATAAAACACAGTGGACCTACACCAGCAGATGACATGGCCCCCCAAACCTTTACTGATTGTGGAGCCTTCACACTAGACCTCAAGCAGCTTGGATTGTGGACTCTACACTCTTCCTCCAGACTCTGGGACCTTGATTTCCAAATTAAAATTGGAACTCTAGGACATTGTGGAGTGTGTCAATGACTGCCTTCTGGACATCTGTCAAGTCAGCAGTCTTCCTCATGATTGTGGAGCATACTGAAACAGTATTGAAGAACTGGAATAAATTAACTTTTTGAAGATATTCTAATTTAGTGAGATGCACCTGTATATACTATGATGGTCCCACTGCCCCACATACATATAGTATAATGGCCCCACTACTCCATATGTAGTATGATGGACCCACTACTCCAGATATATAGTAGGATGGCTCCACTGCCCGATCACTTAAAAAAATAAAGTTTATTCTCACTTAATCCTGATTCCCTACATCACGGCCTCTGTCTCCTCTTCCATGGCGGGACTGCAGAGCAGAGCGATGCAATGATGTCACCGAGCCACCTGCGTGAGTATGCTGACATCTCGTTAACCGCAGGCCTATGGCGATCTGTGGCATATGAAAGAGATAGTGATAGGGCAGGGAGCTTGTGTCTCACTGCTTTATTATGCGACGCCTCTGCATAAGAGACATTAGGGCTACATTAGCTACGTCACAGAAGACACTGGAGCTGGAGTATATAGAATAGGAGACACTGGGGCTGGCGTATATTCATCACAGGATACATTGGGGCTAGAGCATATACATCACAGAAGAAGCTGGAGTATATAGAATAGGAGACACTGGGGCTGGAGTATATAGAATAGGAGACACTGGGGCTGGCGTATATTCATCACAGGATACATTGGGGCTAGAGCATATACATCACAGAAGAAGCTGGAGTATATAGAATAGGAGACACTGGGGCTGGAGTATATAGAATAGAAGACACTGGGGCTGGCGCATATACAGTTCTGCTCAAAAGTTTACATACCCCAGCAGAATTTTTCCTTTCTTGGCCTTGTTTCAGAGAAAATGAATGATAACAAAAACACTTTTTCTCCACTCATGGTTATTGGTTGGGTGAAGCCACTTACTGTCACATTTCTGTGTTTTCTCTTTTTAAATCTTAATGACAACTAGTGATGAGCGAGCATGCTCGCTACTGCTCGGTGCTCGCCCGAGTATCTCACTACTCGAGATGCTCTGCGCTCACCGAGTATTTCCGGGTTGGTCGGGCAGGAAGTCGGGTCCCCTCCCTGCATGTTTGGCGCTCTTTACAGAGCCAATGAACATGCAGGGATTGCCTGCCATGCACTGTAATGCCATAGCTATGTTGGTTGTGGGCATTACAGTGACTGGCTGGCCGCACAGCGTCATCAGGTCTATATCTGACCTGGCGCCGCCATGCTCATCACAGTCACTCCGGATCAGACAGTGTAGGGAGAGCTGCTGCTGCGTTAGGGAGAGATTTGATCGTGCATTAGGTAGTGTAGTGAGAAAAACCGCACATTACACATATCCATCTCAACAAACAGTCCTTCTGAGGACTAATCCATCTGCAGAGATATCAGGCAGGCAGTGTATATAGGCCGGCAGGCAGTGTATATAGCAGACTGCAGTGCATATAGCACAAGAGGCTCCATTCCAATTCTGCCTTCTGCTGCTGTTAGATATTTCTATACAAAGGCCCAGGTCTCAGGGGCGAGGAATACTTTTCTTTGGATCTTAATCCTTATTATTTGCTTATAAAGCAATCCAGAGAACACCGTTTTTCTGCGCCATTTGCTTATTGGCACTGCAGAATACAGCCAGGTCCTTTCCATGTTAGAGCGCTAGAAATCCAGCTATTTAAAACTGTGTTTTCTCCGTCACACGGATCACATATACGTTGTCAGAAAATACTGCCATTTCTGGCCTCCATTTTTTCAGTGTGTCAGTGAAGCAATTCACAGCAGTTTGGTGTTCACACTACTTACCTACAGGCCAGGTATTTAAAACTCTGTTTTCTCCATCACACCGATCACATATAACTTCGCTTCAAACTCAGTCATTTGTAGTGAGCGTGGAAGATACTATCCTCCATTTAAAATGGGCAAGGCACGTGGCAAGGGACGGGGAACTGGACGTGATGGTAATGGTACATGCAGAGGCCGAGGACAAGGCCGTGGGCAAGCCGAAATTGTGCCACAACAAACACCCACATCTTCTCGCCTGACCTTCCTGTCCCAATTTCTAGGGGACCGCAGCACACCACTATTGAACCCAGATCAGTGTCAAAAGGTTGTTTGTTGGATAGCGGATAATGCTTCCAATCACTTAGCCACCACCAACACCACCCTGTCTTCCACACGGTCAAGTCTCAGTAGCCATGAGTCTGGACCTCATATTCCTCACCCTGATCCTCCTTCCTCCCACCATGCCGAGTACCCAGAGACAACTGATCCCACATTTGGACAATCTGAAGAGCTGTTCACTTTTCCATTTATAGATTCGGGCCTCTCGCCCGGTCCACTTGAAGCGGGGCAAGAGGAGATCACGTGTAGCGATGCCCAAATATTTGAGCAGCCACGGTCACACGAAGGCGACGGTGGGAAACTGTCACAAGAGGTGGACGATGATGAGACACAATTGGCAGAAAGTCAGGAATAGTACCAGGGTGCAGAAGTGGGAGACGAGGTGGTGGATGATATAGTAACTGACCCAACCTGGCAGGAGGACATGCAGAGCAAGGACAGCAGCACACAGGGGGAGGGAGGCAGAGCACCCCAACAGGCAGGAAGAAGCAGTGTGGTGGCCGCAGACAGAAGGCAGGCTACCATTTCCCGTAACACCAACACGAAGGAAGTTGCCACTACAACTGTTAGGTCTTCCCGAGTCTGGTTGTTTTATAAAGACTCTGCCGATAACTCCAAAAAGGCCATTTGCATCACGAGCCAGACCAGCATTAGCAGGGGTGACAAAACGACCAGCCTGACCACCACCAGCATGATCAGGCACATGGCAGCAAAACACTCGACTTTGTGGGCCGAACACCAGGGTCCAGGAACAGTGTCTACAGGTGGCACCATTGCTTCTTCTGCTGTTGTGCATGCAAGTCAATCCCCTGTCCATAGTGCATGCAAAGATGCCTCCTGCCCTGCACCTGTCATTGCACACTCTCAAGTAGCAGCATCAGGAAGCACGTCCATGTCCTTGTCCCAGCGCAGCGTTCAGTTGTTCATACTCCAGTCCTTGGAATGCAAGCGCAAATATGCAGCCAACGTCCCACAGGTCACAATACTAAATTCTCACAATTCACGACTGCTTGGCTTTAAATGTTGCCTTTTAGGCTTGCGGAGACAGAAGCATTCCGCAACCTGATGGCGGCGGCCGTCCCTTGGTACTCTGTCCCCAGCCGCCACTATTTCTCCCAGTGTGCCGTCCCCACATTACACAAGCACGTGTCCCAAAACATTAGCCGTGCCCTCAACAACGCAGTTACCGGTAAAGTCCACCTAACCAAAGACACGTGGACAAGTGCTTGTGAGCAGGGACGGTACATCTCGCTGATGGCACACTGGGTTAACATAGTGGAAGCCGGGACCCAGTCGGACCTTGGGACGGAACACGTCCTCCCGACGCCAAGGATTGCAGGCCCTAGGTCAATCAGGGTTGCCCCCACGGTCTACAGCTCCTGAACCTCATGCTCCTCAGCCTCCTCCTCCTCCTCAGCCTCCATCTCCGAAATGACCACATCAGTCACAAGCTGGAAGCACTGCAGCACTGCCTCGGCCAAGCGGCAACAGGCTGTGCTGAAGCTAATATGCTTAGGTGAAAAAACACACAATGCTGAAGAGTTATGGACAGCTCTGAAAGAGCAGGCAGATCTGTGGCTCAAACCGCTGAACCTACAGCCAGGCATGGTCGTGTGTGACAATGGCCAGAACCTGGTGGCGGCTCTGAGGCGAGGCGAGCTCACACACGTACCATGCCTGGCCCATGTGCTTAACCTCGTGGTTCAGTGGTTACTCAAATCCTACCCGGAGCAGTCGGATCTGCTTGTTAAAGTATGCCGCCTGTGTGCCCATTTTAGAAAGTCAGCTACAGCTTCCGCCGCCCTTGCAGTGTTTCAGCAGCGTTTGCAGCTTCTGGCTCACAGACTGGTGTGTGATGTCCCCACATGTTGGAACTCTACATTGCAGATGTTGGGAAGGATTTGTGAGCAGAAGAGGGCAGTTGTTGAGTACCAGCATCAAAAAGGCTATCGGTATTCAGTTCAGACTCCACACATAAGACCTCAGTAGTGGACGTGGATGTCAGACATATGTACCATCCTCCAAAACTTTGAGGACTCCACCAAGATGGTGAGCGTCGATGACGCCATAATTAGCGTCACCATCCCGCTTCTCTGTCTTCTGAAACGCTCTCTGCTCACAATCAAAGATGATGCATTGCAGGCGGAGCACGATAAGATGGAGCAATTAACCATACAGGGTGATTACACACAGCCAAGCCTCATCTCATCCCAACGTGGATTGGGTGACAATGAGGAAGAGGAGGAGGAGAAGGGACAGGAACTAGTTTCATGCACTATAGACGGTGCTATCTGCACAGCTGTCATACCGTCTGTTCAGCGTGGATGGCCAGAGGACAGAGAGGAGGAGGAGGAGAGCATGGTCAGTCATCCTCTTGGTGAGGACACGGAAGTCTTGCCTGTTAGTAGTCTGGCACGCATGGCTGAGTTTATGTTATGCTGCCTTTCCCATGACCCTCGCATTCTCAAAATTTTAGGTAATTACTGGTTGGTGACACTTCTAGACCCACTCTACAAGGAGAACTTTATATCTGTTATTCCTGAGGAGGACAGGTGTACAAAAATGAGGCAGTACCAGAAGGCCCTTGTTGCGGAACTATTAAAAAAATTCCCATCTGAAAACGCTGGAGGCAGAGGGCACACTTCGTTCGACAACCAAGGAGTACAGGCGAGAGAGACACAACTTCAATCCAGCAGAGGCAGGGGAACACTGTCAATGTTCTGGGAGAGTTTTCTCAGACCCTCCCATCGCACAGGCTCTGACTCACAAGGAGTGCAAAGTTTGGGAAGATGCTGAGGGAGTACCTTGCCGTACCGTACCAACGTCCTCCGTGATTCCTCTGTGCCTTATAAATATTGGGTATCCAAGCTAGATATGTGGAATGAACTGGCTCTCTATGCCTTGGAGGTCCTGGCCTGCCCTGCCGCCAGCTTGTATTCCCATGCACCTTTTCACACCCAAACATGGGTATACGCTTCCTGATTTTGGCTATTTGCTCTTGTCCTCCTCCTTCTCCTCATCCTCCACCACCATATCACCAGGGTGACCGTGGTCCATGATGCAACACCCACATAATTTTTTTAAAGGGTGTTTGACTCGCCCCTGGGCCGTGGGGCACTCGGAGCCGAGCAATAGGGAGATGGTGGGGGTAATAGTGGCGACCCGGTTCCGTGGCTCAGGGTGGTCAGACCAGTGGTAGTCCTTTAGCAGTCCTAAGTGATGTCCGACTACGCCACCCTTGGATTGCGGTTATTATGAACCGCCGCTGCAAGGCAGACAGCTGGGGCTGATGATGTATGCAGCTGAGGTAGTGTGACTCCCCACGGGAAGAGTGCAGCCCCAGGGCAGTGTAGTGGATGGTGGGGGTGATGGTGCAGAGAGTCCCAGTGCCGTTAGTGCTGGAGGAGCGAAAGAGTACACAGACAACGTACTGCAGTCCAATGTCTTTTACTCACAGTTCATGTACTCCGGGTCACTTCTGTCAGCAATGACCGCCCGAGCCGTGTTGCGTCCACCAGGTGAGGGGCTCGGTAAACCCCAGGCAGTTCAGGAGCATGGCACAGGACCCCCTTCAATCCTTTCTCTGGCCTGCCTCACCAGTGACCCACTTTTGTCCAGCTGCCGCGGACTTGTGCGGGTAAACGTGGTTCCCGTTCCCCGCTGTCCTATATGGTGCCTTCCTAGCAGGTTTGATGAGGTGTCGCACCAATAAATGATCACGACCTCCGGTCTTTGGCTGAGGGCTGTTTCTCCTCCACCAACTAGGGATCCGGTATCCTTAATCTGCCTGACCCATCACCCTGTATTCTCGTGGATTCTTAGGGTCCCTTCTGCCGTCTTGTTCCTGAGCCCTTCTGTTTCTCTCTTTCTCTTCTGTTCCTTTCTGTTCTTGTTCCTTTCTGTTCTTGTTCCTTTCTGTTCCTGGCCTTCACCCTAGGCCTGCCTCGTGGAGCTGGGCCCAGACTGAGCCACAGCTCCCTGTCAGCCCTCTCTGGCTGAACTCCTTCTTTCACTCCACTCACTGAACTTCTCTTCTTCTCTTCTCTCTGTGCTGGCTGGGCCTCAGAGGCTAGGCCCGCCTACGGAGCAGAGCCACTTGCAGAGGCCCCCACTCTGTCACTTCTTCTCTCTGACAGAACACTGTTCTAAGATGGTGCCCACCTTTTATACCTCCCTCTAGAACATGAGCCCAGGTGACCAGCAAACAATGGGCTCCTATCTACGCTCAGGAACCAACCGCTATCTGCTCCTACATCACTGGGTATTCCTACGCCCTCCCCACTGAAGCCAGGGACACGGTCTGTCGTGCCTGCATTTCTGTCTAATGGGAGCACTGTTGAGCTGTCCCTCGGAAATTGGGTAAGTGTGCTGTATGCAGCTAACTGAACCCTGATCCATACTTCATCCTTACCCGGGAGTGGAATATCACACCTCTGGCAGAGGTGCAATACCCCTGAAGCGGCCGAGCCCTCGGGGCGCTACATTTTTATGATGCCCGTAAAAAATTTTTTTTATACAGTATGTTCATGTATACCCCCCAGGAGTAAATGTTTGTCAGCCCATACACTTAGTGCATGGCATTACAAGTATAGGAGGCCCGCTCCTTTCTAATGGTAAAAATTTTTTCCAATGTCCATTGAAGTGCCTCCAAATTTTTGGCAGCCCTTGAATTCACTGCATAGTCCAACACTATGGGAGACTCTCTCCTTTCTAATGGGAATTTGTCATTACTGTGGCCTGGTCTATGTGTCTTTAAATTCTTAGTGGGTTTTTTCCTAAACTTGGTCAGCCGTTGGACTCACTGCATACCCTATAACTGTATAGCAGACCCTCTCCTTTCTAATGGGTACATGTCATATCTTGTTACTGTGGCCCTGCTCTGCGTGTCTTTAAATTCTTAGTGGGGATTTTCCTAAAATCTGTCAGCCGTTGGACTCACTGCATACCCTATAATTGTATAGCCGACCCTATCATTTCTAATGGGAATTTGTCGTTACTGTGGCCCTGCTCTGTGTGTCTTTAAATTCTTATTGGGGTTTTTCATTAAAATTTGTCAGCCGTTGGATTCACTGCATACCCTATAACTGTATAGCAGACCCTCTACTTTCTAATGGGAACATGTCGTACCTTGTTACTGTGGCCCTGCTCTGTGTGTCCTTAAATTCTTAGTGGGGTTTTTCCTAAAATTTGTCAGCCGTTGGACTCACTGCATACCCTATAACTGTATAGCTGACCCTCTCCTTTCTAACGGGAACATGTTGTACCTTGTTACTGTGGCCATGCTCTTTGTGTCTTTAAATTGTTAGTGTTTTTTTTCAAAAATTTTGGCCACCCTTGCAGTCACAGCATGGGCATTACCACTATAGAAGACCCGCTCCTTTATAATGGGAACATTTTTTTTACTGAGACCCTCCTCTATGTCTCTTCAAAGGGGTATTAGGTTGCGTCCAAATTTTTGACAACCCTTGCAGTCACTGGATGCGCAATAACAGTATAGGAGACCCACTTGTTAATAATGGGAACAACAAAGCATATCCCTCTGATGGCTCTCTAACAATAGCTAGGGCCGACTGCTGGCCTTTTAAGAATAGTAAGGGCCGTCTGATGTCCCTATAAAAATAGGCTTTATGACTTTCAGAGTCCCTCCATCATAAATAAAATAGGATGTGTCTGATGACACCACATTGCCAGATGAGGTTGTAAAATGTTAAAATGACATTTCCCGATGAATGCATTTGTCATAAAAAATAACATAAAAAAACATAACAATAGGATCTTTCTTTAGTATAAAAAACAGCATCACCAATTTAACCTCAATGTAATCACATTGTTCAGCTCATGCACCTCCTCCTCCATCTCCGAAATGACCACATCAGTCACAAGCTGACAGCACTGCCTTGGTCAAACAGCAACAGGCTGTGCTGAAGATAACATGCTTAATGCTTAATTGACAAACCGCCCAGCGCTGCATAGTTGTTGAAAGCTGTAACACAGCAGCTTGATCTGTGGCTCTCACCGCTGAACATACAGCCAGGCATGGTCGTGTGTTACAATGGGCGGAACCTGGTGACGGAGAAATGACAACCGGGGTAGATAAGGTTTCAGTCTATGCCAGTCCTTTAACAGAGCTAAAGAATATGGCTGTGGTGAAATACAACTCCCACTGAGAAGCTGTTTCAGATTGAAAAACATTGTGCCCACCAGAGGATTTGTTTCTGAGGGCTAACCTTTCTCACCCGCTCAAGAGCCCCATAGCAGCTGCAAAGTTAGCGCTATCATGAACTCTCCTGAGGTAGAAGCCAAGGCAGACCAGAGAATTCTCTGGTGGTACTGTCCAACCCTGCCGAAAAGCAGTCCTGGCTAAGAAAAGTGTGTGGGAAGATTCCAGGACACTATTTTTACTGAGGAGGAAACACATGCAAACATGGGGAGAACATACAAATTTCTTGCAGATGTTGTCCTTGCTGGGATTTGAACCCAGGATCCCAGTGCTGCAAGACTTCAGTGCTAACCACTGATCCAATGTGCTGCCGTTCACCCTCTAATATCTAACAGGCTGGAGAAACTTGAACCTATTGCCACTCTATCATCAGCTCCTTTGTGAGAAAATGTATTTGGGCAGCCACTCAGTCTACCAAATAAAATTCCAGAGAAGGAAATTGAGGATGGCTTCGCTACTGGTACTGGGGGCAGTGTTAATACCATAGTGTTGTACCATAGTTTGCTGGAAATATTCCAGGCTGGTAGGAGGCAAGAAACTTCCCACAGAAAAGTACCAGCAGTAATGTTCAGGCCACATTTCAAGTGCAAGCAGCTTTAGAGGACTTCCTGGGAGAGCTTCCACCTCCACAAGCTTAAAAGGCCATATTTCAAGTGCAAAGAGCTGCCCAGAAATCTGTCAGTTTAGTGTTGCGGCCTGTGGGTGGGTGGGTGGCTGGCTGCATACTTGCAATTGCATTCCAAGTAACAGAAAACTAAGCAGATGATGGCCTCTATCATCATCATGGCCTCACCTCGGCACTATGAACTCTCCTGAAGGAGAAGCCAGGGCCCGCCGGAGGAGTCTCCGGTTCTCTGGTGGGCCCGTCCAACCCTGCCGAAAAGCAGCCCTGGCTAAGAAAGGTGTGGGGGAAGTTTCCTGGACACTCTATGGCTGCTTTTTTAATGCGGATCGGCCATGCTTATGCATGTTATTTCTCAAAACGCATTACGGATCAGGCCATTTTCTAAATCTGTATTCAAGAAATTAAATGCGCAAAGAAAGATGTGTGTGTGTCAAAGCACCATTGACAAGTGCGAGTTGATGTTGAATGGGCTGCCATTGCTTCTGCAACAAGCTCAATTACAGGATTTTCTGGGAGAAATGACACGCAGGGTAGATACGGTTTCCCTCTATGCCAGTCCTTTCACCGAGCTAAATACAACTCTTAGCAAAAAAAGTTGTGGACTGGCTCCATACCGTCCCTGGCCACATTCACCTGTCCACGTGTTTGTGGTTAGGCGGTCCTTCCCAGTAAGTGCACTGGGGAGGGCACGGGTAATGTTATGGGACCCGTGCTTGTGGAAGGCGGAGGCGATACCGGGAAATATAGTGGCAGCTGGGGACCGAGTATGGACACCCGGCCGCCGCCGGCATGAGGTTATGAAAAGCTTCCGCCTCTACGAGCCTAAAAGGCCACATTTCAAGTGCAAGCAGCTGTCAAAAATTTGGCAGTATAGTATTGCAGCCTGTGGGTGGGTGGCTGCCGGCATTCTTGTGCTTGCATTCCAAGGAATGGGGTAGGGACAACTGAACACTGCAGTGGGACAAGGACATGGACGGTGATTGTTGCAAGTCTGCAACGACAGGTGCATGGCGGGAGGCATCTTCGCATGTGCCAAGGATCACTTATGATGGGCACACATTTAGGCAGTGACCTGGGAGTCAGAGATGTTTCCAGAGGTCTTCCCCTTGCTGTTCCCATGTCTTTTCAGCACTGTATGCATGTGTCTGATGATGTGTCACACACCACATGGCCAGATAAGGTTGTAAAATGTTAAAATGACATTTCCTGGTGAATGCATTTGTCTAGGTTGAAAGCAATGCAAAAGTGCAAAAACGTGTTAAAAATGCTACGTGTGAACATAGCCCAAGGTGTGTAGGAGTATTTTTGTTTTTGTTTATTTATTTTGCCTTATATACAAGTCATCACCCTGGAAAGGATGTTCCTTACGCCGTAAAAGTGGCGTAATACTCTGACGACGTTGTTGACAGCAGTGATCTGGGAGTCAGAGATGCTTCCAGGGGTCTTCCCCATGCTGTTCCCATGTCATTTGAGCACAGTTCCCATCGATTTGGGCAATTTTTAGGCCCTCTGCAGACCGCCGTGGGGAGCCACCTGAAAAATGCTCAAGTTTCCCCTAGACTTATATTGGGCTCATTGCTCGGGTTGAGCACCCGAGTATTTCAATTTGCTCGACCCGAGCAACGAGTACTCGAGCATTTTAGTGCTCGCTCATCACTAATGACAACCAAAAACATCCAAATAATCCTGATCAAAAAGTTCACATACCCTGGTGATTTTGGCCTGATAACATGCACAGAATTTGACACAAATGGGTTTGAATGGCTACTAAAGGTAACATCCTCACCTATGACCTGTTTGCTTGTAATCAGTGTGTGTGCATAAAGCTGAGTGAGTTTCTGGGATCCAGCCACTGACGTTTCTGGATTTTGAGATGGGGAAAGCAAAAGAATTATCAACGGATCTACGGGAAAAGGTAGTTGAACTGTATAACACAGGAAAGGGAGGCAAAAAGAGTATAACACAGGAAAGGGATACAAAAAGATATCCCAGGAATTGATAATGCCAGTCTGCAGTGTTCAAACTGTGATTAACAAATGGAAAATCAGATGCTCTGTAAAAACCAAACCACAGTCAGGTAGACCAAAAAAAATTTCAGCCACAACTGCCAAGAAAATTGTTCGGGATGCAAAGAAAAACCAACAAATAACATCAGCTGAGAACACACTTAGGGGTGTACTCACTTTTGTTGCCAGCGGTTTAGACATTAATGGCTGTGTGTTGAGTTATTTTGCAGGCACACCAAATTTACAGTTAAACAAGCTGTACACTGACTACTGTACATTGTATCAAAGTGTCGCATCTTCAGTGTTGTCCCATCAAATATATATATATGTATTCCGGCCCATTTTTGGAGTTTTGTGTGAAATTATGTCCAATTTGCCTTTTTTTTCTCAGTTTTTTTGTGTTGTTCCAATAAACACAAAGGAAATAAACATGCGTGTAATAAAACATGTGTAATTTTCTGAAACAATTTCAAGGGTGCCAGCACTTTCCGCCATGACTGTATATGCAGGTAGAGTCCTTAACCCCTTTACAACCCAAAGTGGTTTGCACGTTAATGAGAAGGCCAATTTTTACAATTCTGACCACTGTCACTTTATGAGGTAATTACTCTGGAACGCTTCAACGGATCCCCCTGGTTCTGAGAATATTTTTTCATGACATATTGAACTTTATGATTGTGGTAAAATTTCTTCGATATCACTTGTGTTTATTTGTGAAAAAAACAGATATTTGGCGAAAATTTTGAAAATTTTGCAATTTTCAAAATTTGAATTTTTATGCCTTTAAATCGGAGAGATATGTCACACAAAAAAAGTTAATAAATAACATTTCCCATATGTCTACTTTACATCAGCACAATTTTGGAACCCAAATTTATTTTTATTAGGGAGCTATAAGGGTTAAAATTGACCAGCGATTTCTCATTTTTCCAACAAAATTTACAAAACCATTTTATTAGGGACCGCATCACATTTGAAGTCACTTTGAGGGGTCTTTATGACTGAAAATACCCAAAAGTGACACCATTCTTAAAACTGCACCCCTCAGTGAATCGGGTCATCATGGCAACATCCGGGAAGCCGCGGCACACATTGCTGGACCCCGGCAGGAGAGGTGACTATCCCGATCACCTCCCCTTGCCCCCGCAATGCTGCGAACGACTTCGATCGCAGCATTGCGGGGGTTAATGTGCGGGACCTCTCCCAGCACATAGCACCGGGTGTCAGCTGTGACAATCAGTTGACACCCGGCGGCGATCACGCCCGCACAGCCTGTGTGCGCGATCGCAAAGATGTACTAATACGTATCAGGCTCTTAAGTCCCAGGGCGCAGATACGTATCAGTACGTCTTGGGCTTTAAAGAAGTTAAAATTATGTGAAAATGGGAAAAGTCACAAAACTTTGCAACTTTTCAAGAGCTTTATGCCAGTTTTCTGGCAAAAACACTGGTGAATCGGGTTCATAATCTCTAATCCTTTCAGCTCCCTTTAATTAGACTACTTTCAACAAACTAATTATAAGTATTGGGTCTGTTTTTTTTTAATGCTTTTAAAATAATTGTAAATATTTTCAATCCCCTTTTGTTATAAGGATTTCCCAAAAATTAGCTAATCATAGGTTGTCCTGCATTCGTGACAGTGATTGACTGCGCGGTCACTTGGAAGTTTACATTGGCATCACTACAGGGCCGGTAAAGAAGGACTGTCAGGGACCCCCAGAGTGTGGTAAAATGCACCAACTAATTAATAATTCATTTAATTCTCACACAATATACTAAGTTAGTGTAAGTCTACAAAAAAGCAACAAAACTTGGTGCTAAAAAAATTGAGCATAACTTTTTGAAAAATGAACCAGGTTATGCCAAATCTTACATATTTTGTGACTTTGTGATCAGTTATCAACACAAATATTTTACTCAAATTACCAGATCGATGGATAAGCATTGGGACTTTTCCCTAAATCTCTCCAAAACATCACCGCTTATAGAAGACCACCCTCATTTCCAGATCAGATTTTCTGTGAGAGATGCCCAGATTCACAATATAGTATGCATACTGGCCATCTATGAGAAGTCCACCCCAATGGAAGTCCAGTTATTAAAGGAGATTTTACTGTTTATATAAGGGGCAGACAATGACAGTGAAGGGCCCTTAATCAGGACTTCTGATCTGGGCCCCCCACCCTCCATCAGGCACCACCTACATATATATTTCCATGTATATTTATATTAGGCACACATATAAAATTTGCACATGCTAATACTCTATACACATTTTAACGTATGCATATACATAGTGCACAGAAACATAAAATACGGACATACACATAAGATGCACATACACAGTATAGAGTCCCGGTAGTCCTCATAGTTTTAAGCATGGACCCTGGCAAATTGTAGACGGACTTTTATTGTTCATGGGCTTTAAGGGAGAGAGGCTTCCTTTGTGGAGGACACTCATGAATGCCATTCATTTGCAGTGTACACCGTGTCGTGTCATGGAAAACACTCACCCTAGTTTGGCTTTCTACTTCTTCAGCTAATAGCAATGAATTTGCCTGTCGATTTTCTTCTCATCAGAAGATGCTTTTGTTTAGATGTTAACTTCCATCTGACTGATAAGAAAAGCTTTGCTGATCTTCTTGTAGACTTCACATTTTTTGTAAAGAAATTATTTTCTTTCTCAGAAATGTCTTGTGACATTTCTCTTCTATGTGGTGCCACTTACCCTTCTCATCAGAGGACGCTTTTGTTTAGGTGTTAACTTCCATAGTCGGCCTGGACGTCTCTGTAAGATGGTTGCAGTTCCATCTTTGTTATAGTTTTGCATCACTTTTGCTACAGTATTCTGACTGATAAGTAAAGTTTTGCTGATCTTCTTGTAGACTTCACATTTATTGCAAAGAAATTATTTTCTTTCTCAGGTTTTGTGACATTTCCCTTCTATGTGGTGCCATTGCTGATAGCATGAAATGGGAAGGAGTTTTCTTTATTAAGTAACTTCCTTTTACAGACAAATGTCTGCTGGACATCTGTTTAACCCCTTAAGAACATTTGACGTACTAATACGCGTCTGTGCCCTGGGACTTAAGAGCCAGACCCGTATTAGTACGTCATGGCGATTGCGCGCGCACACAGGCTGTGCGGGCGCGATCGCCGCCGGGTGTCAGCTGATTGTCACAGCTGACACCCGGTACTATGTGCAGGGAGCGGTCCTGCACCGCTCCCAGCACATTAACCCCCGCTATGCTGCGATCGAAGTCGATCGAAATCGATCGCGGCATTGCGGGGGCAAGGGGAGGTGATCGGCGATACTCACCTCCTCTTCCGGCTTCCAGCGCAGACTGCAGCGGCTTCCCGGGTGTTGCCATGACGACCCGATGTCGTCATGACAACATCCGGGTCACCAGAGAGCAGGAAGATTGCTTGGACATGCGCAGTGCATCTCCAAGCAATCTTAACACTGTGCACTTCTGACAGCCTGCATGGCATAGGGATGGTGCTCCATTCCTATGTCATGCAGGCGATGAGAAAAAAAAAAGTGAAAGTCCCAGAGTGGGACAAAGTAATAAGGTGTACAAACTGTCTGAAAGTGGAAAAAAAAAAAAAAATGTGCAAAAATATTATAAAAAAATAAAAAAAATAATACACCAAAAATAAAAATATAATGTACCCATCAATAAATATTATTATAAAAAAAATTAAAAAAAACAATAAAAGTACACATATTTGGTATCGCCGCGTCCGGAACAGCCTGACCTATAAAACTGTCCCACTAGTTAACCCCTTCAGTGAACACGGTAAAAAAAAAAAAAAAAAAAAACGCAGCAAAAAACAATGCTTTATCACCATACCGCCAAACAAAAAGTGGAATAACACGCGATCAAAAAGACGCATATAAATAAAAATGATACCGCTGAAAACGTCATCTCGTCCCACAAAAAACAAGCTGCCATACAGCTCCATCAGCCGAAAAATAAAAAAGTTTCAGCTCTCAGAATAAAGCGATGCTAAAAAATATTTTTTTCTATAAAATAGCTTTTATTGTGTATAAGCGCCAAAACATAGAAAAATTATACAAATGTGGTACCGCTGTAAACGTACTGACCCGAAGAATAAAGCTACCTCATCAATTTTACCACACGCGGAACAGAATAAAAAAAAAAAAAAAAAAACAATTCCTGAATTGTTGGTTTTTGTTTATTCTGCCTCCCAAAAATCGGAATAGAAAGCGATCAAAAAATGTCACGTGCCTGAAAATGGCACCAATAACAACGTCAAGTCATCCCGCAAAAAACGAGCCGTCACATGACTGTCTGCCAAAATCTGGAAAAATTATAGCTCTCAAAATATGGCGATGCAAAAACTAGATTTTACAAAAAATGCGTCTTTTAGTGTGTGACAGCTGTCAGTCATAAAAACCCCATATGATTCTGGCATTGCTGTAATCACACCGACCCGAAGAATAAAGTTGTCTAATCACTTATACCGCACAAGGAACGGCGTCAAAAATAAACTCTTGGGTTAGGATTGGGCTAGGGTTAGGGCTGGGTTTGGGGCTAGGGTTGTGCTGGGGCTAGGGTTGTGCTGGGGCTAGGGTTGTGCTGGGGCTAGGGTTGTGCTAGGGCAAGGGTTGTGCTAGGGCTAGGGTTGTGCTAGGGCTAGGGCTGGGGTTGGGATTTTTTTCAAAAGTAAGAAAAAAAGATGACGATATGGTGACTAGTGTTGAGAGCAAGTGCTCGCTACTTGAGTTTGCATCGGGTGCTCTGGTATGCATTGAGTATCGTGGGTATTTGAGTGACATGCTCGAGTCTCTGCCCCATATGCTTCGCGGCCAAAAAACTTTACGGGGATTGCCTGCCATGCACGAGCGATCCCCGCATGTTTTTTTTTGGGTGCCTAATAACCGTGAAACATGCGGAGCAGGGACTCGAGCATGTCACTTGAGGACCCGCGATACTTGGTGCATGCCCGAGTACCCGATGCAAACTCAAGTAGCGAGCACTTGCGCTCAAGAATAATGACAACTTATTCAATATGATGACCTAATGTAAACAAATTCTGTGCCGTACCTCTGGGTTCAAAATGTTCACTATACACCTTAATAAAATCCTTGAGGGGTATAGTTTCCAAAATGGGGTCACTTGTGGGGGAGCTCCACTGTTTAGGCACATCACAGGCTCTCCAAACGCGACATGGTGTCCGCTAACAAATTGAATGGAAAATCGGCTCAAATTGTTAGCGGACGCCATGTTGCGTTTGGAGAGCCCCTGTGTGCCCAAACATTGGAGCTCCCCCACAAGTGACCCCATTTTGGAAACTAGACCCCCCAAGGCACCTATCTAGATGCATAGTAAGCACTTGGAACCCCCAGGTGCTTCACAAATTGATTTGTAAAAATGAAAAAGTGAAAAAAAAAACACTTTTTCATTTTTATGAATCAATTTGTGAAGCACCTGGGGTTCCAAGTGCTCACTATGCATCTAGAAAGGTGCCTTGGGGGGTCTAGTTTCCAAAATGGGGTCACTTGTGGGGGAGCTCCAAAGTTTGGGCACACAGGGGCTCTCCAAACAGAACATGGTGTCCGCTAATTATTCAAGCAAATTTTACAATCAAAAAGTCAAATAGCGCTCCTTCCCTTCCGAGCCCTGCCGTGCGCCCAAACAGTGTTTCTTCCCCAAATATTGGGTATCTGCGTGCCCAGGGGAAATTGCACAACAAATTTTGGGGTCCATTTTTTCTTGTTACCCCTGTGAAAATAAAAAAAATTGGGTCTAAAGTAACATTTTTGTGAAAAAAGTTAAATGTTCATTTTTTTCTTCCACATTCCAAAAATTCCTGTGAAGCACCTGAAGGGTTAATAAAGTTCTTGAATGTGGTTTTGAGCACCTTGAGGGGTGCAGTTTTTAGAATGATGTCACTTTGGGTATTTTCTGTCATAAAGACCTCTCAAAGTGACTTCAAATGTGATGTGGTCCCTAAAAAAATGGTTTTATAAATTTTGTTGGAAAAATGAGAAATCGCTGGTCAACTTTTAACCCTTATAGCTCCCTAACAAAAAAAAATTTTGGTTCCAAAATTGTGCTGATGTAAAGTAGACATGCGGGAAATGTTATTTATTAACTCTTTTGTGTGACATATCGCTCTGATTTCAGGGCTTAAAAATTCAAATTTTGAAAATCGCAAAATTTTCGCCAAATTTCCGTTTTTTTCACAAATAAACGCAAGTGATATCGAAGAAATTTTTCCACAATCATGAAGTACAATATGTCACGAAAAACAGTCTCAGAATCAGGGGGATCCGTTGTAGCGTTCCAGAGTAATTACCTCATAAAGTGACAGTGGTCAGAATTGTAAAAATTGGCCCGGTCATTAACGTGCAAACCACCCGCGGGGCTTAAGGGGTTAATGAATAATTACACTTACCTGTGGTTCAGTTCTTGTTAATTAGAATTTTGTTGTCTAAACTTAGCTTTTCTCTTAAGACTGTTACTGGAATGTTCTCATTTTTGAAACATGATCTTGAATGAGTTTGTTAAGAAAATTACTTTTTTGGGGTCTGCAAAATACCAAATCTTGTTTGCATTCAATGGCTCAAATTTGCGAGAGTATTTTGTAGTATGGTATCCCATATAAAATGATGATTCTGAAAGGAAACTACAGGTTTGCTGACAAATCTATTTGGGTGCACTGATTTATGCTAAACACTGTATATATATATATATATATATATATATATATATATATATATATATATAACCTTATAAGTTTGGTATCACAGTAATCGTACTACTGACTCTGAATCATTTTGTCAGTTTGTTTTTACAACACAATACACACTGTAAAATGAAGGAACCCAAACCTGGCATTTTTTCTCATTTTTCAACACATTATATGATAAAATGAATGGTGTTGTTCAAAACTACAACACTAAGCGTCAGCACACTGTGATTTGCTGATCTGTAAGATGCATTCTTTGTGCTGTGAAAATACACAGCTGTGATATCTCACCAAATATTCATAGTGGGAACTTAAAATTATGTTTTTCTGCCATGATTAAGGATGGTTTGGATGTATGAAACATGTTGACCTTTTATTTCTATCTTTGTGGAATTAAGGCTGCATGAACCAGTCACCAACCATTATCTGTATATGTACAAATATTAAGTGCTACTGAGTGCTGTAGGAAAAACTTAGAATAGTGAGGTGATTTGATAGTCCTGCCACAAATAATCTGTTTCTACTGCACACTTTAAATTTCTGATAGTGGGAATAAACCTGATTGCCTGCAGTAGTGCACTCCTGAGAACTGGTGCAGCAGAGAAAATGTCTTGGACATGAGAGTGGGAGGTCCTGATTATGGAGGATGTTAATCTTAGCTCATTGGAGTGTAGATATGGTAGAGATGCAGGACTGTGCAGCAGTGTGGAGAGGTTTGTGGATGAGTGTAATGACTGGTACAGGGTGGAGGCACCAGTGTAACTGCTGGACAGAAATATGAGACTGACTGCTGCATTAAGGATAATGAGAAATACATTTAGTGAGAAGAAGAGCAATTAGTGAGTTACAAGTATTTGTGAATTCAACACAAAAAGGAATCAGAGCAACAGTAACAGATTTTACTTTTTTTTAATTAATAATGGGATGAATAAAATCGTGAACATTATCAAAAGACTAAATCAAAGTCAGGAAGATAGCCGAGGTCAGATACCAGGTGATCAGTAAATGACAAGTCAGACGAGCAGTATGAATACCGCGGAGCCCGATGACAGAGGCGTTACTGAAACTTGTCCAGGTTGACCAGTCAGAAGGCCACAGGTAGATGGTGAAGGTCCTTCTATACAGCTCCAGCAGTGATGGTGGATCTGCTGGACTTCAGGGCGCTAGATGCTTAGGTGTCCCGTCTTTTAGATGGTTTTAGGGCAACAGTGACAGCATGCAAATGCGCGAGCAGCCCTGGATAATCCACGCCGGCAGGATGATAAGATCCGGCGGAAGATGGAACCTATGAGAAGAGAAATAAATATAATGTAAGTGATGGGACTCCATATTACATGATAATGCTGTGCAGTCACTGTGGCCGGACGGCAGAGGAATATTATCATACAGAGGTCAGGGGTCATTGTCAGCAATCATACATGTGACAATCCCATCACTGACAGATGACATCTACTCCACATGAATTATTCTCACTGACATCACACAACATGGAGTTGATTCTCACACTTACCTCGTCTCTTTTTCCCATTTTTTCCATTTTCTGAGTTTTGTTGCTCCATACTCAGATTTATTGCCGATTTTCTTTCTTCATGAGATGGAAATTCTGATGAAAAAAAAAAAAAAAAAATCAGTAACAATATATTCTTATAGGATCTGCTTTGTCATAATATGGATAACATAAGAGACCTATAGTATTGTATAAAACCATGTGGGAATATTTGAGCCTTGAAGTCAACATTCACATTGTTGGTGCTGTAGACATGTACATACCTGGCAATGGGGACGAGTGTGGCAAGATGGTAACAGCATCGTCTGTATTACATACAGGAACAGATACTTTCTGCCTGTTTGAAGAAGAAAAACATGTAAATCTCAAGTAAACTCCGTATAAAAGGGATTGTCTCACTAGAAGAACACCGACTATAAGGCCAGTAGGACATATGACTGTCATAGTGGGGAAGGTCTTCTGCTCAAGACTACCTTTTATAGAGAGCTGAGAGGAAAACAACTACCAAGAATGGCCGGCATTTCATACTACATCTCTCCTACAGTGAGGGCAGCACTAAAAGTGCATGACCAGCCACAATTATGGGCTGTTATCTCCAACAATTCCGAAAGCTGAAAGCACAATGACCCATAACCATGGGGCGGTGGATGCTGCATTTGATATTATGGTATTTATGTCCTATATTTGGTGTTGTGCACATATATCAGCCTGGAGCTCCCAGTAATGACCCCATAATCTACTCACATTTCTGAGATGTTTGTGTTGGATTCTGGTGTACACTCTGGAGGGGCCTTGGGATCCTCGTTGTTCACCATCCCGTTAGTGGTGGTAGAGTGCTAAATGTGGATAACAATAAGTTATTAAATATACATACTTTTTAATTTTATAGATCCTTTTTTGTACATATTTTGGATTTATCGATCACATACTTACTTTAGAAAGCCTCTCAGAAGATGATGATGCAAATATTCGGAAGATAAAGTTCTCATGGTCCTCACTTGTGCCCTCCTTATCCTCTGAGACCAGATGGTTGTTTTCATCAGAGTGATCTACAAGACATAGGTAAGGAAGGATTGTTAGAGGGTGTCAGTATAACACAGTCGCTATATCTCACTAGGTTAATAGATGATGCAACGTAATATACAGAATACATGAAAAAAAACTCCTGTACAAAATTAGGGAAATAGGGATACAGTACGAACTCATGGTCAACATAGCTGAGATCCATGAAACATGGATAACATAGTAGACCAGAAAAACCATGTGGAAATATTTGAGCCTTGAAGTCAACATTCACATTGTTGGTGCTGTAGACATGTACATACCTGGCAATGGGGACGAGGGTGGCAAAATGGTAACAGCATAGTCTGTATTACATACAGGAACAGATTCTTTCTGCCTGTTTGAAGAAGAAAAACATGTAAATCGTAAGTAAACACAGTATAAAATGGGTTGTCTCACTATAAGAACACTGACTATAAGGCCTAGTAGGACATATGACTGTCATAGTGGGGAAAGTTTTCTGCTCAAAACTACCTTCCATGGATCAGAACACAACTACCAAGAATGGCTGGCAAGTAATACTACAGCTCTCCTACAGAGTAGGCAGTGCTAAAAATGCATGACCTGCCACAATTATGGGCTGTTATCTTCTGCATTTTCTGAAGCCAAAAGTACAATGACCGTTAACCATGAAGCGGTGAATGCTGCATTTGATATTCTGATATTTATGTCCTATATTTGGTGTTGTGTACATAGATCAGCCTGGAACTCCCAGTAATGAAGTAATGACCCTTTATAATCTACTCACATTTCTGAGATGTTTGTGTTGGTTTCTGGTGTATACTCTGGAGGGGCATTGGAATCCTCATTGTTCACCATCCTGGTAGCGATGATACAGAGCTAAATACGGATAAAAATAAGATATAAAATATTTTTTTTACGTGCTTTTAGAGATTTTTACATTTTTTTTTACATATTTTGGATTTATTAATCACATACTTACTTTACAAAGCTTTTCAGAAGATGACGTAAAATTTTGGAAGTCAAGGCTCTCATTGTTCTCACTTGTGCCTTCCTCATCCTTTGAGACCAGATGTTTGTTTATATCAGAATGATCTACAAGAAATAGGTAATGAAGTATTATTAGAGGTTGTCAGTATAACACAGTCACTATTTATCACTAATATTAATGGGAACAGATGATCACATATTAGGGAAGATGAGACAAACAGTCGCTTAGTCTAGATGACGTCTCCTTCTACTTACTGATAAATAAGCTGGTGTCTACGTCTGAAACAAGCTGAGGAACATACTCCAGCTCCTGGCTCAGAATGTTGTCAAAGTCCAAGTCACTCAGGAATGGATGAACCTTGATCTCAAATGCTCCTCCTAGAAAAAGAAAAACAAAAGTGATGCGGACATAGTCAGGGATGGCTCCATATCTGAACAGTTTATCGTAATCTGAACTAATGACAAAACTGAGCCGACATGAAGGAAATAAACTGAAAGTCTTAGTGTGGAGAACTAGAAATACAGTAGATGAGCTGATAGAGAAATGCTGATCTTCATGGACATGAGCGATATGTCCTTGGTCTAATAAGGGAATATTAATACTAGTATATCTGTTACCTGTCCCAAGTCTACGCACAGGATTTCTTCTGAGCAGCTCAGTGATGAGATTCTGAGCATCCAGGGGTGGAGCGCGATCACAATTCCAAATTAGTTCTCCTGTTACATAGAAAATTACAGAAAATAAAACCTCTTTACTGGACTGTAACATAAAGCAAAGGAAATAACTAAACAAATGTAACCAATCAACGCAATGATCGGTTTATTCTACTCACCAATGACAACTCTTTTATAAAGCTCAGTGAGGGAATCAGCATCAAATGGTACACATCCCAGCAGGAATTTATACAGGATGATCCCCAATGACCACCAGTCAACAGGTCTTCCATAGCCTTCTTTCAGGATGATCTCTGGGGCTATGTAACATGGGGTGCCACAGAACTGGAAACAAACAGAAGATAGAGATGAGAATCGATGAAACAATTATTATGACAAGTTATCATCGTTAAAACACAATGCAGAAGATAAAATATTAGTGGACAAGTTCTCTAGAAAGGAAGAACGTAGAGAAGAGACAATAGTGTGATGAGATTTGCAAATAACAAGCTAAGTTCTTGTAGGTGATGCTGACCTCACGGTCCTGGAACTCTCTGGAGATGTCCACTGCTAATTCCTTGTAGGTGTTGGTTTTCGGTATCATTAGACCAAGTTTTGAAATCCCAAAATCGGTAACTTTAATATGTCCAGTAGATGTAATCAGGAGGCTGCAAAAGAGAAGATGGTTTTAGCCTCACAGACTGAATGATAATAAATGACAACTTTCCCCACTTTATTATACTACGGGGGCACTTACTTTTCCGGCTTCAGGTCTCTGTGCACCACACCGTAACTATGCAGGTATTCCACGGCAAGTACCGCCTCTGCAAAGTACAAGCGGGCCATGGGGACAGAGAAAGGACCCCTGGTGCTTAGAAGGGTTCCACAGTCTCCACCTATAGAAGAAAGGAAATATGACCGGTGAGGGGTTTATACAGAAGATAACCATGATATACCACGAGCAGATAACCATGATGTATAATGAGCAGTGAGCGGAAACATCCTGGGGAGATCACACAGATAGTGGCGCACATAGAAATCACAAGACCCCATATCAAAAGTTGTAATTGCCCCCCACCCTAAAAAATAAAAAAGAAATATATTTATATCCCTGTTGAAGCAGCTTGGTGTTCTCACCAGCAATACAACTTTTATGGCCATTTTAGAGTATGATGCTCCCAAAAATGCCCACACCCACACTCAATGAGTATGGTATCCCTACAGTGAATCCTCCAAAGGAGGCCATCACTTAGAAGGAGGCCAGCCACAACCCCCTACTCGGTGTGATGGCACCCACAGCAACCCTCCCACTCAGGATAATGGTTCCCACAGTCCCTCACACGATATAATGGTCCGCATAACTCCCCACTCAGTATGATGTCCCCACACAGAATGGGGGCCTCCATATAGAGTGAGGACCCCCACAGCACCCCACTTAACATGATGACCTCCACTCAGCATTCACAGTCCCCCCATATCTAGTCATACGGCTCCCTTTCAGTATTTTGGCCCCTACTAGCCGCCTACTCAGTATTTTTGCCCCCACCAGCCCCACCTCCTTGAAGAAGCAAATAACGCTGAAATTGTGATGACAGGTGGAGGGATGCTGCCCACTGCCGAGCGTCGACAGACCCCCTCCGACTGATGAGCCCCATAGCGCCCCTGCACCAAGATCAATGAATTTACGAGCATCTTGGTAATAGATAACCTATAGTAAATGCTCTGTGGGGAAGTAACCAACAATGTCCTAATGATATGAGCAGTGATAAGATGAAAGCAGACATGGGCTGAATATAATACAATAGATGTGTCTTACCTCCTACATACTCCATGACCATACACAGGTGAGATCTAGTTGGAAAGGAGCAGAGCATGGAGACCACAAAGGGACAATCAGCAAATGTTAAGATGTCCCTCTCCAGAAAGGCCCATTCCAATCTCTGTGCAGTATTTAGGTTCCGCTTAGCCATTTTCTTCATAGCAAAGGTCTGGTGTGAGTCTTTATGATGCACTAAGTAGACGGCCCTGAAGAGAAGGAGAATCCATCGGTTATAATAAATCCTTATTAATAATCCATCTATAGAAATCATTATATGTTTAATACTGGTATCCAAGGGGTAACATTTCTCCTTGCGGAGAGTGACATGTTAAGCTTGTCAAGGTGAGGAGACTTTTAAGCCTCAATGATCCTCTGGGAAATGTGCAAATTGTCTCTTCAGAGAGGAAGAGAACTAGAACTCTAGGGCCACCTATAGGAAGTAGTAATCCTAAAAGTCAATATCGACCCTTTAACGAGCCTTATCACATGACATGGAATAATAGCCATAACCAAAATCTCAATTTTCGGACACTATGTTTTGGGGTACAAGCACTCATCAGTGCAAAGTGTGTGATATGGTTTGGCTGGGTGAGAGGCATCTGACCGGGATCCAAGCGGTAACGTTTCTCCTTGCGGAAAAAGCCATGTTAAGCATGTCAAGGTGAGGAGACTTTTAAGCTGCAATGCTCTTCTGGGAAATATGCAAATTGTCTCTTTTCAGAGAGGAAGAGAACTAGCACCCTATTGCCACCTATAGGAAGTAGCAATCCTATTTCCTAGAGGAGCATTGCGGCTTAAAAGTCTCCTCATGTCCGCAAGGAGAAACGTCAACCCCTTGGATACCGGTCAGACACCTCTCACCCAGTCAAACCATATCTCACACTTTGCACTGAAGAGGGGCAGTACCCCAGAACACAGTTCCTGCAAATTGAGATTTTGGTTTTGGCTATTATCCTAAGTCATGCGACAAGGCTTGTTAAAGGGTCGATATTGACTTTTAGGATTGCTACTTCCTATAGGTGGAGTTCTAGTTTGCTTCCTCTCTGAAGAGACAATTTGCATATGTTTAATACTAGAAGTCTGGCCGCCACTATAAATCCACATCTAGAAATACATAAAATAGCACTACATAGATCACCTATGGGAGGTCTCCACAATGCCACTTCTGCCGGAGCCATCACCCAGGTCACATTATAGATACGAGAATCTATCGAAATTCTCTTTGGGCAGATTCGCTATAACTGACCAAATACAATTTAGTGCAAATAAAATTGGTCCAAAATGAATGTGCTCCAGGGCTCTCTTCTGCTGCTGAGGCCAGTGATTGGGCCCACATGGTCATGGTGGAGGGTGTAGATGTCATTGACGTCAAGATGGTGTCACCCTTCATGTGACCATGTGTAGCCAACTTCTCTGATCAGCTTCATAATGGAGCCCCCCCATCAAAACAAAGATCAGAGTGGAAAGCAGAAAAGCTCAGGTGGAGGAGGCAGCATAAGAACAGATGAGGGTCTAGCACAGGCGAATGTAATAATATTATATTATTATATATTATATTATATGTAATTATATTATTTAAATCGCTTTCCTTACAGTTTGATTTGCTACAGATCATATAATTTCCCTATGATAACACTGAATGGCAGAGTGCAGGGGCAGAAGCATTGTCATAGGGAACCCTGAGAAATGTGGATTATGGCAATAGAAATCTCACCCAAAATTTCCACTGCTGATGAGTTTGGAAGTTTCATAGTCGCTCATATGCGGCTTTCTCGCCGGAACCAATGAATCGATCACGCTCTATAAAAGAATAAGAAATAATACTGATTTATTGAAGATGCAGGGAAAAAGTTACAGATGCAAAAACTTCTCCCCCCATATTATGTCCCAGATAATTTACACTGATATGATGTTGGGAGGATACAAACCGGACGCTGGGCAGACCTGGCGCTAGCACCCAGCACACCCAGGCAAGTGCCGGGGCCCTGAGTAGGCGAGGGGCCCACTTGCTGTCGGGCACCCTGGCGTGCTATGGGACCGGTGAGCAGAGGAGAGTGGTGCCAGCGCCAGCTAGTGGGCCTTGCTCCCCCCCCCTCAATGCTTGCCCAGGACCACGGCCGGCACAATACTTACCTCTCCACAGCTGGTGAGCAGTGAGGTGAGCATTTGATTTTTTTTTTTTATGTATGGAGGTATGGGGCATTATATGGGGGGAGAAGTGACATCCTGCATGGGGCATTATATGGGGGGGAGGTAGGGACATCCTGCTTGGGGTATTATATGGGGGAGGAGAAGTGACATGCTGCATGGGGCATTATATGGGGGGAGTGACATCCTGCATGGGGCATTATATGGGGTGAGAGGTGACATCCTACATGAGGCATTATATGGGGGGGACATCCTGCATGGGGCATTATATAGGGGGGTGACATCCTGCATGGGGTATTATATGAGGGGCAGAAGTGACATCCTGCATGGGTCATTATATGGGGGGTGGGAGTGACATCCAGCATAGGGCTTTATATGGGGTGAGAGGTGACATTCTGCATGGGGCATTATATGGGGGGTGACATCCTGCATGGGGCATTATATGGGGGGAGTGACATCCTGCATGGGGTATTATATGGGGGGAGAAGTGACATCCTGCATGGGGCATTATATGGGGTGAGAGGTGACATCCTACATGGGGCAGTATGTGTTGGGGGGACATCCTGCATGGGGCATTATATGGGGGGGTGATATTCTTCATGGGCATTATATTGGGGGTGACATCCTGTATGGGCCATTATGTGGGGTGGGACATCCTGCATGGAGCATTATGTGGGGGGGACATCCTGCATGGGGAATTATATGGGGGGTGACATCCTGCATGGGGCATTATGTGGGGGGGATATCCTGCATGGGGCATTATGTGTGGGGGACATCCTGCATGGGGCATTATGTGGGGTGGGACATCCTGCATGGGGCATTATGTGGAGGGGACATCCTGCATGGGGAATTATATGGGGGGTGACATCCTGCATGGGGCATTATGTGGGGGGGATATCCTTTATGGGGCATTATGTGTGGGGGACATCCTGCATGGGGCATTATGTGGAGGGGACATCCTGCATGGGGAATTATATGGGGGGGCACAGCCTGCATGGGGCATTATGTGGGGGCACAGCCTGCATGGGGCATTATGTGGGGGGTCACGGCCTGCATGGGGTATTATATGGGGGCACAGCCTGCGTGGAGCATTTTATGGGGTCCATTATTCTATATGGAGCAATATATGGAGCTCATAATACGGTATAGAGGACTATGTGGTACCATTATACTGTGTGGAGGACATTACTGTCCGGTCTGCACTGTGAGCTGTGAGGATTCACCGCTTTCTCAGTTATTGTGGAATTTACAATAGATATCGCTCATGTAATGTAAGAAGTGAAATCTTCGGGCTTGTACTATATATATATATATATATATATATATATATATATATATGTATATTTATCTGCGGTATCTGTGCATCATGAATCGTGGTATGTGTTAAAGGGGCCACTGAGACTCTTTCGCCCAGGGCCCACGAAATCCTGGAGCCGCCCTGCAACGGTCATCATACATTACTATAACATTCTGGATAATGTGGGAGATCACACAGAGGAGGACTTACAGGTAATCTGTCACCAGGTGTTGGCTATGTATTCTGAAAGCACCATGATGTAGGGGCAGAGACCCTGATTCCAGTGATGTGTTACTTACTAGGCTGTGTGTGGCTGTTTCAATAAAATCAGTAGATTATCACTAGAAGACTATCTGTCTAGCCAGGTAGTCCTATTGCTCTGTACCCCTGCCTCCACCACTGATTAGCAGCTTTCTACCTATGCACAGTGTACACAGAAAGCTGCCAATCAATGGTGTGGGTGGGGTTATACAAGACTCAGCATTCAGAGCTCTGCAGCAGAAAAAAATAGTGATTTTATCACAACTGCTCCACCGAGTAAAGTAATCAACACATGGAATCAGGGTCTCTGTCCCTGCATCATGCTTCTCTCAGACCAAATAGCATAAACCTGGTGACAGATTCCCTGGAATTCAAACGTAATTAACACCATAGGGTCATCTACACTTAGAATAGAGACGTCCCATGGTTGTATGGGGGATAATACTGGACGAGTCATTCACACCCCATGATCTGATGACACACACGCATCCCCCTCTATGATACTTACGGATTCTTGGATCTCCGGGATCTCACTAATTCCATTGTTAGGATTCGACAGCTCAGTTGTTTCTAAAATAATGATGAAGAAATGAAATGTATTAGAGGATATTATTCCTACATAGATAATACAGCAATATAACGGAGAAATGACAAGATGTCTGTAAATGGGATTAATACTCGTTATATGGGGATTCTAAATATGAGAATATACGGGGAATCCATAGATAAATGTAATGTAAATGATGGAGGAACCCCTTCATAAATAACAAAAGACTGACCATCACTTCCGAAAAGAAAATGGGTGTGAACAGGTGCATACTAAGAGTAGCCATCCAAATATATAACTAACAAAGTTGCACTCTGTAACGCTATAGCATGTAAACATGAAATAAATGAAATTTGAATTGCATTACTGCTGTAGAAAATAGGATAAAAGGAAGATACTTAGCGCATAATTTGGCCAATTCATGCATGGCCAGCAGCCACGGCAAGGCGACCTTTTTTTTTGCTGGGCGCATGCCCAGCAGTCACGGCAAGACGACCTTCTTTTGCTGGGTGCATGCCCAGCAGTCACGACAAGGCGACCTTCTTTTGCTGGGTGCATGCCCAGCAGTCACGACAAGGCGACCTTCTTTTGCTGGGTGCATGCCTAGCAGCCACAGCAAGGCGACCTTCTTTTGCTCGGTGCATGCCCAGCAGTCACGGCAAGGCGACCTTTTTTGCTGGGAACCTATCTCCACACATCAGCCCGGGGTGGTTTTAATTACAACAGGATCCTACCTACCCATATAAATGTAAGCTTCAGCCTAGTAGAGGATTCACATTAGGAGAGGATTCCAACAAAAAGATCGCCTTGTCATTGGCTGCTGGGCATTCATGAATTGGCCAAATTATGTGCTCAGTATCTTATTTTTTTCCCATTTTTTAGAGCAGTAATGCAATTTAAATTTAATTTATTTCATGTTACTTGCTATAGCACTGCAGAATGGACCCTTCATCACATGAATGAGGAAGCCCCCACCCACGCTGCACATATGAGTGATGGTAAGAGAGCTGAAACATAGGAGAGATTTGCAAATTAGCCTGGAAGTGCACTGGGGGCGTGTCACTGCACTTGGATTTCTTCTTTCACGCCCCCAGCGCACTTCCAGGCTAATTTGTATATGGTGTCTACTTTACATTTCTCCTGACTGGCACATTGGATTTCTACAAACAATTATTATTAGGGGACAATGGCCTATACCGTCACACCACTACTTCTATATGTAACAATGTGCTGCCAGGTTCCCATTACACAAAGTAGAGAGTAAATCTAACATTATCCTCCGTCCTCTGTAATATCTGGACATTCCTTGTAGAAGGTCGGGTGATCGCTCACCTGTAATCAGATCGCTGTTCAGCTCCGGCTGACTCCTATTAGGGTCAGGGATTTTCGGGGTCACATTTTGCCCATATTTGGCGTCGCCTCCTGTTGTTTCCTGATAGATATAATATATATAATTAATATATGGAAGATTTCACTAAATCACCAAATACATAAATCATGAAGGACTAAACCAACATTTACAGATGCACCAATTGTAACGATACAAATCCCGCGCCATCTTCAGACCTTTTCTCAGAAAGTCTCCTCAGATACGGTGGATTAAGATACGTCTATTAATATTGATCCTTACCGGGCGTTCCAATGAGCGTTCTAGTATAGACAGGACTTTTTCGGCCAGTTCTTTAAAGACAGCCAAATCTTCAGTCTGAGATCTTTCTTCAGCCTATAAAGAAGGAAAAATGGAAAGGAGAATTTTGAGATGAGAGCGGTCAGAATGGAGGCGGAAATTGTATGTGACTTCGGTTCTCTCTCTGCAGATACAATGACTACATACTGTATTTGGGGACTCGTTGTGTTTTACCGTATTTTTTGGACTATAAGATGCCTTTTTTTCCAAAATTTTTGACCTCCCTTCTAACACTCTCGCACCTCTCCAATCTATCCTAAACTCTGCTGTCTGACTAATCCACCTGTCCCCCCGCTATTCCCTGGCTTTTCCCCTCGCTCCGCCAATCCCTTCACTGGCTCCACATTACCCAGAGACTCCAGTTCAAGAGCCTAACCTTGGCATGCAAAGCCACCCACAACCTGTCTCCTCCATATATCTGTGACCTAGTCTCCCGGTACTTACCTGCACGCAACCTCCGATCCTCACAAGATCTTCTTCTCTACTCCCCTCTTATCTCCTCTTCCCACAATCGCATACAAGATTTCTCCCATGCATCCCCCCTACTCTGGAACTCTCCACCCCAGCATATCAGACAGATTATTAATAATAATAATTGTCTGAATGTAGCTTACCAGGGGGGTGGCTGTGGTGAAGTGAGGTCACAGGAGGTAGGGTCACTGCTGTAGGAAGCCGGCAGTAGAAGTGGGGCGCTGCTGCGGGCCCCGAGCTGGGAGGAGCGGGGTATCCAGGAGGTGCGAGGCTGCGGGCCCTGGGCTTCAAGGAAATGTTAGCGGTGATTTAGGAGGGGAGTCCCCGCTCTGCCCATTGATTTTCTGGCGGTGGGCTTCAGGCAAATGGCCGCTGGAGGCAGTGCATGTGCAGATTTAGATCTCGGCTCAATGACGAGCTGAGATCTCAATTTGCGTATTGGCCATCTCCAGCAGCCTACTTCTTGAAGCCCACTGCAGAGAAATCAAAGCAGAGCAGGGCCTCCCCTCCTGAATTACCGCTAACATTTCCTTGAAGCCCAGGGCCCGCCACCTCGCACCTTCTGGACACCCCGCTCCTCCCAGCTTGGGGCCCGCAGCAGCGCCCCACTCCTACTGCCGACTTCCTGCAGCAGCGACTCTGCCTCCTGTGACCTCGCTCCACTGCCACCACCCCCCTCAGTAAGAAACCGAAAATTCGGACTATAAGACAGGACTATAAGATAGACCCCCATTTTATTATAATAAATGTTTTTCCTATTTACCTCCCAAAAATTTTTGGTGCGTCTTATGGTCTGCGAAATACGATATATTAGAAGAAAAAGCTTCTATCCCTCCATTATTTTCTATTAATATTGAGATGTTCTGTGCAGAGTGTCCGCCACTTACCTGGTGTAGTAATGTCCTGATGTTCTGAAGTAAATCCGTCAGATAGTCTGACGTTAGACGACGTTGTCGGTGTTTGGTCAGGCAATCCTTTACTAGCTCCATCACCAGCCGGTGAGTGAAGCTGAGGACGCCATCGGGTGGTAGAAGCACACTGTTAGGACGATTGATCATAAGGATCAACAATAGTGCTTTTACCTGAGGAATGTCCAAAACAATTCCAGCCATAGTGAAAAACTGCAAGTGCTATCAGTCACTATAGAGCCAAGAAAGGCATGGGTGAGCCTATGTGCATTGTATATATAGCGCCTGTGAGCAGTGATGTCACCATCACCTGTGATGTCATCACGGAATCTTGTGATGGAATCTTCACGGAGCAGCTCTGCGCAAATAGAATGCGGCCTGGTAATATATAAAGTGAAAACACCATACAATTAACTACCCATGTTATCATGGCCGTTCTATTTTATATCCAATTAGAACACAACCAGGATAAAGGTGTGTTCACAAGTTGGATTTTGGCAGCATTTTTTTTCTACCTCAAAAATCAAAGGAGGCAGGAAAAACGCTGCTTAAAATTACAGTTGTTTTTACTTGTTTTTTTTTTTCCATTCATTTGAATGGGTGAAAAATGCTGCAAAACCTCTCAAAGACTTGACAAGCTGCAGATTTAAAAAAATGTAAAAAAAACAGCATGTGAATGAGATTTCAGAAATGTCATTCACTAAGATGGTACTGTAAAACACAGCATTTTTGAATACACCCTAAAGATATCCTCAGTCATATTATGGGAAATATTTTATATTTCGCATTTATTATCTCACGTGTTTTTCTTCACCATAGAACTTTTAAGGCTGTGTGCCCACTATGCGTTTTTTAGGCGTTTCTGCAGCGTAACTTCCGCCGCGGAAACACTTAAAAAACGCTTGGTGATAGGTCTGCAATGGTCCCCAATGATAATCCGCATGTGCTGTGCACATGCCGCGGAGATTTCCGCTGCGGATTATCATTGCGGAAAAATCCGCAGCACGTCCTTTAATTCTGCAGAGTTGCTGCGATTTAGCCGCCATTTACTTGCATTGGAACGCATAACATCCGCATGACTACACATACACATGTGGATATTATGCGACTCAATGCGTGGATGGTACCCGGGTCTGGAGATGAAGAGACTCTCCTCCAGACCCGGGTACCATAGTACCTGTAGTTAAAATAGAATTAAAATAAAAAATAAACATATACTTACCTTCTGATGGCCCCTGTCTGCTCCCGGCGGTGCTGCTGGCTCTTCGGCTGCTCGCGGTGGTAAAATGACCTTCCATGACGCCATTTAGTCATGTGACAGGTCAGGCGACCGCTGACATCGGCGGTCACGTGACCTGTCACATGACTAAATGACGTCATGGAAGGTCGTTTTACAGCACCGTGATCCGCCGAAGACACCGGACGCACCGGAGAAGGAGATCGAGGACCATCGGAAGATGAGTATAATGGTTTTTTTTTATTTTTCACCATTATTATTCTTTTTTTTTATTATTGATGCTGCATTTGCAGCATTGTAACTTGGTCACACTATATAAATCCATGCCGGTTGCATGGAATTATATAGTGTGACCAAGTTGTCAAGCACTTTTCCAAGTGATGCTAAAATCACTTGGCAAAGCGCTTGACAACCCAGGGAGATGCAGAAACGCTTAGGAAAAATCCGCAGCATTTCTGCATCGTGGTCATATATCCTAACTCATTGGCAAACTGTTATACAAGGCTATATTCACACTAGACGTTTTTTTAGCGGGCTTTTTTATGCAAATTTTCAGCTGCGTTTTACAGTATCAACAAAGTCTATGAGATTTCCGAAATCTCATACACAAAGCTTGCTTATTTGTCCTCAGTATTTTGTGCTTTCCATGGCTTTTTGCAATAGAGTATGTCACTTGTTTCAGCGTTTTTCACCCATTAAAAAAAAGGGTGGTGGAAAAAAATGCTGAAAAAAAGCCTAGTGTGAACATTTTGCTGCGTTTTTAGTGAAAAAAGCAAGTATGTGACACACATTTACTTTTGTGATTTTCCCAAGTTTAAACCATCTTGTCTTGGTCACCTGAGATAGCAGCTTGGATTATTACAGTTTAATTAAATTAGTGATGCCTACAAAGTAAACATTGGTTGAGCTAGGTGTGAGATTGAACAACACGTGTGGCCCAGGGAGGTGTGAAAATGAACAATGCCTGAGCAACTCAATGGCAAACCATAATGTGAAAGTAAATAGTGTCCTACAAATTCAATGCACTGCCAGGGTCTTAGATAAACCATTCCAGACCAATTCACCCCCCCACCCCTGTTACATTTGTAATGTGTACTTTTTCATGAACATATGTCTTGCAATGGTGACCTGTTTTCATGTGTCTATGGTGCAAGCAAAGCTGAACTTTGGGATCCTGAAAAACGCACCAAAAATGCACCAAGAACCACTGCAAAAAAACACACCAAAACCTGCGTTTTTGACGCTACTTCTTTCCTGCCAAGAGATTATGTTTTGCTGCAGAAAAAAAACACCTAGTGTGAATATAGCCTAAGACTTACTCTGCCAGCATTAATAGTCAATATTCTATATACAAATAGGACTCCAATCCAAGTATTCAGTTTATCATAAACATGCCTGAGTTAATCTGCCAAATACACATAGTATGCTTTCTCATAGGTGAAATATAAATCCTGTTAAAGGTCCAAGTTGCAGCAGTTAAGTAGAACAAAACAGACCTCTTCATTCTTTGTAGGTGGAAAAACTTTCGAAATTGTCAGTGTATCAAGTACTTATACTCCTGACTGTATATAGTATAATTGCCGCACTGCTACATACAGGTGCTTCTCAGAAAATTAGAATATCATCAAAAAGTGAATTTATTTCAGTTCTTCAATCCAAAAAGTGAAACTCATATATTATACAGAGTCATTACAAACAGAGTGATCTGTTTTAAGTGTTTATTTCTGCTAATGTTGATGATTATGGCTTACAGCCAATGAAAACACAAACGTCATTATCTCAGTAAATTAGAATTAACAAGAAACACCTGCAAAGGCTTCCTAAGCATTTAAAAAGGTCCCTTAGTCAGTTTCAGTAGGCTCCACAATCATGGGCAAGACTGCTGACTTGACAGATGTCCAGAAGGCAGTCATTGACACACTCCTCAAGGAGGGTGAGCCACAAAAGATCATTGCTAAAGAAGCAGCTGTTCACAGAGTGCTGTATCCGAGCATATTAATGGACGTGGAAGGAAAAAGTGTGGTAGAAAAAGGTGCACAAGCAACTGGGATAACCGCAGCCTTGAAAGGATTGCTAAGAAAAGGCCATTCAAAAATTTGGGGGAGATTCACAAGGAGTGGACTGCTGCTGGAGTCATTGCTTCAAGAGCCACCACACACAGACGTATCCAGGACATGGGCTACAAGTGTCGCATTGCTTGTGTCAAGCCCCTCATGACCAATAGACAACGCCAGAAGCGTCTTACCTGGGCCAAAGAGAAAAAGACCTGGACTGATGCTCAGTGGCCCAAGGTGTTGTTTTCAGATGAAAAGTACATTTTGCATTTCATTTGCAAATCAAGGTCCCAGAGTCTGGAGGAAGAGTGGAGAGGCCACAATCCAAGCTGCTGGAGGTCTAGTGTGAAGTCTCCACAATCAGTGATGGTTTGGGGGGCCATGTCATCTGCTGGTGGAGGTCCACTGTGTTTTATCAAGACCAAAGTCAGCGCAGCCGTCTACCAGGACATTTTACAGCACTTCATGCTTCCTTCTGCCCACAAGCTTTATGGAGATGGAAATGTCATTCTCCAGCAGGACTTGGCCCCTGTCCACACAGCCAAAAGTACCAATACCTGGTTTACACACAACAGTATCACTGTGCTTGATTGGCAGCAAACTCGCCTGACCTTTACCCCATAGAGAATCTATTATAGAGAATCTATGGGGTATTGTCAAGAGGAAGATGAGACCCCAGACCCCACAATACAGATGAGCTGAAGGCTGCTATCAAAGCCACCTGGGCTTCCATAACACCTCAGCAGTGCCACAGGCTGATCCCTCCATGCCACATTGCCGCATTGATGCAGTAATTGATGCACAAGGAGCCCGAACAAGTATTGAGGGCATTTACTAAACATACATTTCAGTAGGCCAACTTTTCGGATTTTAAAAACATTTTTCAAGCTGTTGTTATGAAGTATTCTAATTTACTGAGATAATGACGTTTGTGTTTTCATTGGCTGTAAACCATAATCATCAACATTAACAGAAATAAACACTTAAAATAGATCCCTCTGTGTGTAATGACTCTATATAATAGATCCCTCTGTGTGTAATGACTCTATATAATAGATCTCTCTGTGTGTAATGACTCTATATAATAGATCCCTCTGTGTGTAATGACTTTATATAATAGATCCCTCTGTGTGTAATGACTCTATATAATAGATCCCTCTGTGTGTAATGACTCTATATAATAGATCCCTCTGTGTGTAATGACTCTATATAATAGATCCCTCTGTGTAATGACTCTATATAATAGATCACTCTGTGTGTAATGACTCTATATAATAGATCCCTCTGTGTGTAATGACTCTATATAATAGATCCCTCTGTGTAATGACTCTATATAATAGATCACTCTGTGTGTAATGACTCTATATAATAGATCCCTCTGTGTGTAATGACTCTATATAATAGATCCCTCTGTGTGTAATTACTCTATATAATAGATCCCTCTGTGTAATGACTCTATATAATAGATCACTCTGTGTGTAATGACTCTATATAATAGATCACTCTGTGTGTAATGACTCTATATAATAGATCCCTCTGTGTGTAATGACTCTATATAATAGATCCCTCTGTGTAATGACTCTATATAATAGATCACTCTGTGTGTAATGACTCTATATAATAGATCCCTCTGTGTGTAATGCCTCTATATAATAGATCCCTCTGTGTGTAATTACTCTATATAATAGATCCCTCTGTGTAATGACTCTATATAATAGATCACTCTGTGTGTAATGACTCTATATAATATAGGAGTTTCACTTTTTGCATTGAAGAAATGAAATAAACTAACTTTTGATGATATTCTAATTTTGTGAGAAGCACCTGTATATAGTATGAAGCCCCACTGCCCCATATGTGTATGTATAATTTGATGCACATGACTCGCCCCCTGGGCCGTGGGGTACACGGAACCGGGCCTTCTAGTGTACGGTGCTGATGGGGGTAGTAGTGGCAACCCGATCCCGTGGCTCAGGGTGGTCAGACCAAATGGTGGCAGTCTATTTATCAGTGTTTTCAATGTCCGACTACGCCACCCGTGGATTGCGGTCAGAGATAACCGCCGCTGCGAGGCAGACTGCTGAGGCTGGTGTTGGTGTGCAGCACAGGTGTAGGATAACTCCCCACGGGAAGAGTGTAGCCTCAGGGCAGTGTAGGTGGATGTTGGGGGTGATAGTGCAGGCCGCAATAGTAAGAGTTCAGAGTCCGCTTCAAACAGTTCAGGGTCTTTATTGTAGATATTATTAATGACCCAACAGTACCTGTTAGGAATGAGCCTGGGTGTCTGAGAGCATTCGTGCGAGCCCCACTGGTCAGGGTGAGTGTGTAGGCCTACCGTTCTCTCTATGCTCTTTCTGACTATCCCCCTTTTCGTGGTGTAATAGCCCACGTCCCTGAGCTGGCCGTGTACTTCTCGCCTGTATGGCATGCGACTAGGGCCTTGGGTACCTGTTGCTTGCTCCTCGCTGTACTGGTCCCTCTGTGTGGCGGAGCCTCCAGGATTCTTAGGCCAAGGGACCTGAAATCCCTCGCACTTTGGTTCTCTGCTGCTGGGCTTGTAACCCTGACAGCCCCGGACCCCAATGCCCGGTAGATTGGTTCTCTGCCAGGACCGGCTCTCGTCGCCTCTGTCCCTGGCTTGCAGTTTCTCCTCTGCCTCACGGACTCCTCAGCTACAGCTGAACTGTCCCTCCTTCTCTGGGACTAGTCTCACTCCTGAGCTAGGTCTTCCAGTTCTCTCTAACCCTGCCCCCAGTTCCAGCTTTTATAGGGGCAGCCAGCTCCCCCTGCTGGCCTGGGACAGGAGGTGCTGTATGCTAATTGTCCCTAACCAGGGGACCTCCCTCCTGCTCTCAGACACAGATTATTGTTTGTGGCATCCAGGCCTGGGGTGACACATTCTCCCCTAGTAAAATTTAGTACTTCGGACTAAACAGGAGACACAAATACAGGGTATAAATGACAACATAACATATATACAAGTATATTTTGTCCTTGAGGTCACGGCGCTTCCGTGACCGGGTGTCCATGTCACCCAACAAGTTGAAGTTTTCCACGGTGTGGGGACCTGTTTCCATAAACCCCAAGTTCCTGGCCTTGGGCGTGGCGACAAGGCTGAGCTCTCTACTTTGGGCCACAAGGAGGCCACACCGGACAGATTTTTCTTCCGTGGCCATCTTCGAAAGAGGGCACCAAGTGCAACTATCTACAAGACAGTTCCGGTTATTCAGCGTCTATAACCTGTTAGTCCATGAACTAGAAAGACTGGAAAAACATAATTAGCAACCAGGCAACAAACATAAAACATTTACAATATACAGCATTTAGATCTTCCAGCGAGCTGGTATTTGCCCCCTAGTGCTCCGGGTTGACCTGCGTAACCCACTGTTTGGTGGTGGTCTAACCTGACTTTCCCCACTAGCATTCAGGGTACAGCTACTAGCTGGGTTTACAGGCAGTGCAGGCAGCTATCTGCGGGTCCTTTGGCTTACCGCAGGTATGGCAGGCTCACTGTCAGCAGAGGGTTGACTCTCCTGGGCTGCTGGCATGGGTTCTTCTGCCTCTAGGGCTGCTTGGTCTTCTAATTCCTCCTGCTCTCCTGTAGGTTCCTGCTGGGTTGGTTGAAGGAAGTGTAGGACGGGTACCACTATTGCATCATTTATCCGAGTCCAGGACCGGGGGAACTCTCCAAGACCTGTGCTGATCTTTTCTTTCTTGTCTTCTGCGGGTTCAAGGTCATCTTGATCTTCTCCTGCACTCTGTAGTTGCTTGGGGCACCTTTTTAGGTGGTCTCTGGAGACGGTGCTAGTGGTTTCTCCTCCATCCTTGGTAATTACACATACCTTCGGGTTGTTGTGGTTGGACTGCAGTACTGTGTATGGGTTGCTCTCCCACTGGTCATCTAGCTTGTGAAGCCTTCTCTTCCGCTTCAGGACCTGCTCACCAGGTTCCAGGGGACCAGCAGGGGCGTGTTGGTTGAAGAGCCTCTCTTGCTTTTCTCTCGCTTGAGCCAGACTCCTCTCCACACTCTCCTGTACCTTCTTGTACTGTAGCCGCCGTTCCGTATCCCAGTCCGCGTCTGGGGAGGTGTCCTCGGGGGTCAGGACTCCCATCTCCAGGTCTATCGGCAGCTTACCTGGTCTTGCCCTCATCAGGTAAGCCGGGGTGCAATTTGTAGCATTCACCGGGATATGGTTGTATAAGTCTATCAGGTCTGGCAGCTTCTCCGGCCACAGTCTGCGTTCTTCCAGGGGCAACGTTTTGAGGAGATCAATGACGATATTATTCATTTTCTCACATAGCCCGTTGGTTTGTGGGTTGTAAGACGTTGTCCGAATCTTCTTACAGCCGTAGAGGTTGCAGAACTCCTGGAAGATTTCAGCCTCAAACCCTGGACCTTGATCTGTCAAGACCTGTTCCGGATACCCGTGTGGACGGCAGAAGTGTTGTTGGAAGGCTCTGGCCGCTGTTTGGGCTGTCAAGTCTTCAACAGGAACCACCACCAGGAACCGGGAATAGTGGTCCAATATTGTCAGGGCATAGACGTAGCCCGACCGGCTTGGAGCCAGTTTCACATGGTCCAGAGCTACCAGCTCAAGAGGCTGCCTGGTGATGATGGGCATCAAGGGCGTCTTCTGGCTGGTACCGTCCTTCCTTCTGAGGTTACATAGGCCGCAGTCCCTGCACCACTTCTCTATGGCCCCTCTCATTCCGACCCAGTAGAACCGCTCTCTCAGTAGGAACTCCAGTTTCTTCCACCTGAAGTGTCCTGCTCTGTCATGGTAGGCCTCCAGGACCATTGCTGCATCTCGTCTCGGGACCACTACCTACCAGGTCAGCTTGTGCGTCCGGTGGTTGACAAGCCTTCTGCACAGCTTACCTTCGTAGAGGAATAGCCTGCTTTTCTCCTTCTCCTTCTCCTTTCTCCTTCAAAGTACTACATCTGGGCAATAAAAATGAAAAAAGCATATACAGAATGGGAGGAATAGAGCTAAGCAACAGTACATGTGAAAAAGACTTAGGTATACTAATAGATCATAGACTGAACATGAGTCAACAGTGTGATGCAGCAGCAAAAAAGGCAAATACAATTCTGGGATGTATTAACAGAAGTATACAGTCTAGATCACGTGAAGTCATTATCGGTCTTTACTCCTCTTTGGTCAGACCTCATCTGGAATACTGTGTACAGTTTTGGGCACCACATTTTAAAAAAGACATAGACAAACTGGAGCAAGTTCAGAGAAGAGCGACCAGAATGGTGACTGGTCTGCAAACCATGTCCTATGAGGAACGGTTGCAGGATTTGGGAATGTTTAGCTTGCAAAAAAGAAGACTGAGAGGAGACTTAATAGCTGTCTACAAATATGTCAAGGGCTGTCACATTGTAGAAGGATCATCTTTATTCTCATTTGCACAAGGAAAGACTAGAACCAATGGGATGAAACTAAATGGGAGGAGACACAGATTAGATATTAGAAAAAACTTTTTGACAGTTAGGGTGATTAATGAGTGGAACAGGCTGCCACGAGAGGTGGTGAGTTCCCCTTCAATGGACGTCTTCAAACAGAGGCTGGACAGACATCTGTCTGAGATGATCTAGTGAATCCTGCTTTGAGCAGGGGGTTGGACCAGATGACCCAGGAGGTCCCTTCCAACTCTACCATTCTATGATTCTATGATTCTATGATTCCATAACTGCTTGGCTTCCACTGGAGCGTCCGAGCCAGGGCTAGCGTCTGCCTGGGTCAACAGGTCTTTCACCAGGCGAATTGCAGGGTCACTATCTTGCGTTTCAGCCCAGCCGTGGTGAGGTAAGGGATTGAACATGACAGTGGTCAAATCTTTGTCTCTTACACGGTGGGAGTACTGAGTGGCCCCGTACCGGTGGAATGCAGGGAGCTCTATTTCCACCAACTCGTCTGAATCTTCTCCCTCATCAGGAAAGTGGGGCATTCTCGATAGGGCATCTGCATTGGCATTGGCTCGGCCTGCCCGGTACTTTATGGTGAAGTCATAGTTTGCTAGCCGGACCATCCACCGCTGCTCTAGGGCACCAAGTCTCGCATTGTCCAGATGTGTCTACGGATTGTTGTCCGTGTACACAGTGAACTTCACAGAGGCCAGGTAATGCTTGAAACGTTCTGTTATGGCCCACACCACTGCCAAGGACTCCAGCTTAAAGGAGCTGTAATTCTCCGGGTTTCTCTCGGTGGGCCTCAGCTTCCGGCTGGCGTACGCGATCACCCTTTCTCTGCCCTGTTGGTTCTGTGACAGTACGGCTCCCAGCCCCACATTACTGGCGTCTGTGTGGAGGATAAAAGGCTGGCCATAATCAGGGTAGGCCAGGATCTCATCCCCCGTGAGGGCCATCTTCAGCTGGCGGAAGGACTCCTCTTCCGGCTTGTCTCACTTGAAGGGTGGCTTTTGGCTTCTGGTCTTAGATTGTCCTATAAGGAGGTCCTGCATAGGGGCTGCCATCTTGGTGAACCTGGGGATGAACCTTCGGTAGTAGCCTACCAACCCGAGGAACTGCCTCACTTCTTTTATGTTAGAGGGGCTTGGCCAGTTCTTTATTGCCGTGATTTTGTCAGGGTCGGGGGCTACTCCTTCTGCACTCACCACGTGTCCCAGGTACTGTACCTTCGGCTTTAACAGATGGCACTTGGAGGGTTTCACCTTCATGCCAAAGCCTGCCAGGGTCTCGAACACCTCGGCCAGGTGCTTTAGATGGTCCTCGTAAGTCTTCGAATAGACAATCACGTCGTCCAGGTAAAGTAGGACCGTCTCAAAGTTTCGGTGCCCTAGACAGCATTCCATCAGCCTCTGGAAGGTCCCGGGTGCGTTGCAGAGCCCGAACGGCATATAGTTGAATTCACTTAATCCCATCGGGGTGGTGAAGGCGGTCTTCTCCTTATCAGCCTCTGCCACAGGAACCTGCCAGTACCCACTAGTAAGGGCCAAAGTAGAGAAGAAATTAGCTGATTTTAGTGCGACCAAAGACTCCTCTATTCTAGGCAACGGGTATGCGTCTTTATGGGTGATACGATTGACTTCTTTATAGTCCACGCACATTCTCATAGTACAGTCTTTCTTTTTTACCAGAACCAAGGGGGCTGCCCAGGGGCTACAACTGTCCCTAATGACCCCGGCTTCCTTCATTTCTCTCAGCATGCCCTTTGCGTTCTGATAGTGTGCGGGGTGGTACAGGTCTGTATCTTTCTTTTATTGGTGGGTGGCTCCCCGTGGGGATGTGGTGTTCTACCCCTTTCACTCTGCCGAAGTCTAGCGGGTGCTTACTAAAGATTCTCTCGTACTCTTGAACCACCCGGTAGACTCCTTGTTTTTGGTGCAAGGGAGTGGAGTCAGCACCCACGTGGAGTTTCTGGCACCAGTCCTCCTTGGGTTTCTGGGAACCATTACCCTCTGCCTGGGGAGATGGAGGCAAGGGTTCCATGGCCCTGACAGCATTGTGTTCAACAGTATACAATTTGGCTAGTGTAGCGTACCGGGGCAAGTGTACTTCCCTTTCCCCAATGTTTAAGATCCGGACGGGCACCCTTCCATGGCGGACATCGACCACCCCCCGGGCTGTCAAAATGGTGGGCCTGCTGTCTGAGTACACGGGTTCTACCATGGCTTGGTAGTCTCTCCCTCTTAACCCGATTGCAGTCCGACACCAGATCATTTCACTTTTGGGGGGCATGGCAATGGGGAACGGGTCGCTCATCCTCACGCTACCGATCTCACCACCAGACAGTTCTACCTGTTGCCATCTCATCAGGGCTCTTATCTCCTTCTGGAGGACCCTCTGTTGGCTGGAGCTCGCATTCATCGCCACCTGCTGCAAAATAACAATTGCTTCTGAAAGACAATTTTCAATCACATTAGTACCCAAGGTTATTTTAGGGTGACTTTCTCGACGGTCAATGTCCACAATGATCACTCCCTGTGCCGGCAGTTCAAGTTTACCAATCTTAATGGTCATCTCTCTGAACCCCACCTGCGGCACGGGTTGACCATTGCTGGCGATGATGCTCAAGTCATCGTCTGGATAACGAGTTATATCAGTGTCACTCCAGTACTGCTTGAAAAGTACATAGGGGATGGTAGTCACTTGGGACCCGGTGTCCAGCAGTGCACTCATGGGGATACCGTCCAGCACTACGGGTAAAACCGGGCGTCCCCCTACGTACTTATCACGCCAATTAGATGGGCCTGATGACCTTATGCCTGGGGGTTGGCCCTTTGCCCCAGGTCGGACCCATTTAAAGTACAGTACCTGGCTACGTGTCCCGGCTGGCTGCAACGGCGGCAAATCGGCTGTCCATCCTCAGTGTAATGATCGGCGGGCCTCCCTCTGAATGACGGGATCCTCCTCCATCGACGCCACGGGACATCCTCCGGACTGGAAGCCAGCTTGATTGGTCCTGACGGGTCCATCTGTAACGACTGTACGGTCCTGGTCAATGCAGCAACACTCTTTGTTAGTTCTTGGACCTGATGGTGCAGGTTTGCAGGCGGGGATGGATTTAGGGCCTGCGCATCAGCCCCCACAAGGTCTGCAGGATAGGGTGCCGCCCCCTGGTGGTAAGGGATGGCAGGGCGCCGGGAAGCTACAGCGCCACCCGGTGCAGGTTCTCGGAGCACCCGGATGGCCCTATCTTTGAACTGTGCAAAAGTCAAATCGGGGTTCTGTAGGGCCATGAGGCGCAGCTGGGTTCTGTGGGCGCTGGACAGCAGACCTTCTATGAACTGGTCAGTCAATAGTTTATCTGTATCCTGCATGCTACCAGGGTCAGCTTGCTTAATTGCCCCCAAGGCTTCCTGTAAATTTAGGGCATAATCTCGGATGCTATCTTGAGCTCGCTGCTTACATCCATAGAACCGCATTTTGATTTCTGCTGAGGTACGGGTATCAAAGGTGTCCCGTAGACGGGTCAGAACTCCCCTTACAGTCCTTTTCTCCTCAGCTGTCCAAGACTTTACCTCCCGCTGGGCCGCACCAGTTAGCTGCCCTATCAGTATGCTTACTTTCTGTTCTTCTGTCAGGGGATAAACTTTGAACAGTCTATACAGCCTTTCTTTAAAGTCGCCCAAGGTATGCGACTCGCCGGCATACTGGGGCAGCCAGGCCGCTCTGGGGATATAGGCAGGGGTGGATTAAGAGTAGCAAGGGCCCCGGGCAGTTTAGAAGGCGCGGGCCCCCTCCACACACCTGATTTATCACGTGACATATCACATGATCCCCTGTGATAGATCATGTGATAGTTCACGGGAAATTTATTTGGCATAATATTAATTGTGCAGCCTCATCTGAGAGCAGCACAATATTGGGGCAGATACCCTGATTCCAGCGATGTGTCACTTTTTCAGCTGCTTGTTGTCATTTTGAGAAAATCACCGTTTTATCTGCTGCAGATCTAGCAGCTCTCTGAATGCTGCGCTCTGTATAGCCCCGCCCACACCACTGATTGGCAGCTTTCTGCCCATGCTCAGTGTACACAGAAATCTACTGATCAGTGATGGGGGTGGGGTCCTACAGAACTTACTAGTCATCTAGTGATAATTACCTTCTGACAAATCAATGATTTTATCAAAACAACACTAAGCAGCCCAGTAAGTGACACATTACTGGAATCAGTGCCTCTAACCCTACATTATGCTGCTCTCAGATTAGGTGGCAAAAACCTGATGACAGATTCCCTTTAAAAGAGCTGTAAAGACAAAAAAGTTTGTATTAAAAAAAATACAAGCCATTTGTTAAATTAACTTTTTTTCATTGTTAATTCACATTAGACTGTATCTTCAACACTTTTGTCAGCAGGTCTTATTACAGACTCTGAATAGGGCAGCTCTCTCCCTCTCCCTCAGCAGAAAGTCACAGCATGGTTAAAAAACGGGATCTTTTATGATTTTCTCATAATAAATAAAAAAGGACATGCAAGTCCTCCAAACTATTTTCCGTTTCTCTATAGGGGAGGTCCTAAATCTTTCTTGTTCTTTAGTTGATCACATGTCAAAAATGCAAAGCATTTACTATGAACTCGCCTAAAAAAATATACACTTGGAGAGTAATATCATCATCTGCATGTAAATATTCCTTGACTCTAAGGGCTCGCTCACACTGTCGTATAACACGGCCGAATGCTATGTGATGTTTTATCAGCTAGGACTCGGCCCTATGTTATACTATGGGACAGTGCGATTATTGGCATGAGAAAATAATCTCATTCGATATTCGGACCATGTGCACCCATTCAAGTCTATGGGTGCACATAAAACATTGGACTGCACTCGGATGTCATCCAAGTGCAGTCCGATGAACACTCACAGAGACTATGGAGAAGATGGAGAAATTAAGTTCTCCATCTTCTCCATATCTGTGCTGCGAGAGAATCGGATCACACTCAGTTGAAGCTCTGACAGAGTTTGAGCCCAGTGTCATTAGCATAATTGGCCCTATTCTCTTGCATGAGAGAATATATGGCTTAGTGAGTGGACCCTAAAACTGAATAGTAGTGACGGACAGGCACCTCACAAGCGGGATCCATGTAGCTCTCAGATGTCATGTAGGTAGGGCTTCATTCCATGGGGTAGGGCTTAATTTCAAGGTATATAAAAAAAATGGACTTCAAATAAAAATTAAATGAACACAAAAAGCACTAATTGAATTATTTTTTTCATATTTATGTTTGCAGCCCCTTTAAAAACCCTTTGAGGACCAAGGCACATATATGTCCCATAGTTTTAAACTGGAAAAAAAATTGATTGAATAAAATTTAAGGTCCTCGAAGGTTTAAGTAGGTCATAAATTCATATGAATACTTGCTCATACAATTGCACATGCCAAAAGATGAAGAAGAACAGAATCAAAAATATGACATTAAGTGGAGCACTTACAGGTATTCAAGGTGAAAGAGACCAGCAAAGGCATCGTCTCGAATGACAGTAAATGAGTTAGAATTCAGCAAGCTGAAAATGAAGACAGCAGGTTAGAAGCGAACCAGACTTTATGGTGCTCAGAATTAGTCAAGCAGAATTTATTGACTGCTCTTGCAAAGCACTGAGACTCCCGCTGTGTATAGATGGCGCCGTGCGGCCTCCCGCTGTGTATAGATGGCGCCGTGCGGCCTCCCGCTGTGTATAGATGGCGCCGTGCGGCCTCCCGCTGTGTATAGATGGCACCGTATAGATGGCTACGTGCGGCTTCCTGCTGAGTATACGTGTATAGATGGCTGCGTGCGGCCTCCTGCTGAGTATAGATGCCGCACGGCACTCCCCCCAGAGAAAGCAGGAGGCCGCACAGCGCCATCTATACTCAGCGGGAGACCGCACGTAGCCATCTATACACAGCAGGAGGCCGCACGGCGACATCTATATTCAGCGTGGGGCCGCACGTAGCCATCTATACACAGCAGGAGGGTGCACGGAGCCCCCCCAGAGACATCAGGAGGCCGCACGGCGCCAACTATACTCAGCAGGAGGCCGCATGCAGTCATACACACACACAAACATATACAGACACGCATAAATACATTTGAAACACAAAAATACATACAAACAGACATCACACAATGACATCTGCCCACACACACACACACAAACAGACAGACATCACACACACACACACCTGCCCACACACACACACACCTGCCCACACACACACACCTGCCCACATACACATCTGTGTGTGTATGTATAGTGTGTGTGTATAATGTGTGTGTATGTATAGTGTGTGTGTATGTATAGTGTGTGTGTGTGTGTGTATAATGTGTGTGTATGTATAGTGTGTGTGTATGTATAGCGTGTGTGTGTGTGTGTGTATAATTTGTGTGTGTGTATTTTTTTTTTAAGTTAAAAACAAGTAAAATGCTTGTGGCATCAATATCAAGACTCCAGATATAAGGGCCTATTCACACTGAATTTTGCAATGCATTCATCTCCTCTTTCCAGGCTTCTATCTAAATCCCTGAAAAATGGCATTCAGATGTGCCTTGACATAGCCATTGATTTGAACAAAGGCAAACCGAGGCTAAAGTCTGAATCTTTAGGCTCCATTTTCTCTGCTTTCAGATGTCTCATTTCAGACAGCACAATCCTGAATTTCAGGGATTCAGTTGTAAGCCTTGTGTAAAGACCTGAATGCAGAGCTGAATGTAGTGTGAATAGGTCCTTACATCCTACACCACCTCAGGGGATTGTTGTTATGGAGTATTGCCCCTGGGTGGCCGCAGTTATGACCACCACCAGGGCTCGCGGTCACCCACCCTAACTTTGGTATTCTGGGGAGCTGGTATAATGAATATCTGAGAAGAGCCCTAGAGAAGCAAGAACATTGGACAACCAAGAGGTGGTGGCCTCAAGTCAGGTGTAGTGTTCAACAGGGCAAGACTTTCTAACCTGCCCACACACACACACACACACACACACATATACACACACACACACCTGCCCACACAGACACACATACACACCTGCCCACACAGACACACACGCCCACACACACACACCTGCCCACACACACACACCTGCCCACACACATACACACCTGCCCACACACACACACCTGCCCACCCACACGCACACCTGCCCACACACAAACACACCTGCCCACACACACACACACACACACACCTGCCCACACACATACACATCTGCCCACTCACACACACACACCTGCCCACACACACACACACACCTGCCCACACACACACACACCTGCCCCCACACACACACACCTGCACACACACACACACACACACAGCTGCCCACACACACATCTGCCCACACAGACACCCGCCCACAAACACACACACACACCCATATACGCACACCTGCCCAAACACACACCTGCCCCCACACACACACACCTGCCCACCCACACACCCACACCTGCCCACACAGACACCTGCCCACACAGACACCTGCCCACACACACACACACACATATACACACACACACACATATACACACACACACACACCTGCCCACACAGACACACACACATATACACACACACACATATACACACACACACACACCTGCCCACACAGACACCTGCCCTCACAGACACCTGCCCACAAACACACACACACCTGCCCACACACACACACACACTCACCATCCCCCGGCTCAATTCCTCCTGCCTGCTCTCTCTCTTTTCCGGTGCAGCACTGCAGGCCGGGGCGCACTGCGTGACGTCACAGCTAGGAGACACAGCCGCGCACAGGGCCATGTCTCCTAGCAGTGACGCGGCCGGGCCAGCACAGGGAAGTTAACTGCTGCAGTGCTGGCCCGGCCGATGAAGAAGTAGCGGCGGCCGCTGCTGGGGGAGCGGTCCGGGCCCCCCCCTCCCGCCACTGCTACCGCTATGTGCCGCGGCGGCCCGCACATATAATGAGGGCAATCCGGCATTAGACACCCCGCCTGGAGCCGCGGGCCCCCTGCAGGCTCGGGGCCCTGGGCGGTCGCCCGGATTGCCCTCATTATAATCCGCCTATGGATAAAGGGCATGGAAAACGACATCACAGCTGCAGCGGCTACGCTGGTGGTAGAGGGTCCCTCCGCGTTCGACATCTTCCTCCCCCCTAGTTAACCGTGGCCTACCTTCTGGCGATCCTCTTCTTTAGGCCGCGGCTCCGCTCGCGATGCTCTGGGCGAGGACCTTGCGTTGCTCGGTGATGACGTCGGCATCCGCTGGATCTCGCGTTGCTCGGTGATGACGTCGGCATCCGCTGGATCTCCTTCCAGGACCTTGAGCAGCGTCTCAGTGTAGGGCGGGGCTTCAGGTCTCGCGCGTTTTTGGACGTCCACGCCCCTCTTCTTCCCGCGCGGCCTCACGAAGATGGCGCCCGATGGCGGGAAACGGCTCCGATTGGCGGGAAATGGCCCCGAATGGCGGGAAACTTCACTTAGATATGTATAGAGTCTTTTCCAGGCAGGCAATACCCGTTTGTGGCGGGTTGGTCACAATTCTGCCAACTACGCCAAAGCTGACTCGCCCACTGGGCCGTGGGGTACCCGGAACCGGGCCTTCTAGTGTACGGTGCTGATGGGGGTAGTAGTGGCAACCCGATCCCGTGGCTCAGGGTGGTCAGACCAAATGGTGGCAGTCTATTTATCAGTGTTTTGAATGTCCGACTACGCCACCCGTGGATTGCGGTTGGAGATAACCGCCGCTGCAAGGCAGACCACTGAGGCTGGTGTTGGTGTGCAGCACAGGGGTAGGATAACTCCCCACGGGAAGAGTGTAGCCTCAGGGCAGTGTAGGTGGATGTTGGGGGTGATAGTGCAGGCCGCAATAGTAAGAGTTCAGAGTCCGCTTCAAACAGTTCAGGGTCTTTATTGTAGATATTATTAATGACCCAACAATACCGGTTAGGAATGGGCCTGGGTGTCTGAGAGCATTCGGGCGAGCCCCACTGGTCAGGGTGAGTGTGTAGGCCTACCGTTCTCTCTATGCTCTTTCTGACTATCCCCCTTTTCATGGTGTAATAGCCCACGTCCCTGAGCTGGCCGTGTACTTCTCTCCTGTATGGCTTGCGACTCAGGCCTTGGGTACCTGTTGCTTGCTCCTCGATGTACTGGTCCCTCTGTGTGGCGGAGCCTCCAGGCTTCTTAGGCCAATTGACCTGAAATCCCTCGCAGGTTGGTTCTCTGCTGCTGGGCTTGTAACCCTGACAGCCTCGGACCCCAATGTCCGGTAGATTGGTTCTCTGCCAGGACCGGCTCTCGTCGCCTCTGTCCCTGGCTTGCAGTTTCTCCTCTGCCTCACGGACTCCTCAGCTACAGCTGAACTGTCCCTCCTTCTCTGGGACTAGTCTCACTCCTGAGCTAGGTCGTCCAGTTTTCTCTAACCCTGCCCCTAGTTCCAGCTTTTATAGGGGCAGCCAGCTCCCCCTGCTGGCCTGGGACAGGAGGTGCTGTATGCTAATTGTCCCTAACCAGGGGACCTCCCTGCTGCTTTCAGAAACAGATTATTGTTTGTGGCATCCAGGCCTGGGGTGACACACACACACTGCTCTATATTTAGTATGATGCCCCCACTCCTCCATATATATAGCATGATGGTCCCACTGCTCCATATACAGGTGCATCTCACTAAATTAGAATATCATCAAAAAGTTAATTTATTTCAGTTCTTCAATACAAAAAGCTGTCTTTCAGCTCATCTGCATTGTTGGGTCTGGTGTCTCTCATCTTCCTCTTGACAATACCCCATAGATTCTCTATAATAGATTCTCTATGGGGTTAAGGTCAGGCGAGTTTGCTGCCAATCAAGCACAGTGATACTGTTGTGTGTAAACCAGGTATTAGTACTTTTGGCCGTGTGGACAGGGGCCAAGTCCTGCTGGAGAATGACATTTCCATCTCCAAAAAGCTTGTCGGCAGAGGGAAGCATGAAGTGCTGTAAAATGTCCTGGTAGCCGGCTGTGCTGACTTTGGTCTTGATAAAACACAGTGGACCTACACCAGCAGATGACATGGCCCCCCAAACCATCACTGATTGTGGAGCCTTCACACTAGACCTCAAGCAGCTTGGATTGTGGACTCTCCACTCTTCCTCCAGACTCTGGGACCTTGATTTCCAAATGAAAATTGGAACTCTAGGACCTTGTGGAGTGTGTCAATGACTGCCTTCTGGACATCTGTCAAGTCAGCAGTCTTCCTCATGATTGTGGAGCATACTGAAACAGTATTGAAGAACTGGAATAAATTAACTTTTTGAAGATATTCTAATTTAGTGAGATGCACCTGTATATACTATGATGGTCCCACTGCCCCACATACATATAGTATAATGTCCCCACTACTCCATATGTAGTATGATGGATCCACTACTCCAGATATATAGTAGGATGGCTCCACTGCCCGATCATTTAAAAAAATAAAGTTTATTCTCACTTAATTCTGATTCCCTACATCATGGCCTCTGTCTCCTCTTCCATGGCGGGACTGCAGAGCAGAGCGATGCAATGATGTCATCGAGCCACCTGCGTGAGTATGCTGACATCTCGTTAACCGCAGGCCTATGGCGATCTGTGGCATATGAAAGAGATAGTGATAGGGCAGGGAGCTTGTGTCTCACTGCTTTATCATGTGACGCCTCAGCATAAGAGACATTAGGGCTACATTAGCTACGTCACAAAAGACACTGGAGCTGGAGTATATAGAATAGGAGACACTGGGGCTGGCGTATATTCATCACGGGATACATTGGGGCTAGAGCATATACATCACAGAAGAAACTGGATTATATAGAATAGGAGACACTGGGGCTGGAGTATATAGAATAGGAGACACTGGGGCTGGCGTATATTCATCACAGGATACATTGGGGCTAGAGCATATACATCACAGAAGAAGCTGGAGTATATAGAATAGGAGACACTGGGACTGGAGTATATAGAATAGGAGACATTGGGGCTGGCGTATATTCATCACAGGATACATTGGGGCTAGAGCATATACATCACAGAAGAAGCTGGAGTATATAGAATAGGAGACACTGGGGCTGGAGTATATAGAATAGGAGACACTGGGGCTGGCGCATATACAGTTCTGCTCAAAAGTTTACATACCCCGGCAGAATTTTTGCTTTCTTGGCCTTGTTTCAGAGAAAATGAATGATAACAAAAACACTTTTTCTCCACTCATGGTTATTGGTTGGGTGAAGCCATTTACTGTCACATTTCTGTGTTTTCTCTTTTTAAATCTTAATGACAACTAGTGATGAGCGAGCATGCTCGCTACTGCTCGGTGCTTGCCCAAGTATCTCACTGCTCGAGATGTTCTGCGCTCACCGAGTATTTCCGGGTTGGTCGGGCGGGAAGTCGGGTCCACTCCCTGCATGTTTGGCGCTCTTTACAGAGCCAATGAACATGCAGGGATTGCCTGCCATGCACTGTAATGCCATAGCCATGTTGGTTGTGGGCATTACAGTGATTGGCTGGCCGCACAGCGTCATCAGGTCTATATCTGACCTGGCGCCCCCATGCTCGTCACAGTCACTCTGGATCAGACAGTGTAGGGAGAGCTGCTGCTGCGTTAGGGAGAGATTTGATTGTGCATTAGGTAGTGTAGTGAGAAAAACCGCACATTACACATATCCATCTCAACAAACAGTCCTTCTGAGGACTAATCCATCTGCAGAGATATCAGGCAGGCAGTGTATATAGGCCGGCAGGCAGTGTATATAGCAGACTGCAGTGCATATAGCACAAGAGGCTCCATTCCAATTCTGCCTTCTGCTGCTGTTAGATATTTCTATACAAAGGCCCAGGTCTCAGGGGCGAGGAATACTTTTCTTTGGATCTTAATCCTCATTATTTGCTTATAAAGCAATCCAGAGAACACCGTTTTTCTGCGCCATTTGCTTGTTGGCACTGCAGAATACAGCCAGGTCCTTTTCATATTAGAGCACTAGAAATCCAGCTATTTAAAACTGTGTCTTCTCCGTCACATGGATCACATATACGTTGTCAGAAAATACTGCCATTTCTGGCCTCCATTTTTTCAGTGTGTCAGTGAAGCAATTCACAGCAGTTTGCTGTTCACACTACTTACCTACAGGCCAGGTATTTAAAACTCTGTTTTCTCCATCACACCGATCACATATAACTTTGCTTCAAACTCAGTCATTTGTAGTGAGCGTGGAAGATACTATCCTCCATTTAAAATGGGAAAGGCACGTGGCAAGGGACGGGGAACTGGACGTGATGGTAATGGTGCATGCAGAGGCCGAGGACAAGGCCGTGGGCAAGCCGAAATTGTGCCACAACAAACACCCACATCTTCTCGCCTGACCTTCCTGTCCCAATTTCTAGGGGACCGCAGCACACCACTATTGAACCCAGATCAGTGTCAAAAGGTTGTTGGTTGGATAGCGGATAATGCTTCCAGTCACTTAGCCACCACCACCACCACCCTGTCTTCCACACGGTCAAGTCTCAGTAGCCATGAGTCTGGACCTCATATTCCTCACCCTGATCCTCCTTTCTCCCACCATGCTTAGTACCCAGAGACAACTGATCCCACACTTGGACAATCTGAAGAGCTGTTCACTTTTCCATTTATAGATTCGGGCCTCTCGCCCGGTCCACTTGAAGCGGGGCAAGAGGAGATCACGTGTAGCGATGCCCAATTATTTGAGCAGCCACGGTCACACGAAGGCGGCGGTGGGAAACTGTGACAAGAGGTGGACGATGATGAGACACAATTGGCAGAAAGTCAGGAATAATACCAGGGTGCAGAAGTGGGAGACAAGGTGGTGGATGATATAGTAACTGACCCAACCTGGCAGGAGGACATGCAGAGCAAGGACAGCAGCACACAGGGGGAGGGAGGCAGAGCACCCCAACAGGCAGGAAGAAGCAGTGTGGTGGCCGCAGACAGAAGGCAGGCTACCGTTTCCCGTAACACCAACACGAAGGAAGTTGCCACTACAACTGTTAGGTCTTCCCGAGTCTGGTTGTTTTTTAAAGACTCTGCCGATAACTCCAAAAAGGCCATTTGCATCACAAGCCAAACCAGCATTAGCAGGGGTGGCAAAACGACCAGCCTGACCACCACCAGCATGATCAGGCACATGGCAGCAAAGCACTCGACTTTGTGGGCCGAACACCAGGGTCCAGGAACAGTGTCTACAGGTGGCACCATTGCTTCTTCTGCTGTTGTGCATGCAAGTCAATCCCCTGTCCATAGTGCATGCAAAGATGCCTCCTGCCCTGCACCTGTCATTGCACACTCTCAAGTAGCAGCATCAGGAAGCACGTCCATGTCCTTGTCCCAGCGCAGCGTTCAGTTGTTCATACTCCAGTCCTTGGAATGCAAGCGCAAATATGCAGCCAACGTCCCACAGGCCACACTACTAAATTCTCACAAATGTTGCCTTTTAGGCTTGTGGAGACAGAAGCATTCCGCAACCTGATGGCGGCGGCCGTCCCTCGGTACTCTGTCCCCAGCCGCCACTATTTCTCCCAGTGTGCCGTCCCCACATTACACAAGCACGTGTCCCAAAACATTAGCCGTGCCCTCAACAACGCAGTTACCGGTAAAGTCCACCTAACCACGGACACGTGGACAAGTGCTTGTGGGCAGGGATGGTACATCTCGCTGATGGCACACTGGGTTAACATAGTGGAAGCCGGGACCCAGTCGGACCTTGGGACGGAACACGTCCTCCCGACGCCAAGGATTGCAGGCCCTAGGTCAATCAGGGTTGCCCCCACGGTCTACAGCTCCTGAACCTCATGCTCCTCAGCCTCCTCCTCCTCCTCAGCCTCCATCTCCGAAATGACCACATCAGTCACAAGCTGGAAGCACTGCAGCACTGCCTCGGCCAAGCGGCAACAGGCAGTGCTGAAGCTAATATTTTTAGGTGAAAAAACACACAATGCTGAAGAGTTATGGACAGCTCTGAAAGAGCAGGCAGATCTGTGGCTCAAACCGCTGAACCTACAGCCAGGCATGGTCGTGTGTGACAATGGCCGGAACCTGGTGGCGGCTCTGAGGCGAGGCGAGCTCACACACGTACCATGCCTGGCCCATGTGCTTAACCTCGTGGTTCAGCGGTTACTCAAATCCTACCCGGAGCTACCGGATCTGCTTGTTAAAGTATGCCGCCTGTGTGCCCATTTTAGAAAGTCAGCTACAGCTTCCGCCGCCCTTGCAGTGTTTCAGCAGCGTTTGTAGCTTCTGGCTCACAGACTGGTGTGTGATGTTCCCACACGTTGGAACTCTACATTGCAGATGTTGGGAAGGATTTGTGAGCAGAAGAGGGCAGTTGTTGAGTACCAGCATCAAAAAGGCTATCGGTATTCAGTTCAGACTCCACACATAAGACCTCAGTAGTGGACGTGGATGTCAGACATATGTACCATCCTCCAAAACTTTGAGGACTCCACCAAGATGGTGAGCGGCGATGACGCCATAATTAGCCTCACCATCCCGCTTCTCTGTCTTCTGAAACGCTCTCTGTTCACAATCAAAGATGATGCATTGCAGGCGGAGCACGATAAGATGGAGCAATTAACCATACAGGGTGATTACACACAGCCAAGCTTCATCTCATCCCAACGTGGATTGGGTGACAATGAGGAAGAGGAGGAGGAGGAAGGACAGGAACTAGTTTCATGCACTATAGACGGTGCTATCTGCACAGCTGTCATACAGTTTGTTCAGCGTGGATGGCCAGAGGACAGAGAGGAAGAGGAGGAGAGCATGGTCAGTCATCCTCTTGGTGAGGACACGGAAGTCTTGCTTGTTAGTAGTCTGGCACGCATGGCTGAGTTTATGTTATGCTGCCTTTCCCATGACCCTCGCATTCTCAAAATTTTAGGTCATTACTGGTTGGTGACACTTCTAGACCCACTCTACAAGGAGAACTTTATATCTCTTATTCATGAGGCGGACAGGTGTACAAAAATGAGGCAGTACCAGAAGGCCCTTGTTGCGGAACTATTAAAAAAATTCCCATCTGAAAACGCTGGAGGCAGAGGGCACACTTCGTTCGACAACCAAGGCCCCCACTCTGTCACTTCTTCTCTCTGACTGAATACTGTTCTAAGATGGTGCCCACCTTTTATACCTCCCTCTAGAACATGAGCCCAGGTGACCAGCAAACAATGAGCTCCTATCTACGCTCAGGAACCAACCCCTATCTGCTCCTACATCACTGGGTATTCCTACCCCCTCCCCACTCCAGCCAGGGACATGGTCTGTCGTGCCTGCATTTCTGTCTAATGGGAGCACCGTTGAGCTGTCCCTCGGAAATGGGGTGAGTGTGCTGTATGCAGCTAACTGAACCCTGGTCCAAACTCCATCCTTACCCGGGAGTGGAATATCACACCTCTGGCAGAGGTGCAATACCCCTGTAGCGGCCGAGCCCTTGGGGCGCTACATTTTTATGATGCCTGTAAAAAAAAATGTTTATACAGTATGTTCATGTATACCGCCCAGGAGTAAATGTTTGTCAGCCCATACACTTAGTGCATGGCATTACAAGTATAGGAGGCCCGCTCCTTTCTAATGGTAAAAATTTTTTATGATGCGCTCCTCCACGTCTCTTCCAAGGGCCATTGAAGTGCCTCCAAATTTTTGGCAGCCCTTGCAGTCACTGCATAGTCCAACACTATGGGAGACTCCCTCCTTTCTAATGGGAATTTGTCATTACTGTGGCCTGGTCTATGTGTCTTTAAATTCTTAGTGGGTTTTTTCCTAAACTTGGTCAGCCGTTGGACTCACTGCATACCCTATAACTGTATAGCAGACCCTCTCCTTTCTAATGGGAACATGTCATATCTTGTTACTGTGGCCCTGCTCTGTGTGTCTTTAAATTCTTAGTGGGGATTTTACTAAAATCTGTCAGCCGTTGGACTCACTGCATACCCTATAACAGTATAGCCGACCCTATCATTTCTAATGGGAATTTGTCGTTACTGTGGCCCTGCTCTATGTGTCTTTAAATTCTTAGTGGGTTTTTTCCTAAAATTGGTCAGCCGTTGGACTCACTGCATACCCTATAACTGTATAGCAGACCCTGTCCTTTCTAATGGGAGCATGTCGTACCTTGTTACTGTGGCCCTGCTCTGTGTGTCTTTAAATTCTTATTGGGGTTTTTCATTAAAATTTGTCAGCCGTTGGATTCACTGCATACCCTATAACTGTATAGCAGACCCTCTACTTTCTAATGGGAACATGTCATACCTTGTTACTGTGGCCCTGCTCTGTGTGTCCTTAAATTCTTAGTGGGGTTTTTCCTAAAATTTGTCAGCCGTTGGATTCACTGCATACCCTATAACTGTATAGCAGACCCTCTCCTTTCTAACGGGAACATGTCGTACCTTGTTACTGTGGCCATGCTCTTTGTATCTTTAAATTGTTAGTGTTTTTTTTTAAAAATTTTGGCCACCCTTGCAGTCACAGCATGGGCATTACCACTATAGAAGACCCGCTCCTTTATAATGGGAACATTTTTTTTACTGAGACCCTCCTCTATGTCTCTTCAAAGGGGTATTAGGTTGCGTCCAAATTTTTGACAACCCTTGCAGTCACTGGATGCGCAATAACAGTATAGGAGACCCACTTGTTAATAATGGGAACAACAAAGCATAGCCCTCTGATGGCTCTCTAACAATAGCTAGGGCCGACTGCTGGCCTTTTAAGAATAGTAAGGGCCGTCTGATGTCCCTATAAAAATAGGCTTTATGACTTTCAGAGTCCCTCCATCATAAATAAAACAGGATGTGTCTGATGACACCACATTGCCAGATGAGGTTGTAAAATGTTAAAATGACATTTCCCGGTGAATGCATTTGTCATAAAAAATAACATAAAAAACATAACAATAGGATCTTTCTTTAGTATAAAAAACAGCATCACCAATTTAACCTCAATGTAATCACATTGTTCAGCTCATGCACCTCCTCCTCCATCTCCGAAATGACCACATCAGTCACAAGCTGACAGCACTGCAGCACTGCCTTGGCCAAACAGCAACAGGCTGTGCTGAAGATAACACGCTTAATGCTTAATTGACAAACCGCCCAGCGCTGCATAGTTGTTGAAAGCTGTAACACAGCAGCTTGATCTGTGGCTCTCACCGCTGAACATACAGCCAGGCATGGTCGTGTGTTACAATGGGCGGAACCTGGTGACGGAGAAATGACAACCTGGGTAGATACGGTTTCCCTCTATGCCAGTCCTTTCACAGAGCTAAAGAATATGGCTGTGGTGAAATACAACTCCCACTGAGAAGCTGTTTCAGATTGAAAAACATTGTGCCCACCAGAGGATTTGTTTCTGAGGGCTAACCTTTCTCACCCGCTCAAGAGCCCCATAGCAGCTGCAAAGTTAGCGCTATCATGAACTCTCCTGAGGTAGAAGCCAAGGCACACCAGAGAATTCTCTGGTGGGACTTTCCAACCCAGCCGAGAAGCAGTCCCGGCTAAGAAAAGTGTGTGGGAAGATTCCAGGACACTCTATTTTTACTGAGGAGGAAACACATGCAAACATGGGGAGAACATACAAATTTCTTGCAGATGTTGTCCTTGCTGGGATTTGAACCCAGGATCCCAGTGCTGCAAGACTTCAGTGCTAACCACTGATCCAATGTGCTGCCGTTCACCCTCTAATATCTAACAGGCTGGAGAAACTTGAACCTACTGCCACTCTATCATCAGCTCCTTTGTGAGAAAATGTATTTGGGCAGCCACTCAGTCTACCAAATAAAATTCCAGAGAAGGAAATTGAGGATGGCTTCGCTACTGGTACTGGGGGCAGTGCTAATACCATGGTGTTGTACCATAGTTTGCTGGAAATATTCCAGGCTGGTAGGAGGCAAGAAAATTCCCACAGAAAAGTACCAGCAGTAATGTTCAGGCCACATTTCAAGTGCAAGCAGCTTTAGAGGACTTCCTGGGAGAAATGACACGCAGGGTAGATACGGTTTCCCTCTATGCCAGTCCTTTCACTGAGCTAAATACAACGCTTATCAAAAAAAGTTGTGGACTGGCTCCGTACCGTCCCTGGCCACATTCACCTGTCCACGTGTTTGTGGTTAGGCAGTCCTTCTTAGTAAGTGCACTGGGTAGGGCATGGGTAATGTTGTGGGACCCGTGCTTGTGGAAGGCGAAGGCGACACCGGGAAAAATGCTGGCGGCTGGGGACCGAGTATGGACACCCGGCCGCCGCCTGCATGAGGTTGTGAAAAGCTTCCACCTCCACAAGCTTAAAAGGCCATATTTCAAGTGCAAAGAGCTGCCCAGAAATCTGTCAGTTTAGTGTTGCAGCCTGTGGGTGGCTGGCTGCATACTTGCAATTGCATTCCAAGTAACAGAAAACTAAGCAGATGATGGCCTCTATCATCATCATGGCCTCACCTCGGCACTATGAACTCTCCTGAAGGAGAAGCCAGGGCCCACCGGAGGAGTCTCCGGTTCTCTGGTGGGCCCGTCCAACCCTGCCGAAAAGCAGCCCTGGCTAAGAAAAGTGTGGGGGAAGGTTCCTGGACACTCTATGGCTACTTTTTTAATGCGGATCGGCCATGCTTATGCATGTTATTTCTCAAAACGCATTACGGATCAGGCCATTTTACAACTCTGTATTCAAGAAATTAAATGCGCAAAGAAAAATGTGTGTGTGTCAAAGCACCATTGACAAGTGCGAGTTGATGTTGGATGGGCTGCCATTGCTTCTGCAACAAGCTCAATTACAGGATTTTCTGGGAGAAATGACACGCAGGGTAGATACGGTTTCCCTCTATGCCAGTCCTTTCACCGAGCTAAATACAACTCTTAGCAAAAAAAGTTGTGGACTGGCTCCGTACCGTCCCTGGCCACATTCACCTGTCCACGTGTTTGTGGTTAGGCGGTCCTTCCCAGTAAGTGCACTGGGGAGGGCACGGGTTATGTTATCGGACCCGTGCTTGCGGAGGCGATACCGGGAAATATAGTGGCGGCTGGGGACCGAGTATGGACACCCGGCCGTCGCCGGCATGAGGTTATGAAAAGCTTCCGCCTCCACGAGCCTAAAAGGCCACATTTCAAGTGCAAGCAGCTGTCAAAAATTTGGCAGTATAGTATTGCAGCCTGTGGTTGTGTGGCTGCCGGCATTCTTGTGCTTGCATTCCAAGGAATGGGGTAGGGACAACTGAACACTGCAGTGGGACCAGGACATGGACGGTGATTGTTGCAAGTCTGCAACGACAGGTGCATGGCGGGAGGCATCTTCGCATGTGCCAAGGATCACTTATGATGGGCACACATTTAGGCAGTGACCTGGGAGTCAGAGATGTTTCCAGAGGTCTTCCCCTTGCTGTTCCCATGTCTTTTCAGCACTGTATGCATGTGTCTGATGATGTGTCACACACCAGATGGCCAGATAAGGTTGTAAAATGTTAAAATGACATTTCCTGGTGAATGCATTTGTCTTGGTTGAAAGCAATGCAAAAGTGCAAAAATGTGTGAAAAATGCTACGTGTGTAGGAGTATTTTTGTTTTTGTTTATTTATTTTGCCTTATATACAAGTCATCACCCTGGAAAGGATGTTCCTTACGCCGTAAAATTGGCGTAATACTCTGACGACATTGTTGACAGCAGGGATCTGGGAGTCAGAGATGCTTCCAGGGGTCTTCCCCATGCTGTTCCCATGTCATTTGAGCACAGTTCCCATCGATTTGGGCAATTTTTAGGCCCTCTGCAGACCGCCGTGGGGAGCCACCTGAAAAATGCCCAAGTTTCCCCTAGACTTATATTGGGCTCATTGCTCGGGTTGAGCACCCGAGTATTTCAATTTGTTCGACCCGAGCAACGAGTACTCGAGCATTTTAGTGCTCGCTCATCACTAATGACAACCAAAAGCATCCAAATAATCCTGACCAAAAAGTTCACATACCCTGGTGATTTTGGCCTGATAACATGCACAGAATTTGACACAAATGGGTTTGAATGGCTACTAAAGGTAACATCCTCACCTATGACCTGTTTGCTTGTAATCAGTGTGTGTGCATAAAGCTGAGTGAGTTTCTGGGATCCAGCCACTGACGTTTCTGGATTTTGAGATGGGGAAAGCAAAAGAATTATCAACGGATCTACGGGAAAAGGTAGTTGAACTGTATAACACAGGAAAGGGAGGCAAAAAGAGTATAACACAGGAAAGGGATACAAAAAGATATCCCAGGAATTGATAATGCCAGTCTGCAGTGTTCAAACTGTGATTAATAGAGATGAGCGTTGTTCTACTCGAACTGTTCGCCAATCTCAAATTCGAGCTGTTTTGGGCGGTGTTCGATCCGTTCGGCAAACACGAACACTTTGAGAAAAATTCGGCTGTTCGAGGTTATGTTCGATAACTGTTCGTGCACCAAAATCATAACTGGATTTTTTCTCAGTAATGATGAAAATTAATGTTAATACGCAGTTTGAGTGTACAGCGGGGTGGGGGGAGGGGCAGGGGATGGATCTCTGCAGGAACAATGAAGATCTCCATTTTTTTTTCTCTTTCCCGCATTTGCAGTGGGGAGGTGCAATCTGTCAGCCTATCAGCAGCGCACACACGGAGCGAAGTGCTTTTTTTCACACAAGCAAGGGCATGTGTCATTGGCAGTGTATGTCACATGTCCTTGCCCTATAAGACCAAGCCATTTTCCCCGTCGCCACCATTTTCTCACTGCTGCAGCTGCGTGTTAGACGGCACCGCTGTTGCTGTGTGCGCTATACCTTGTTAATTTCAAGCCAATTTTCGCACAAATCTACAGATAGCTTGGGAGTAGGGAATAGTTGTGATTGCAGTCCTTTTAAGGACTAGGTTACAGCATTTCCTACGACTTTTATCAGGCAGGTCTGTGCTCTTAAATAGATAGATTGTGGGAGTAAAGACTAATTGTAATTGCAGTCCTTTTCAGGACTAGGTTACATGAGTTCCTATCAGTTTTTGCCAGGCAGGTCTGTGCCAGTGCTGTGCAAGTTTTTTTCACAGCATTTGGCTGAATCTAGCAAAGCTAATCCTTTTTGGCCTATTGCAGAGTGTGTTAGTTAGTGGAGTAGCCTATCTGTGTTGCAAGATATAACACCTGTGTATAGAATACCAATTTTTTTACTGCACCTAGTGAAGTAAAATCTTTTGGGCATAGCATCATTCTATTAGTCCATCTATACTGACCTCCATCAGGTTGCAAACTGAATATAATTTTTTTCTGCATCTAGCTCTGAAAAAATATTTGGGCTTCTAGCAGTGTGTGGGACTTGGTCTATTAGTCCATCTATACTGACCTCCATCAGGTTGCAAATTAAAAATAATTTTTTTCTTCATTTAGCTCTGAAAAAATATTTGGGCTTCTAGCAGTGTGTGGGACTTGTTCTATTAGTCCTTCTATACTACTAACAGGTCGAACTTGATGGACGCAAGTCTTTATTCGGCTTTACTTTACTACTACTACTACTGACCTCCAGCAGGTTGCAAATTGAATAGAATTTTTTTCTGCATCTAGCTCTGAAAAAATATTTGGGCTTCTAGCAGTGTGTGGGACTTGGTCTATTAGTCCATCTATACTGACCTCCATCAGGTTGCAAATTAAAAAAAAATTTTTTCTTCATTTAGCTCTGAAAAAATATTTGGGCTTCTAGCAGTGTGTGGGACTTGTTCTATTAGTCCTTCTATACTGACCTCCAGCAGGTTGCAAATTGAATATAATTTTTTTCTGCATCTAGCTCTGAAAAAATAGTTGGGCTTCTAGCGGTGTGTGGACTTGGTCTATTAGTCCATCTATACTGACCTCCATCAGGTTGCAAATTAAAAATAATTTTTTTCTGCATCTAGCTCTGAAAAAATATTTGGGCTTCTAGCAGTGTGTGGGACTTGGTCTATTAGTCCATCTATACTGACCTCCATCAGGTTGCAAATTAAAAATAATTTTTTTCTGCATCTAGCTCTGAAAAAATATTTGGGCTTCTAGCGGTGTGTGGGACTTGGTCTATTAGTCCATCTATACTGACCTCCATCAGGTTGCAAATTAAAAATAATTTTTTTCTGCATCTAGCTCTGAAAAAATATTTGGGCTTCTAGCAGTGTGTGGGACTTGGTCTATTAGTCCATCTATACTGACCTCCATCAGGTTGCAAATTAAAAATAATTTTTTTCTGCATCTAGCTCTGAAAAAATATTTGGGCTTCTAGCGGTGTGTGGGACTTGGTCTATTAGTCCATCTATACTGACCTCAATCAGGTTGCAAATTAAAAATAATTTTTTTCTGCATCTAGCTCTGAAAAAATATTTGGGCTTCTAGCAGTGTGTGGGACTTGGTCTATTAGTCCATCTATACTGACCTCCATCAGGTTGCAAATTAAAAATAATTTTTTTCTTCATTTAGCTCTGAAAAAATATTTGGGCTTCTAGCAGTGTGTGGGACTTGTTCTATTAGTCCTTCTATACTACTAACAGGTCGAACTTGATGGACGCAAGTCTTTATTCGGCTTTACTTTACTACTACTACTACTGACCTCCAGCAGGTTGCAAATTGAATAGAATTTTTTTCTGCATCTAGCTCTGAAAAAATATTTGGGCTTCTAGCAGTGTGTGGGACTTGGTCTATTAGTCCATCTATACTGACCTCCATCAGGTTGCAAATTAAAAATAATTTTTTTCTTCATTTAGCTCTGAAAAAATATTTGGGCTTCTAGCAGTGTGTGGGACTTGTTCTATTAGTCCTTCTATACTACTAACAGGTCGAACTTGATGGACGCAAGTCTTTATTCGGCTTTACTTTACTACTACTACTACTGACCTCCAGCAGGTTGCAAATTGAATAGAATTTTTTTCTGCATCTAGCTCTGAAAAAATATTTGGGCTTCTAGCAGTGTGTGGGACTTGGTCTATTAGTCCATCTATACTGACCTCCATCAGGTTGCAAATTAAAAATAATTTTTTTCTGCATCTAGCTCTGAAAAAATATTTGGGCTTCTAGCGGTGTGTGGGACTTGGTCTATTAGTCCATCTATACTGACCTCAATCAGGTTGCAAATTAAAAATAATTTTTTTCTGCATCTAGCTCTGAAAAAATATTTGGGCTTCTAGCAGTGTGTGGGACTTGGTCTATTAGTCCATCTATACTGACCTCCATCAGGTTGCAAATTAAAAATAATTTTTTTCTTCATTTAGCTCTGAAAAAATATTTGGGCTTCTAGCAGTGTGTGGGACTTGTTCTATTAGTCCTTCTATACTGACCTCCAGCAGGTTGCAAATTGAATATAATTTTTTTCTGCATCTAGCTCTGAAAAAATAGTTGGGCTTCTAGCGGTGTGTGGGACTTGGTCTATTAGTCCATCTATACTGACCTCCATCAGGTTGCAAATTAAAAATAATTTTTTTCTGCATCTAGCTCTGAAAAAATATTTGGGCTTCTAGCAGTGTGTGGGACTTGGTCTATTAGTCCATCTATACTGACCTCCATCAGGTTGCAAATTAAAAATAATTTTTTTCTTCATTTAGCTCTGAAAAAATATTTGGGCTTCTAGCAGTGTGTGGGACTTGTTCTATTAGTCCTTCTATACTGACCTCCAGCAGGTTGCAAATTGAATATAATTTTTTTCTGCATCTAGCTCTGAAAAAATAGTTGGGCTTCTAGCGGTGTGTGGGACTTGGTCTATTAGTCCATCTATACTGACCTCCATCAGGTTGCAAATTAAAAATAATTTTTTTCTGCATCTAGCTCTGAAAAAATATTTGGGCTTCTAGCAGTGTGTGGGACTTGGTCTATTAGTCCATCTATACTGACCTCCATCAGGTTGCAAATTAAAAATAATTTTTATCTGCATCTACAGTACCTCTGAAAAAATATTTGGGCTTCTAGCTGTGTGTGGGACTATTTGTATTAGTCCATCTATACTGACCTCCATCAGGTTGCAAACTGAATATATTTTTTTCTGCATCTACCTCTGAAAAAATATTTGGCCTTCTAGTAGTGTGTCGGACTTTCTCTATTAGTCCATCTATACTGACCTCCATCAGGTTGCAAATTAAAACTAATTTTTATCTGCATCTACAGTACCTCTGAAAAAATATTTGGGCTTCTAGCTGTGTGTGGGACTATTTGTATTAGTCCATCTATACTGACCTCCATCAGGTTGCAAATTCAAAATAATTTTTTTCTGCATCTAACCCAGCCAATAGTTTTGGCCTAATACCACAGTTTGGCCACTCAGCTCTGCTCGGTTACCATCCATTGTTTTTTTGTGCAAACAACTCCAGAGTTGTGAATTAGTTAACCACCAAAATGAGTGGAAAAAGGCCTGCTGCTGGTGGAAAGGGGAATAGGCGTGTTGGGAAGGGGAAAAAAGGTTGTGTCCGTGGGGTAGGTGTTAAAGCAACAGTAACATCTGCAGAAGAAAGACCATCTTCCAGCCAAACTAAAATGTCTACTTCTTTTAGCGGACAATGTGATAAGATCCCTTTCTTACGGCCACGCCAATCGCTACAAATTCCAGATGAGGCACAAAAACAGCAGGTGCTTCAACGGATATCAAGTGCTCCTTTAAGTGGGCTCTCCTCCACATCAACTTCAACATCACAAATACTCCAGTCCTCAAAGGTGTCACCCAAATCGCACTTGCTTCCTCACAGCTCCCAAATCTCCAGCTGCCCGTCTGAGTATGAGGTAGAACAGATGGTTGAGTCTGCAGAGCTGTTTACTCATACTATAGCCTGGGAATCAGAGGTCGACTCCAGCGCTTCTGTGAATCCAGACGAGGAAATGATCTGCACTGATGCCCAGAATCTTTATGAGTCGGATCCAGGACCAGACGCAGAAGGTTCTGACCATAATGTAGACCCTCATTCCCAAACTGTAACTCCTGTTGGTGGAGACAATGAGGAAGACGATGATAAGACTCAAATACCTGATTGGAGCGACAACTTTAGTTTTTTGTCAGGGCAGGAACAGGTTGGCTCTGAGGACGACGGGTGTGATAACGCACAGGGTGATGATGATGAGGTCGGAGATCCCACTTACTGTCAACCCACAGTCAGCCAAGAGATGAGGTCAGCAGAGGAGGTGGAGGAAGATGCTAGTGACGACGAGGTCAGGTTGCGCCTTCCTGGACAGAGACGTAGTACTGGAAGCACGTCAACAACTGCATCCTCAAACACAACTCTGCCTCTCACCACAAGTCGTGGTGGCTCTTCAGGTCGCATGGGTGCTAAGCCTTGCATAGCCTGGGCATTTTTTCAGATCGATAAAGATGACCCAACTCGTGTTATCTGTAACATTTGTCAGCAAAAGCTAAGTAGAGGCCAAAAAATACATAGTTTGAGTACTTCATGCATGAACCGGCACATGGACATGAAGCATAAGTTGCAGTGGGAAGCTCAGTGTGCTACAATGCGGCCTAGCCGGCCGGGCCAATCACCGTCTGCCATATCTTGTGCATCCGCGGCCTCTTCATCCTCTGTGACTGGGGGGACAGCAGTCACACCTGTTTTGGGGCGCAGACCTGCCACCTCTTTACCCGCAACAGCCAGCGTGATTGGCAGGTCATCATTTTCTTTGGAGGTGGTAACACCAGCTGGTGTTGAGCGCTGTCCGACATTGATAGCACCACCTTTGGATCAAGGCAACCTAACATGTCCGCCTGCATCTTCCTCACAGACCGGCAGTTTGCCGGGGACACCCTTATCAACCCCGTCTAAGCACAATAGCCAGCCCTCGGTCCCTCAGATGTGGACAAGTAAAAGACCATTTCCTCCTAGCCATGAGAAAGCTAAGAGGTTGAATTTCACCAGCTGCAAGCTCTTGGCTACAGAAATGCTGCCTTTCCGCCTGGTGGACACAGAGGATTTTCGAGACCTTATGTCCGTCGCAGTGCCCCAGTACCAGATGCCCAGTCGGCACTACTTCTCAAAGAAAGGTGTGCCTGCGCTCCACCAGCATGTCGCACACAACATCACCGCTTCTTTGAGAAACTCTGTGTGTGACAGGGTGCATTTCACCACAGACACTTGGACGAGTAGGCATGGACAGGGGCGTTACATGTCGCTGACTGGGCACTGGGTAACTATGGTGACAGCAGGACAAGGGGCTGCTGTCCAAGTCTTGCCGTCCCCACGAGTTGTACGTCAATCCTCTTTATGTCAAAGTTCCTCCACTGCTTCTGCCTCCTCAACCTCCTCTCGGTCTTCCATTCTCACCCAAAGCCTGTCTGGTCATGCCACAAGCTTTCTAACTGCGCAGAAGGGATCCTGCACACCTCCTTACTATGCTGGCAGTAGGGCTCAACGTCATCAGGCGGTTTTTACATTGAAATGTCTGGGAAATGTGAGTCACACAGCTGAGGAGTTGTGGTCAGCTCTGGAGAACCAATTTCATGAATGGTTGTCTCCACTGGACCTGAAACCAGGGAAGGCCGTGTGCGACAATGCTGCAAACCTGGGTGCGGCCCTTCGCCGGGGCAATGTCACACACGTGCCTTGTATGGCTCACGTGTTGAACCTGGTTGTCCAGCAGTTTTTAGCCCACTATCCCAGACTAGATGGCCTTCTGCAGAGGGCACGGTCGCTGTGTGCTCACTTCCGCCGTTCGCATCCTGCAGCTCAGCGACTTACATCTCTACAGAAGTCGTTGGGCCTGCCACTTCACCGGCTAAAATGCGATGTGCCTACCCGGTGGAATTCAACTCTGCACATGTTGCAGCGACTGTGGCAGCACCGACAAGCCCTGGTGCAATACGTTCTGACGTATAGCCTGGGCCAACGAGATTCAGAGGTGGGGCAAATCACGCTGGAGGAGTGGTCTCAGATCAGGGACCTATGCACCCTTCTGCACAGTTTTGAAATGGCGACGAAGATGTTTAGTGCTGACGATGCCATTATCAGCATGACTATTCCGGTGATTTACATGCTGGAGCACATGTTAAACAGAATTCGGAGTCAGGTGGTGGCACAAGAGGAGGTGGAGGAAGTAGAGGAGGAGGAGTTGTATGCGGAAGGGCTAACATCTGCAAGGTCCAGACGGTCGGCAGCACCAAGGCGGCAGGCATGTGAGGGTGGGGGAGATGGTTTTACCAGGGCGCATGGTAGCAGCCAAACTAGTGAGGAAGGTGCAGGAGCCCAGGAAGAAGTGGAGGACGAACTGATGGAAGACTCATCAGATGAGGGAGACCTTGATCACATTTCTGTTGTGCGAGGTTGGGGGGAGAGGACAGAGGAAGGAAGCATGATTGTTACCTCGCCACCAACACAACAGGGACTTGGTGCTCCTGGATGCGCAACACACATGAGTGCCTTCTTGCTGCACTACCTGCAACATGACCCTCGAATTGTGAGAATTAGAAATAATCCTGACTACTGGGTTGCCACACTGTTAGATCCCCGGTACAAAAGTAAATTTGCAGAAATTATTCCTGCCATAGAAAGGGATGCACGCATGCAGGAGTATCAGCAGAGACTGTTGCAGAATCTTACATGTGCTTTTCCACAAAATACCAGTGGTGCACGTAGTGAATCTCACAGTTCCAACTTGCCAACCGTGGGACCGTCAAGTGTTCAGCACTCAAACCGTAACAGAACCACAGTATCTGCTGGTAACATCAATTTTGCGGAATCATTTCACCACTTTTTTAGCCCATCCTTTGCAAGGCCACAGGAGACAAGAAGTCTGACACATAGTCAACGCCTAGAGACGATGGTACAGGAGTATCTCCAAGTAAACATTGAAGCCACGACTGTGTCACTGGACCCTTGCTCTTTTTGGGCTTCCAATCTGGATAAATGGCCGGAGCTAGCCACTTACGCCTTGGAGATCTTGTCATGCCCCGCAGCCAGCGTTCTGTCTGAACGTGTGTTCAGCGCTGCTGGTGGTGTGCTGACAGATAAGCGCACGCGGCTCTCCACTGATAATGTAGACAGACTCACGTTCATAAAGATGAACAAATCATGGATCCGAAACGACTTTTCTACCCCTGTGTCATCCTGGGGAGAGTAAAAGCTTGATGATTGGTTAAAATCACCCTACCAACCGTTTTAAGCTTTCAAATTACTAATCATGTTTATCTGTATCTTGACTGGAAAATAATTTGGGCTTTGTAGCAGTGTGCAGCACTGATCCTATTAGGCCATCTATACTAAAGCTTCACCAGATTTAAAATTAAAAATAATTTTTAGCTGCATCTAGCCCGGAAAATAATTTTGGGGCTCCGAGATGCGCAAGGCACATAAGTGCCTTCTTGCTGCACTACCTGCAGCATGACCCTCATATTGTCAGAATTCGAAGTAATCATGACTACTGGGTTGCCACACTCTTAGATCCCCCAAACTTTTCGATCAACCTTTTCATTTTAATAAAGACCAAAAAAATGGTCATTTTTGAAATTATAAGCATTAGCAGGTTGATAGAAACTGAAATCAAACAGTTTTCAACTCAAAACTTTATTCTAGGTGATGTTACATTTTCACATAGGACCCCCTGTTCGAAAGGAGCTTCTGAACTCTCTCGTCCATTGAATTTGTCAGGTTTTGGATGGTTTCTGCTTCAATTGTTTTGCATGAGGACAGAATACCCTCCCAGAGCTGTTGCTTAGATGTGAACTGACTCCCGCCATCATAGACACTCCTTTTAATGATGCTCCAAAGGTTCTGAATGGGGTAGAGGTCAGGGGAGCATGGGGGTCACACCATAAGTTTGTCCCCTTTTATGCCCATATCAGCCAGAGATGCAGATGTTTTATGTGCAGCATGAGATGGTGCATTATCATGCAGAAAAATGATCTTGCTGTGAAATACACGGTTCTTCTTCTTGAACCATGGCAGGAAGTGCTGTTTGAGAAAATCCACATACATTATGGAGTTCATCTTTAGCGCCTTCAGGGATCCTAAAGGGGCCGACAATCTCTCTCCCCATGATTCCAGCCCAAAACATTACTCCACCTCCTCCTTGTTGGCGCTGTAGCCGTGTTTGCGTGGGGTGTCCATCAACCAGCCATCCTCCACTCCATCCATCTGGACCATCGAGCGCTGCACGGCACTCATCCGTGAACAAAACAGTTTTGAAATCAGTCTTCATGTAATGTTTGGCCCACTGGAGCCGTTTCTGCTTGTGTGAAGTGGATAGAGGAGGTCGACAGGATGGCGCATGCACAGCTGCAAACCTCTGAAGGACCCTGCATCTTGTTGTTTGGGGGACGTTGGAGGCACAAGCAGCTTCAAAAACTTGTCTGCTGCTATGACAAGGCTTTTTTGCCGCTGCTCTTTCAACCTGACGTAATTGCCTGTAGGAAAGAGTCCTCAATTTGCCCTTATCAGCACGCACACGTGTGTACTGTGAATCAGCTACATACTTCTTGATTGCCAAGACACTTCATCCTGATCATCGCACAATGTTGATTGTAGTCATGCCTTGACCTAAACACTCCACAATTTGTTGCTTCTCAGCAGCCGACACATCCTTTTTCTTTCCCATTTTGGCAGAAAATGTAGGCTGCTTAATAATGTGAGAGAGCCTTCTTAAGTAGTCTTGCCTTTCATTGGACACACCTGCCAAACTAATTAGCACAGGTGTCTGCAATTGCTTACAGTGATATAAAGAGCCCTGACACACATCACCATCAATGAGTTTAACTGACAAACAAACAAATTCTTCCCTTATCACTCCTAAACACTTTTTGTATAATAATTTGGAACGCAGTGTACATGTGCTTTTCCACAAAACACCAGTGGTTCACGTAGTGAATCTTACAGTTCTAACTTGCCAACCGTGGTCTGTATGGAGTTGTTCAATAAAGGGCCCAAAATTAAGATAACATAGATGGGAGAGGTCTCTATGAATAGGAATTCCTAAGTATTTGATACCCTGTGAGGGCCAGGCAAAGGGAAAGTTGGACTGGATGGAATCCTATATGGATTTGGGGAGGGAGACATCGAGGGCCTCAGACTTCGCTGCATTGATTTTAAAATTTTACCATGTAACAAAGTGATCTATTTCAGCCATAACAGCATGGATGGATATATGTGATTGAGTGATATATACTAGGACATCATCAGCAAATGGAGAGCACTTGTACTCGGTGCCTCCCACCTCAATCCACCTAATATTGGGGTTATGGCGAATTGATGAGAGCAGGTGCTCCGTCACTAGGATGTATAAGAGAGGGGACAGAGGACATCACTGCCTTGTCCCATTGGTGATTGTGAAAGGTGATGAAAATGTTCTGACGCACCCCCTGGGCCTTGGGACACCCGGAGCCGGACCCTTTTTGGTGGATGCTGGTGGTTGTAGTCTTCGTGGCGGCGACCCGGTTCCGTGGCTCAGGGCGGTCAAACCAGTGGCGGAACTATTTATGTGGTTTTCATGTTTAAATGTCCGACTACGCCACCCGTGGATTGCGGTCAGAGTGAACCGCCGCTACAGGGCAGACCACTGAGGCTGGTGTTGTGGGTGCAGCAGAGCGTAGCATAACTCCCCACGGGAGGAGTATAGCCTCAGGGCAGTGTATGCGGAGGATGGGGGTGATGGTGCAGGGCAGCAGCAGTAACGACACGGAGTCAGTGATGCAGTTCAGGGCCTTTACTCACAGTTCTTATTATCCAGACCACGTCTGCAGGTAACGGCTGCCCAAGTCGTACTGTGCTCACCAGGTGAGGGGCTCAGACAACTCCCAGATAACTTTGGAGCACTTCACAGGACCCCCTTTGTGTGTCCTTTGTCTGGCCTTTCTTACCAACACTTCTGTCCGGCTGCCTCGGGCCTCCTCTTGGTAAACTTGGCGCCAGTTTCCCTGACCCTATGTGGTGCCTTCCTAGCGGGTGTAGCGAGGGGCTGCGCCACATAAAATGTCAGAGCCTCCGGTTTCTAGCTGAGGGTCGTTTCCTGCCTCCACTAGTTCGGGGACCGGTCTCCCCCTTTGGCCTGACCCCTTCACGCAGGTGGATTCGGGCGTGCGGTGGCGACTCGCCTGTCCGCACCCCTGGGATCCCTTCATTCCTCGTTCCTGGAGCCTTCTCCGCTCCTCTTCCTTCCTTCTCCCTCTTCCAGGCCTGGGCCTCTGTTACTAGGCCCGCCTCCGGAGCAGAGCTCATGCAGAGCCCCTGCTCCCTGCCACTTCTGCTCAGACTTCTCTGCACTGAACTAAGATGGTGCCCACCTTTTATACTCCCTTCTCAATGCACCCAGGAACTGCTTCCTCCCTGCTCCTGCACTACAGGGTTCCCCTTCCTCAGTGTTCCCTTCCCCCACTCCAGCCAGGGACAGGGACTGTCGTGCCCATCTCAGGGGCATATTGGTCGCCCTGCCCCACGGCAATGTGGTGTAATGCATGCAGGTGTCGGGTCCTGATCCACACTCCATCCTTACCTGAGAGTGAGATATCACACCTCTGGGTGAGGTGCAATACGTCTGTAGCAACCGAGCCCTCAGGGTGCTACAGTTCCATTTATCTTCAGCCTAGGTGACGTATTGCGATACAGGGCCGTGATTTTGGCTATAAAAGGGTCCCCTAGACCCCTACCCCAAGCTTTTTAAGAGAATCATATATGGCGTGCCAGGAGACTCTATGGAATGCTTTCTCAGCATCCAACGAGAGTATCTAATTACAAATTTTTAACTGCATCTAGCCCAGGAAATACTTTGTGCCTAGTAGCAGTGTCTGCTAGTGAGCGGATTATCCCGGCTGTTAAGCAAGCTGCACCACCTGTAGTTTAGACACTTAATTTTTTCAAAGGAAATGCTTCGGGACCATGGGATACTTAGTGAAGAGCATCAGGAGGCACCCCAAGGCATAGGGGCTGGGACTGGCAGTAGGATGCCTTGCGGTGGACAGCCGAGCTCGATCCTTATAAAAGCTTTTTAACTGCAGCAGCTTTAGTGGACGCTACTGGAGCTGGAATTACCGCGGCTGCTGGCATGAGACTTGCCCTCCAATAGATCCTTGTAAATGGATTTAAAGTGTATTCATTCAAATTAGAGAGACAATTTAAATTAAAAAGCTTAGAGCTGCCTCCACCACAGGGGGGCTCGCTCGACCCACCAGCGGACAGGCACCAGTATTGGGAGAGGGGGGCTGGCCGTCAGGGTTCACCGCGGCTCTGGCACAAACCCGGCGACACGGAGGTGGCACGGGCAGGAGCGGACTGGCCGTGTCGGCTTCTCACTTTTTGGATTTTAGAAGGGCATGACATGCCTATATCTGTGTCTCCCCCTCCTTTTACTCCTCCACCTCTTTTATTTTCGCATGACTATATGTACTTGTCACTTTTCCATGTGTTAGTTATGTCTTCTGAGCAGTTTGTCAGCTTTTGGACACCTTTGAAGGTGTTTTCTATGTGTTTCTATGTGTTTTTGTTTGCCTGCCATTGGTTTTAACGGTGTTCGAAGGTGTTCGACGAACAGTTCGACGAACAGTTCGGCGAACACACGGGTGTTCGACGAACCGAACCGAACTCGAACACTACGGGGGTGGCTCAACACTAGTGATTAACAAATGGAAAATCAGATGCTCTGTAAAAACCAAACCACAGTCAGGTAGACCAACAAAAATTTCAGCCACAACTGCCAAGAAAATTGTTCGGGATGCAAAGAAAAACCAACAAATAACATCAGCTGAGAACACACTTAGGGGTGTACTCACTTTTGTTGCCAGCGGTTTAGACATTAATGGCTGTGTGTTGAGTTATTTTGCAGGCACACCAAATTTACAGTTAAACAAGCTGTACAGTGACTACTGTACATTGTATCAAATTGTCGCATCTTAAGTGTTGTCCCATCAAAAATATATATATGTATTCCGGCCCATTTTTGGAGTTTTGTGTGAAATTATGTCCAATTTGCCTTTTTTTTCTCAGTTTTTTTGTGTTGTTCCAATAAACACAAAGGAAATAAACATGCGTGTAATAAAACATGTGTAATTTTCTGAAACAATTTCAAGGGTGCCAGCACTTTCCGCCATGACTGTATATGCAGGTAGAGTCCTTAACCCCTTTACAACCCAAAGTGGTTTGCACGTTAATGAGAAGGCCAATTTTTACAATTCTGACCACTGTCACTTTATGAGGTAATTACTCTGGAACGCTTCAACGGATCCCCCTGGTTCTGAGAATATTTTTTCATGACATATTGTACTTTATGATTGTGGTAAAATTTCTTCGATATCACTTGTGTTTATTTGTGAAAAAAACAGATATTTGGCGAAAATTTTGAAAATTTAGCAATTTTCAAAATTTGAATTTTTATGCCCCTAAATCAGAGAGATACAGTACAGACCAAAAGTTTGGACACACCTTCCCATTTAAAGATTGTTATGTATTTTCATTACTTTGAAAATTGTACATTCACACTGAAAGCATCAAAACTATGAATTATCACATGTGGAATTATATACTTAACAAAAAAGTGTGAAACAACTGAAAATATGTCTTATATTCTAGGTTCTTCAAAGTAGCCACCTTTTGCTTTGATGACTACTTTGCACACTCTTGGCATTCTCTTGATGAGCTTCAAGAGGTAGTCACCGGAAATGGTTTTCACTTCACAGGTGTGCCCTGTCAGGTTTAATAAGTGGGATTTCTTGCCTTATAAATGGGGTGGGGCCCATCAGTTGTGTTGTGCAGAAATCAGGTGGATACACAGAATAGACTGTTAGCTGCTTTTTTCTCGCCATAATACAAATTCTAAGTAAAGAAAAATGGGTGGCCATCATTACTTTAAGAAATGAAGGTCAGTCACTGCTTATAATTGGGAAAACTTTGAAAGTGTCCCCAAGTGCAGTTGCAAAAACCATTAAGCGCTACAAAGAAACTGGCTCAGATGAGGACCGCCCCAGGAAAGGAAGACCAAGAGTCACCTCTGCTTCTGAGGATAAGTTTATCCGAGTCACCAGCCTCAGAAATCGCAGGTTAACAGCAGCTCAGATTAGAGATCAGGTCAATGCCACACAGAGTTCTAGCAGCAGACACATCTCTACAACAGCTGTTAAGAGGAGACTTTGTGCAGCAGGCCTTCATGGTAAAATAGCTGCTAGGAAACCACTGCTAAGGACAGGCAACAAGCAGAAGAGACTTGTTTGGGCTAAAGAACACAAGGAATGGACATTAGACCAGTGCAAATCTGTGCTTTGGTCTGATGAGTCCAAATTTGAAATCTTTGGTTCCAACCACCGTGTCTTTGTGCGACGCAGAAAAGGTGAACGAATGGACTCTACATGTCTGGTTCCCACCGTGAAGCAAGGAGGAGGAGGTGTGATGGTGTGGGGTGCTTTGCTGGTGACACTGTTGGGGATTTATTCAAAATTGAAGGCATACTGAACCAGCATGGCTACCACAGCATCTTGCAGCGGCATGCTATTCCATCCGGTTTGCGTTTAGTAGGACCATCATTTATTTTTCAACAGGACAATAACTCCAAACACACCTCCAGGCTGTGTAAGGGCTATTTGACCAAGAAGGAGAGTGATGGGGTGCTACGCCAGATGACCTGGCCTCCACAGTCACCAGACCTGAACCCAATCGAGATGATTTGGGGTGAGCTGGACCGCAGAGTGAAGGCAAAAGGGCCAACAAGTGCTAAGCATCTCTGGGAACTCCTTCAAGATTGTTGGAAGACCATTTCCGGTGACGACCTTTTGAAGCTCATCAAGAGAATGCCAAGAGTGTTCAAAGCAGTCATCAAAGCAAAAGGTGGCTACTTTGAAGAACCTAGAATATAAGACATATTTTCAGTTGTTTCACACTTTTTTGTTAAGTATATAATTCCACATGTGTTAATTCATAGTTTAGATGCCTTCAGTGTGAATGTACAATTTTCATAGTCATGAAAATACATAAAAATCTTTAAATGAGAAGGTGTGTCCAAACTTTTGGTCTGTACTGTATGTCACACAAAAAAAGTTAATAAATAACATTTCCCATATGTCTACTTTACATCAGCACAATTTTGGAACCCAAATTTATTTTTATTAGGGAGCTATAAGGGTTAAAATTGACCAGCGATTTCTCATTTTTCCAACAAAATTTACAAAACCATTTTATTAGGGACCGCATCACATTTGAAGTCACTTTGAGGGGTCTTTATGACTAAAAATACCCAAAAGTGACACCATTCTTAAAACTGAACCCCTCAGTGAATCAGGTCTTCATGGCAACATCCGGGAAGCCGCGGCACACATTGCTGGACGCCGGCAGGAGAGGTGACTATCCCGATCACCTCCCCTTGCCCCCGCAATGCTGCGAACGACTTCGATCGCAGCATTGCGGGGGTTAATGTGCGGGACCTCTCCCAGCACATAGCACCGGGTGTCAGCTGTGACAATCAGTTGACACCCGGCGGCGATCACGCCCGCACAGCCTGTGTGCGCAATCGCAAAGATGTACTAATACGTATCAGGCTCTTAAGTCCCAGGGCGCAGATACGTATCAGTACGTCTTGGGCTTTAAAGAAGTTAAAATTATGTGAAAATGGGAAAAGTCACAAAACTTTGCAACTTTTCAAGAGCTTTATGCCAGTTTTCTGGCAAAAACACTGGTGAATCGGGTTCATAATCTCTAATCCTTTCAGCTCCCTTTAATTAGACTACTTTCAACAAACTAATTATAAGTATTGGGTCTGTTTTTTTTTAATGCTTTTAAAATAATTGTAAATATTTTCAATCCCCTTTTGTTATAAGGATTTCCCAAAAATTAGCTAATCATAGGTTGTCCTGCATTCGTGACAGTGATTGACTGCGCGGTCACTTGGAAGTTTACATTGGCATCACTACAGGGCCGGTAAAGAAGGACTGTCAGGGACCCCCAGAGTGTGGTAAAATGCGCCAACTAATTCATAATTCATTTAATTCTCACACAATATACTAAGTTAGTGTAAGTCTACAAAAAGCAACAAAACTTGGTGCTAAAAAAATTGAGCATAACTTTTTGAAAAATGAGCCAGGTTATGCCAAATCTTACATATTTTGTGACTTTGTGATCAGTTATCAACACAAATATTTTACTCAAATTACCAGATTGATGGATAAGCATTGGGACTTTTCCCTAAATCTCTCCAAAACATCACCGCTTATAGAAGACCACCCTCATATCCAGATCAGATTTTCTGTGAGAGATGCCCAGATTCACAATATAGTATGCCTACTGGCCATCTATGAGAAGTCCACCCCAATGGAAGTCCAGTTATTAAAGGAGATTTTACTGTTTATATAAGGGGCAGACAATGACAGTGAAGGGCCCTTAATCAGGACTTCTGATCTGGGCCCCCCACCCTCCATCAGGCACCACCTACATATATATTTCCATGTATATTTATATTAGGCACACATATAAAATTTGCACATGCTAATACTCTATACACATTTTAACGTATGCATATACATAGTGCACACAAACATAAAATACGGACATACACATAAGATGCACATACACAGTATAGAGTCCCGGTAGTCCTCATAGTTTTAAGCATGGACCCTGGCAAATTGTAGACGGACTTTTATTGTTCATGGGCTTTAAGGGAGAGAGGCTTCCTTTGTGGAGGACACTCATGAATGCCATTCATTTGCAGTGTACACCGTGTCGTGTCATGGAAAACACTCACCCTAGTTTGGCTTTCTACTTCTTCAGCTAATAGCAATGAATTTGCCTGTCGATTTTCTTCTCATCAGAAGATGCTTTTGTTTAGATGTTAACTTCCATCTGACTGATAAGAAAAGCTTTGCTGATCTTCTTGTAGACTTCACATTTTTTGTAAAGAAATTATTTTCTTTCTCAGAAATGTCTTGTGACATTTCTCTTCTATGTGGTGCCACTTACCCTTCTCATCAGAGGACGCTTTTGTTTAGGTGTTAACTTCCATAGTCGGCGTGGACGTCTCTGTAAGATGGTTGCACTTCCATCTTTGTTATAGTTTTGCATCACTTTTGCTACAGTATTCTGACTGATAAGTAAAGTTTTGCTGATCTTCTTGTAGACTTCATATTTATTGCAAAGAAATTATTTTCTTTCTCAGGTTTTGTGACATTTCCCTTCTATGTGGTGCCATTGCTGATAGCATGAAATGGGAAGGAGTTTTCTTTATTAAGTAACTTCCTTTTACAGACACCTGTCTGCTGGACATCTGTTTAATGAATAATTACACTTACCTGTGGTTCAGTTCTTGTTAATTAGAATTTTGTTGTCTAAACTTAGCTTTTCTCTTAAGACTGTTACTGGGATGTTCTCATTTTTTAAACATGATCTTGAATGAGTTTGTTAAGAAAATTACTTTTTTTGGGGTCTGCAAAATACCAAATCTTGTTTGCATTCAATGGCTCAAATTTGTGAGAGTATTTTGTAGTATGGTATCCCATATAAAATGATGATTCTGAAAGGAAACTACAGGTTTGCTGACAAATCTATTTGGGTGTACTGATTTATGCTAAACACTGTATATATATATATATATATATATATATATATATATATATAAACCTTATAAGTTTGGTATCACAGTAATCGTACTACTGACTCTGAATCATTTTGTCAGTTTGTTTTTACAACACAATACACACTGTAAAATGAAGGAACCCAAACCTGGCATTTATTCTTATTTTTCAACACATTATATGATAAAATGAATGGTGTTGTTCAAAACTACAACACTAAGCGTTAGCACACTGTGATTTGCTGATCTGTAAGATGCGTTCTTTGTGCTGTGAAAATACACAGCTGTGATATCTCACCAAATATTCATAGTGGGAAATTAAAATTATGTTTTTCTGCCATGATTAAGGATGGTTTGGATGTATGAAACATGTTGTAGTAGTGCACTCCTGAGAGCTGGTGCAGCAGAGAAAATGTCTTGGACATGAGAGTGGGAGGTCCTCATTATGGAGGATGTTAATCTTAGCTCATTGGAGTGTAGATATGGTAGAGATGCAGGGCTGTGCAGCAGTGTGGAGAGGTTTGTGGATGAGTGTAATGACTGGTACAGGGTGGAGGCACCAGTGTAACTGCTGGACAGAAATATGAGACTGACTGCTGCATTAAGGATAATGAGAAATACATTTAGTGAGAAGAAGAGCAATTAGTGAGTTACAAGTATTTGTGAATTCAAGACAAAAAGGAATCAGAGCAACAGTAACATATTTTACTTTTTTTTAATTAATAATGGGATGATTAAAATCGTGAACATTATCAATAGACTAAATCAAAGTCAGGAAGATAGCCGAGGTCAGATACCAGGTGATCAGTAAATGACAAGTCAGACGAGCAGTATGAATACCGCGGAGCCCGATGACAGAGGCGTTACTGAAACTTGTCCAGGTTGACCAGTCAGAAGGCCACAGGTAGATGGTGAAGGTCCTTCTATACAGCTCCAGCAGTGATGATGGATCTGCTGGACTTCAGGGCGTTGGATGCTTAGGTATCCCGTCTTTTAGATGGTTTTAGGGCAACAGTGACAGCATGCAAATGCGCGAGCAGCCCTGGATAATCCACGCCGGCAGGATGATAAGATCCGGCGGAAGATGGAACCTATGACAAGAGAAATAAATATAATGTAAGTGATGATACTCCATATTACATGATAATGCTGTGCAGTCACTGTGGCCGGACGGCAGAGGAATATTATCATACAGAGGTCAGGGGTCATTGTCAGCAATCATACATGTGACAATCCCATCACTGACAGATGACATCTACTGCACATGAATTATTCTCACTGACATCACACAACATGGAGTTGATTCTCACACTTACCTCGTCTCTTTTGCCCATTTTTTCCATTTTCTGAGTTTTGTTGCTCCATACTCAGATTTATTGCCGATTTTCTTTCTTCATGAGATGGAAATTCTGATGAAAAATTAAAAAAAATCAGTAACAATATATTCTTATAGGATCTGCTTTGTCATAATATGGATAACATAAGAGACCTATAGTATTGTATAAAACCATGTGGGAATATTTGAGCCTTGAAGTCAACATTCACATTGCTGGTGCTGTAGACATGTACATACCTGGCAATGGGGACGAGGGTGGCAAGATGGTAACAGCATCGTCTGTATTACATACAGGAACAGATACTTTCTGCCTGTTTGAAGAAGAAAAACATGTAAATCTCAAGTAAACTCCGTATAAAAGGGGTTGTCTCACTAGAAGAACACGGACTATAAGGCCTAGTAGGACATATGACTGTCATAGTGGGGAAGGTCTTCTGCTCAAGACTACCTTTTATAGAGAGCTGAGAGGAAAACAACTACCAAGAATGGCCGGCATTTCATACTACATCTCTCCTACAGTGAGGGCAGCACTAAAAGTGCATGACCGGCCACAATTATGGGCTGTTATCTCCAACAATTCCGAAAGCTGAAAGCACAATGACCCATAACCATGGGGCGGTGGATGCTGCATTTGATATTATGGTATTTATGTCCTATATTTGGTGTTGTGCACATATATCAGCCTGGAGCTCCCAGTAATGACCCCATCATCTACTCACATTTCTGAGATGTTTGTGTTGGATTCTGGTGTACACTCTGGAGGGGCCTTGGGATCCTCGTTGTTCACCATCCCGTTAGTGGTGGTAGAGTGCTAAATGTGGATAACAATAAGTTATTAAATATATATGCTTTTTAATTTTATAGATCCTTTTTTTGTACATATTTTGGATTTATCGATCACATACTTACTTTAGAAAGCCTCTCAGAAGATGATGATGCAAATATTCGGAAGATAAAGTTCTCATCGTCCTCACTTGTGCCCTCCTTATCCTCTGAGACCAGATGGTTGTTTTCATCAGAGTGATCTACAAGACATAGGTAAGGAAGGATTGTTAGAGGGTGTCAGTATAACACAGTCGCTATATCTCACTAGGTTACTAGATGATACAACGTAATATACAGAATACATGAAAAAAAACTCCTGTACAAAATTAGGGAAATAGGGATACAGTACGAACCCATGGTCAACATAGCTGAGATCCATGAAACATGGATAACATAGTAGACCAGAAAAACCATGTTGAAATATTTGAGCCTTGAAGTCAACATTCACATTGTTGGTGCTGTAGACATGTACATACCTGGCAATGGGGACGAGGGTGGCAAGATGGTAACGGCATCGTCTGTATTACATACAGGAACAGATTCTTTCTGCCTGTTTGAAGAAGAAAAACATGTAAATCGTAAGTAAACACAGTATAAAATGGGTTGTCTCACTATAAGAACACTGACTATAAGGCCTAATAGGACATATGACTGTCATAGTGGGGAAGGTTTTCTGCTCCAAACTACCTTCCATGGATCAGAACACAACTACCAAGAATGGCTGGCAAGTAGTACTACAGCTCTCCTACAGAGTAGGCAGTGCTAAAAATGCATGACCTGCCACAATTATGGGCTGTTATCTTCTGCATTTTCTGAAGCCAAAAGTACAATGACCGTTAACCATGAAGCGGTGAATGCTGCATTTGATATTCTGTTATTTATGTCCTATATTTGGTGTTGTGTACATAGATCAGCCTGGAACTCCCAGTAATGAAGTAATGACCCTTTATAATCTACTCACATTTCTGAGATGTTTGTGTTGGTTTCTGGTGTATACTCTGGAGGGGCATTGGGATCCTCATTGTTCACCATCCTGGTAGCGATGATACAGAGCTAAATACGGATAAAAATAAGATATAAAATATTTTTTTTATGTACTTTTAGAGTTTTTTTAATTTTTTTTTTACATATTTTGGATTTATTAATCAGATACTTAATTTACAAAGCTTTTCAGAAGATGACGTAAAATTTTGGAAGTCAAGGCTCTCATTGTTCTCACTTGTGCCTTCCTCATCCTTTGAGACAAGATGTTTGTTTATATCAGAATGATCTACAAGAAATAGGTAATAAGTCACAACGGTCACATATAAACTTCCTATATTCACAATGTATCGCACAAAAAGCTCCAGCTGAAGCAGCCCAGCTTCAAAGGAAGATACATAAACTAGTAAGTAAAAGAATAAACTTTATTTTCAAATTTTTTTTAAAACCAAAAATTATTTAAGAATAGTTAAAAAACAGAGACCTTCGGGTTCCATCCAACAACATGGTACATATAAGACAGGATACACTGGTTAAGAAACCCCAGACGGTGTTCCCAAAATGGATGCAAAATTATTTGTATAGCATAGCCCTATTAAATCATCTTATGACAGCCAAGAAATAACAAGGTAGATAAACCCAAAATTGCAGGCTAAATTGCTACGCTAGATTACTGCGCTATACTTAGTTACTTATCTCAAACATGAAAAGTGCAAAGTGCTTATATAAGGGAAGTCCCTTTGTTATGAGTTGAGACAGCTAGATGTAAGGCAATAGATGATAAGTGGCAAGAAGGACTCAATGATTTACATATGTACTCACATGAGGAGGGATGGAACCTACCCCGACGACGCCGTTTCCCAAAAGTGCTTCTTCCAAGGGGGCGTGTGTGCATGTGCAAAGTGTCTTGTTTAAATCTGGTGGTAATCAGCTGTTTAGAAGGAGTGATTATGGAGTACCGCGGCGCGTGCGCTTACTACTAGGACTTCCGTTTCAAACCAAATTGACTTCCGGGGTATAGCGCTTGACACGCATGCGATGGAACTTATCAGTGTCTATCGCGCATAGCCGGAAGTCAGACGGGTCCATTCGTGCGCACGCGCACTCTCCATATTAAAATCCCCATATAGAGGTAACGTAGTTGGAGGGGGGCATGTCTATCAGGGCATTGCGGCTGTAACTGTTTTGTCTGAACGGGGGACACTAGAGAAGAAAGAAAGGCATGAACAATTAAAAAAAGATAAATAGCTAAAGCGAAGTAATGAAGTGAAACAGTGTCGAGTAAAGACAATATGTATAAAGATCATATATGGATGTTAATATACATGTGAAAACAGTGTTGAGTAAAGACAATATGTGTGAAAATCATAAATGAATGATAATATACAGACAATAATTCAATAATACTACAAAAATAGGAAAATGATAATAATGATAATAAGAAAAGGTGAAGGTGAAAAAAAATTTAATAAGCAAAACAACAATTAATACAGTGCAAAATATATTACAGAAGGAAAATATTCATAATAAAAATGAGTTGCAAAGTCCAAGATAAATACTATTTCTTAAATTCATGTGTTTTCTTATTCTTTATCTTCCTATTATGAAAAAAACAAAAACCCAGGGCTGGGGAGAGACAACTTCAGACACCGCAGCAAATCTCCAGACATCAAATAGGGGATCCACTCCAAGACTGTACCCACAGAAAGAATCAGCAATGAGTACTGGAAAGTAAGTACTAAAGTTAAAACCATATAAAAACTCAGAAGACATACACAATAAAATGGTACCTCACTAGAGGAAAAAGAGATGGTACGGGCAGTATAGCTTATTATAATGAGGTAATAAGTAATTGATAAATAAATAAAGTGATATAAAAGGGTGGTAGGAAAAAATGCAAGTATAAAAGTAAGAAATATAACTATAAGAAGGCAGAGAAACCAAATTGTTCATTTAGGCCTTGAGGTGAAACAGTACCCAATCTGAAAATCCATTTGCTTTCGAGTCTAGCAAGGGCCTGACCCAAATCACCACCCCTACTTCCCATGTCAATCTGGTCGATCCCCTTTATTCTCAACCCTCTGGGATCACTATTGTGGAATATTTTAAAATGTCTGGGGAGAGTTCGTAGACCAGATATGTCATCCATATGAATCGACTTCTCGATGTCCAATATGTGTTCCCGAGTCCTTACCTTAAGCTCATGAGTGGTGAGACCGATGTAGACTTTTTTACACGGACACTCGGCATAATAAATGACACCCTTAGAATCACAAGAGAGAGTTTTCCTAATTTCATAAATCCTACTATTGTCATAATTTGAAAATTCAGTACTGTTGGTCATGTTTCTACAGGCCTTACATCTACCACACTTGGTAAAGCCAAATTTTGTACTTTCAGATGCACAGGTTAGGGTCCTGGAAAAGGGCTTAACGTTCTCACCTTCTTCACATCTAGACCAATTCACGGTGGTGAAGGACCTACACCTGTTTTCAAGAAAAATTCTACTACAGAAACTTCACTTCAAACCTGAATTGGATTCCCTCTTTCCCACTGATATGGAAAAGAGGGCTCTTAAGGATCTGGAGGAGCTGGAGGCTGAGAAAACATTTAGTAGTAGAGGTAGGTTTCCTGTGCATCTACTAAAGTAACCAAAAATTTTTCCCCCCTTATCCACTTGCTCAGCAGTTGACATCTTTACTAAGATTGTCACTTCTGAGGTTGAAAAACTTCCACATAGTCCTAGGAACAGGTTGAATCTCGATAGAGATGAAAAATTGGCCCTTGATCAGCTGAAAAACTTACCCAATGTTGTCATTAAGCCAGCTGATAAAGGTGGGAATGTGGTCATTTGGCCCACCCACCTTTATGAGAAACAGGCTAATAAAATTCTCAACTACCCGGGATGTTACCAAAGATTGAGCTATAATCCATTGACCCAATTTCAGTCAGAGTTGATTACAATTCTTGAAAGAGCTTTTGAAGCCAACATCACTCCTAAAAAATTAGTTGACTTAGTGAAAAAAACTCGACCTAAATTGGCAGCTCTATATCTATTACCTAAAGTGCATAAAGATCAATTTGACCCCCCTGGGGACCAATAATCTCTGGGAATGGGAATCTCTGTGAAAATATCTGTACCATCATTGATTTTTATCTACAGCCTCTGGTTCGTAATCTTCCCTCTTTTATTAAAGACACTACCGAGGCTTTGAGAAGACTAAATTCAATACAGATTGAACCTGAATCAGTGATGGTTACAGCTGATGTGGAGGCTCTATACTCCTCCATCAGGCATGAGGATGGTCTTGGGGCTATAGCACTTTTTCTGAAAGAATCATAGAATCATAGAATCATAGAATGGTAGAGTTGGAAGGGACCTCCTGGGTCATCTGGTCCAACCCCCTGCTCAAAGCAGGATTCACTAGATCATCTCAGACAGATGTCTGTCCAGCCTCTGTTTGAAGACGTCCATTGAAGGGGAACTCACCACCTCTCGTGGCAGCCTGTTCCACTCATTAATCACCCTAACTGTCAAAAAGTTTTTTCTAACATCTAATCTGTGTCTCCTCCCATTTAGTTTCATCCCATTGCTTCTAGTCTTTCCTTGTGCAAATGAGAATAAAGATGATCCTTCTACAATGTGACAGCCCTTGACATATTTGTAGACAGCTATTAAGTCTCCTCTCAGTCTTCTTTTTTGCAAGCTAAACATTCCCAAATCCTGCAACCGTTCCTCATAGGACATGGTTTGCAGACCAGTCACCATTCTGGTCGCTCTTCTCTGAACTTGCTCCAGTTTGTCTATGTCTTTTTTAAAATGTGGTGCCCAAAACTGTACACAGTATTCCAGATGAGGTCTGACCAAAGAGGAGTAAAGACCGATAATGACTTCACGTGATCTAGACTGTATGCTTCTGTTAATACATCCCAGAATTGTATTTGCCTTTTTTGCTGCTGCATCACACTGTTGACTCATGTTCAGTCTATGATCTATTAGTATACCTAAGAAAGCAGTATTGATGAACCTACTACTAACCTGATCTTAACACTCTTGAGATTTGTCCTTGAGCATAATGTTTTTATTTTTAACAAGCAAATTTTTTTACAAAAACAGGGGACTGCTATGGGGGTTTCGTGTGCTCCATCTTATGCAAATTTGTTTTTAGGAGCATGGGAAAGGTGCCTCTTTCAGGGAGACGTCATCGAGGACATCCACCTCGTACAGGGGTGGATGAGATTCATCGATGACGTCTGGTTCATCTGGGAGGGCACTTCTGCACAGCTGGATAAATTTATGCGAAGGCTAAATCAGAATGAACTGAATATTAAACTTACATTTCAACTAGGTAGAGAGGTCAATTTTCTGGACTTACACATATGGACTTCTAGTGATGGTCACATCCTAACCGATGTTTACAGAAAAGAGACCGCTACCAATTCCTTGCTGCATAGTTCTTCCTCCCATCTTCCCTCTACAATTAGGGGGATACCCACAGGACAATTTCTTAGAATAAGAAGGATATGTTCCGATAATGCGTTCTTTTTTCAACACTCTCAGGATCTCATTAGGCGTTTTAAGGATCGCGGATACAGCCATAGGAATATCAAAACTGGATATCAAAAAGCAGTTAGCTCTAACAGAGAACAACTGCTATTTGGGACTAAAAGCCGAAGGGAGAATGACCAGCAAGTAGTCAGATTTATATCTGACTACAATGTCCTATGGCCAGAGATTATGTCCATCCTGAAGAGACACTGGAACATACTCCTGACCGATCCAATTCTGCAGAAAATTTTACCTCCCAAACCTATAGCAGTGGCTAGGCGATCGAGGAATCTTAAGGACTCCTTGGTACATAGCTACTATGAGAGGGATCAATGCGCTACTGGATCCATGAGAAAAAAATTTGGCTTTACCAAGTGTGGTAGATGTAAGGCCTGTAGAAACATGACCAACAGTACTGAATTTTCAAATTATGACAATAGTAGGATTTATGAAATTAGGAAAATCCTCTCTTGTGATTCTAAGGGTGTCATTTATTATGCCGAGTGTCCGTGTAAAAAGTCTACATCGGTCTCACCACTCGTGAGCTTAAGGTAAGGACTCGGGAACACATATTGGACATCGAGAAGTCGATTCATATGGATGACATATCTGGTCTACGAACTCTCCCCAGACATTTTAAAATATTCCACAATAGTGATCCCAAAGGGTTGAGAATAAAGGGGATCGACCAGATTGACATGGGAAGTAGGGGTGGTGATTTGGGTCAGGCCCTTGCTAGACTCGAAAGCAAATGGATTTTCAGATTGGGTACTGTTTCACCTCAAGGCCTAAATGAACAATTTGGTTTCTCTGCCTTCTTATAGTTATATTTCTTACTTTTATACTTGCTTTTTTTCCTACCACCCTTTTATATCACTTTATTTATTTATCAATTACTTATTACTTCATTATAATAAGCTATACTGCCCGTACCATCTCTTTTTCCTCTAGTGAGGTACCATTTTATTGTGTATGTGTGACACCCCAGGGGTCTGGTTGCCACAGTGATAGAGATATTACGTCTGAGAGCAGGTGGGAGGTCTCTTGGTCAGGGATCCTATGCATGCCACACCTCCTGCCCAGTCCTGGGAGGGGAAGAACTTCCCCTATATAAACCTAGGGCTGAGGCAGGGTGAGTGAGTAGAGAAGAAGTAGAGACAGAGAAGCAGATATAGGAAAAGAACATCAGGAGCTCTGTGGGAACAGTGCTACAAGGAGTCAGGGGCTGGCAGCTGCAGAGCTCGCCCTGACTGAGAAGTATCACCGGACCCGGAGTCCGAGGCTGTGGGGACTAATCTCTACCCAGCAGCAGAAACCGACCGGCAGGGGATTGCAGGTCCTCTGGCCCAGAAACCCGAAGGCACGGTCACACGCGTGGGACCATCACCGCCTTCGTGGAGCGGAAGCCATTAGAAGGCCCCAAGTCACCGGCCATACGGGTGAGCACCACACGGTACACTCAGGGACGTGGGCTACTTTTACCCGCCTCTAGCAAAGTAGCCAGAAGAGTACAGTTAGTTGGGAAGGCCTACAACTCCGCCTGGCCAGGGGAGATCCCATCTGCTCAAGGACTGACCAGGCCCCGATTGCTAGCAAGTACTCCGGGAGGGTCTATCTTTGTCACCAGTAAAGACCCTGAACTACACCGCATCGTCTCTGAGTGGTTCCTGCTACCCCCATCATCCACGTCGGCTGCCCTGAGGCCATACCCCTCCCGTTGGGGGTTATACCATCCACGCTGCACCATCCTTCCACCGGCCTCAGCGGTCTGCCCTGCAGCGGCAGCTCCATAGCTGCATTCAACGGGTGGCGTAGTCATCCACCATCTACTGCTAATAGACTGCCACTTAGTCTGACTCCCTGGGCACGGACTGGGTCACCGCCACGAGACTACTACCCCCATCTGATCCGGCTCCGGGTAGGCTCCCGCGTGCGCAACGCTGCGCGACTCAGGCCCAGGGGCGCGTCAACTTTTGGCGTAGTCGGCAGGATTTCGTGCCCGCAACCACCGGGTACTGCATGCCTGAAAAAGAGACTTTTAAAACTTACCATCCGTGAAGTTTTCCCGCCATCCGGCGCCATCGTCAGCCTTCTTCCCGCCATCCGTGAAGATTCCCGCCATCCGGCGCCATCTTCAGCCTTCTTCCCGCCATCCGTGAGGTTTTCCCGCCATCCGGCGCCATCTTCAGCCTTCTTCCCGCCATCCGTAGAGTTTTCCCGCCGTTGGCCGCCATCTTGAAGACGCCGCACGGGAAGAAGAGGGGCGTGGACTCCGAAAGCGCGCGAGAACTGAAGCCCCGCCTCACGTCCGGACGTTGCATAAGGTCCTGGAAGGAGCCCAGCAGACGCCGACGTCACAGGAGCGCGACGGAAGGTCCTCAACCCTGACGATCCACTGCGGAGCCGCGGCCTACGGAAGAGGATCATCGCAAGGTAGGCCACGGTCCACTAGGGGGGAGAAGGATGTCGGATACGGAGGAGAGCTTCACCGCTTCAACCCCCGCCAGCGCCACCGCTGTGGCGGTCATGCCTTTCACCATGCCCTATATCCCGGGGGCAGCCTGGCTACCCCAGTACTCGGGGGAGTCACATACCCTGCATGACTTTACAGAAAAGCTGGATAGCCTCTTCCAGGTGTACCCCCTCACAGAGGAGCAAAAAGTGAGCATCCTGGTGGCCCAATTAACCGGGGCAGCCCAAAGGGAGGTAAAGTCCTGGCCACCTGGGGGGAGGACTGTCGCAGGGATACTAACCCGGCTGAGGGACACCTTTGATACCCGCACCTCAGCCGAGATCAAGCTTAGATTCTACGGGTGCAAACAGCGGGCACATGAGAGTATAAGGGACTATGCCCTAAACCTATAAGAGGCCCTGAGAGCCATTAAGCAGACCGACCCTGACGGCGTGGGAGACGAGGACAGGCTGTTGACTGAACAATTTATAGAGGGTTTATATTGCAATGCCCACCGAACCCAGTTGCGGGCAATGGCCTTACAGGACCCTCATCTGGGATTTGCACAGTTCAAGGACAGAGCCATCCGGGTGCTTCGAGAACCGGCACCAGGTGGCGTTGTGACCCACAGACGCCCCACTACCACTTACCACCAGGAGGCGGCGCCCTTGTCGGCAGGGCCTGTGGGAGCTGATGCGCAGGCTTTGAACAATGACCCGGCTCCAGACCTGCACCATCAGGTCCAAGAGCTAGCTAAAAGCGTTGCTGCGCTAACCCGAACTGTGCAGTCTTTACAGGTTTCCACTCCAGGGAAGATCCAGCTGGCATCCGGACCGGAGGACATCCCGTGGCGTCGACCAAGGAGGACCCCACCGGCCAGAGGAAGACCCAGCGACCGATACAACGAGGACGGACGACCCATCTGCCGCCGCTGCAATCAACCCGGACATATGGCAAGGTACTGTCCTTTAAACTGGCACAACCTGGGGTAGAGGGCCAACCCCCAGGAAAAAGATCACCAGGCCCATCGAACTGGCGCGACAAATATGTGGGAGGACGTCCAGTCTTACCCGTGGTACTGGATGGCATTCCTATGAGTGCCCTGCTGGACACCGGGTCACAGGTCACCACCATCCCGTACGTGCTCTTCAAGCAGTACTGGAATGACTCGGATATCACCCGCTATCCTGACAACGACTTGAGTATCATCGCCAGCAATGGTCAGCCCGTGCCACAGATTGGATTTAAAGAGGTGACCATTAAAATCGGTAGAGTCGAATTGGCAGCACAGGGACTGATCATTATAGACATTGACAAACACGAGAGTCACCCAAAGATAACTCTAGGAACTAATGTAATTGAAAATTGTCTTGCAGAGGTGATTTTCCTTTTACAGCAGGTTGCCAAGAACGCCAGCTCCGGCCAGCAGCGAGTGCTCCAGAAAGAGATCCGGGCACTGATGCGACGGCAACAGCTAGAACTCTCCGGTGGTGAGATTGGTAGCGTGCGAATGTGTGACCCTTTCCCTATTGCCATGCCCCCAAAAAGTGAAATGATGATTTGGTGCCGGGCAGCTATTGGTCTGAGAGGTAGAGATTACCAGGCAATGGTAGAACCAGTTTACTCAGACAGTAGGCCCACCATTTTGACAGCACGGGGGGTGGTCAATGTACGCCATGGGAGGGTGCCCGTTCGCATAATAAATATCGGGAAGAGGGAAGTGTACCTGCCCCGGTATGCCACGCTAGCCAAATTGTATACCATCAATCAAGATTCCATACAGTCCGTAGAACCCTTGCCTCCATCTTCCCCGGAGGAAGGTAACGGCTCTAAGAAAACGATGGAGGACTGGTGTCAGCAACTACATTTGGGTACTGACTCCACTCCCTCACACCAGAAACAGGGAGTCTATCGGGTGGTTCAAGAGTACGAGAGGGGAGGAGTCCTGAGGAGATAATTTGCATATTCCCACTGCATTTTGGGGTAAGTGAAGAGTCTCCGCGAGCTCAAAGAACACTGGATTTTGGCTGTTGGAGCTGAAAAGAGGACATCGGTAAACCAGGGGAGGAGTCCTGAGGAGATAATTTGCATATTCCCACTGCATTTTGGGGTAAGTGAAGAGTCTCCGCGAGCTCAAAGAACACTGGATTTTGGCTGTTGGAGCTGAAAAGAGGACATCGGTAAACCAGGGGAGGAGTCCTGAGGAGATCATTTGCATATTCCCACTGCATTTTGGGGTAAGTGAAGAGTCTCCGCGAGCTCAAAGAACACTGGATTTTGGCTGTTGGAGCTGAAAAGAGGACATCGGTAAACCAGGGGAGGAGTCCTGAGGAGATCATTTGCATATTCCCACTGCATTTTGGGGTAAGTGAAGAGTCTCCGCGAGCTCAAAGAACACTGGATTTTGGCTGTTGGAGCTGAAAAGAGGACATCGGTAAACCAGGGGAGGAGTCCTGAGGAGATCATTTGCATATTCCCACTGCATTTTGGGGTAAGTGAAGAGTCTCCGCGAGCTCAAAGAACACTGGAGTTTGGCTGTTGGAGCTGAAAAGAGGACATCGGTAAACCAGGGGAGGAGTCCTGAGGAGATCATTTGCATATTCCCACTGCATTTTGGGGTAAGTGAAGAGTCTCCGCGAGCTCAAAGAACACTGGAGTTTGGCTGTTGGAGCTGAAAAGAGGACATCGGTAAACCAGGGGAGGAGTCCTGAGGAGATAATTTGCATATTCCCACTGCATTTTGGGGTAAGTGAAGAGTCTCCGCGAGCTCAAAGAACACTGGAGTTTGGCTGTTGGAGCTGAAAAGAGGACATCGGTAAACCAGGGGAGGAGTCCTGAGGAGATAATTTGCATATTCCCACTGCATTTTGGGGTAAGTGAAGAGTCTCCGCGAGCTCAAAGAACACTGGATTTTGGCTGTTGGAGCTGAAAAGAGGACATCGGTAAACCAGGGGAGGAGTCCTGAGGAGATAATTTGCATATTCCCACTGCATTTTGGGGTAAGTGAAGAGTCTCCGCGAGCTCAAAGAACACTGGATTTTGGCTGTTGGAGCTGAAAAGAGGACATCGGTAAACCAGGGGAGGAGTCCTGAGGAGATCATTTGCATATTCCCACTGCATTTTGGGGTAAGTGAAGAGTCTCCGCGAGCTCAAAGAACACTGGATTTTGGCTGTTGGAGCTGAAAAGAGGACATCGGTAAACCAGGGGAGGAGTCCTGAGGAGATCATTTGCATATTCCCACTGCATTTTGGGGTAAGTGAAGAGTCTCCGCGAGCTCAAAGAACACTGGAGTTTGGCTGTTGGAGCTGAAAAGAGGACATCGGTAAACCAGGGGAGGAGTCCTGAGGAGATAATTTGCATATTCCCACTGCATTTTGGGGTAAGTGAAGAGTCTCCGCGAGCTCAAAGAACACTGGATTTTGGCTGTTGGAGCTGAAAAGAGGACATCGGTAAACCAGGGGAGGAGTCCTGAGGAGATAATTTGCATATTCCCACTGCATTTTGGGGTAAGTGAAGAGTCTCCGCGAGCTCAAAGAACACTGGATTTTGGCTGTTGGAGCTGAAAAGAGGACGGCTGTTGGAGCTGAAAAGAGGACATCGGTAAACCAGGGGAGGAGTCCTGAGGAGATAATTTGCATATTCCCACTGCATTTTGGGGTAAGTGAAGAGTCTCCGCGAGCTCAAAGAACACTGGATTTTGGCTGTTGGAGCTGAAAAGAGGACATCGGTAAACCAGGGGAGGAGTCCTGAGGAGATCATTTGCATATTCCCACTGCATTTTGGGGTAAGTGAAGAGTCTCCGCGAGCTCAAAGAACACTGGATTTTGGCTGTTGGAGCTGAAAAGAGGACATCGGTAAACCAGGGAAGGAGTCCTGAGGAGATCATTTGCATATTCCCACTGCATTTTGGGGTAAGTGAAGAGTCTCCGCGAGCTCAAAGAACACTGGATTTTGGCTGTTGGAGCTGAAAAGAGGACATCGGTAAACCAGGGGAGGAGTCCTGAGGAGATAATTTGCATATTCCCACTGCATTTTGGGGTAAGTGAAGAGTCTCCGCGAGCTCAAAGAACACTGGATTTTGGCTGTTGGAGCTGAAAAGAGGACATCGGTAAACCAGGGGAGGAGTCCTGAGGAGATCATTTGCATATTCCCACTGCATTTTGGGGTAAGTGAAGAGTCTCCGCGAGCTCAAAGAACACTGGATTTTGGCTGTTGGAGCTGAAAAGAGGACATCGGTAAACCAGGGGAGGAGTCCTGAGGAGATAATTTGCATATTCCCACTGCATTTTGGGGTAAGTGAAGAGTCTCCGCGAGCTCAAAGAACACTGGATTTTGGCTGTTGGAGCTGAAAAGAGGACATCGGTAAACCAGGGGAGGAGTCCTGAGGAGATAATTTGCATATTCCCACTGCATTTTGGGGTAAGTGAAGAGTCTCCGCGAGCTCAAAGAACACTGGATTTTGGCTGTTGGAGCTGAAAAGAGGACATCGGTAAACCAGGGGAGGAGTCCTGAGGAGATAATTTGCATATTCCCACTGCATTTTGGGGTAAGTGAAGAGTCTCCGCGAGCTCAAAGAACACTGGATTTTGGCTGTTGGAGCTGAAAAGAGGACATCGGTAAACCAGGGGAGGAGTCCTGAGGAGATCATTTGCATATTCCCACTGCATTTTGGGGTAAGTGAAGAGTCTCCGCGAGCTCAAAGAACACTGGAGTTTGGCTGTTGGAGCTGAAAAGAGGACATCGGTAAACCAGGGGAGGAGTCCTGAGGAGATAATTTGCATATTCCCACTGCATTTTGGGGTAAGTGAAGAGTCTCCGCGAGCTCAAAGAACACTGGAGTTTGGCTGTTGGAGCTGAAAAGAGGACATCGGTAAACCAGGGGAGGAGTCCTGAGGAGATAATTTGCATATTCCCACTGCATTTTGGGGTAAGTGAAGAGTCTCCGCGAGCTCAAAGAACACTGGATTTTGGCTGTTGGAGCTGAAAAGAGGACATCGGTAAACCAGGGGAGGAGTCCTGAGGAGATAATTTGCATATTCCCACTGCATTTTGGGGTAAGTGAAGAGTCTCCGCGAGCTCAAAGAACACTGGATTTTGGCTGTTGGAGCTGAAAAGAGGACATCGGTAAACCAGGGGAGGAGTCCTGAGGAGATCATTTGCATATTCCCACTGCATTTTGGGGTAAGTGAAGAGTCTCCGCGAGCTCAAAGAACACTGGATTTTGGCTGTTGGAGCTGAAAAGAGGACATCGGTAAACCAGGGAAGGAGTCCTGAGGAGATCATTTGCATATTCCCACTGCATTTTGGGGTAAGTGAAGAGTCTCCGCGAGCTCAAAGAACACTGGATTTTGGCTGTTGGAGCTGAAAAGAGGACATCGGTAAACCAGGGGAGGAGTCCTGAGGAGATAATTTGCATATTCCCACTGCATTTTGGGGTAAGTGAAGAGTCTCCGCGAGCTCAAAGAACACTGGATTTTGGCTGTTGGAGCTGAAAAGAGGACATCGGTAAACCAGGGGAGGAGTCCTGAGGAGATCATTTGCATATTCCCACTGCATTTTGGGGTAAGTGAAGAGTCTCCGCGAGCTCAAAGAACACTGGATTTTGGCTGTTGGAGCTGAAAAGAGGACATCGGTAAACCAGGGGAGGAGTCCTGAGGAGATAATTTGCATATTCCCACTGCATTTTGGGGTAAGTGAAGAGTCTCCGCGAGCTCAAAGAACACTGGATTTTGGCTGTTGGAGCTGAAAAGAGGACATCGGTAAACCAGGGGAGGAGCGCGCATTTTTAAGCTTTTTTTTTAAGCCTTTTTCACTGTTTTCAGAACATTAACAATAAGAACATGGAAGAGTCCAGGAGCCATTTGGTGAGCTGCATATCCTGCTACATGTTCACAGACTTGCCAGTGGAAAAGCCAAACTTCACATGCCAGAAATGCAAGCTTGTGTCCCTGTTGGAGGAAAAGTTGCGAAATCTAGAAGAGAGGTTAACTACGTTGAAAATCATTAAGGAAGGTGAAGAGTTCTTAGACAGAGCAGAATTATCTCTTCATGATTCAGAAAGAGAAGAAATTCGAACTGCACCTGACGAAACAGAGGAATGGAAGCATGTGACCCACAGAAGCAGGAGGATCGAGAGGCAGTCAGCACCCATACTGCTCAGGAACCAGTACCAGGCTCTCACACAGGAGAACCATGAAGAAATACAGCAAGATAAGACTTTGCCAGCAATGAATAACCTTGTAAGCCCTCAGAATCCTCCTGGATGGAGAAAGAAGAATGTTGTGAAGAAAAAACGGAGAGTGGTGGTCATGGGGGATTCCCTGTTAAGAGGAACAGAGGCCGCTATCTGCAGACCAGACATAACCTCAAGAGAAATGTGCTGTCTTCCAGGAGCAAAAATTAAAGATGTGTCGGACAGGATATCAAGACTCTTCAGACCTACAGATCACTACCCATTCCTGCTAATACATGTGGGGACAAATGACACCGCAAGAAAGGACCTGGAAACCATCTGCAGTGACTTTGAAGACTTAGGCAAGAAAGTGAAAGAATTGGGAGCGCAGGTGGTCTTCTCATCCATCCTCCCAGTGGATGGCCATGGAACAATGAGGTGGAATAAGATTCTACAGGTGAACAACTGGCTACGTCGATGGTGCCGTCAACAAGGATTTGGATTTCTGGATCACGGAATGAATTACCTATACGATGGACTACTTGCTAGAGATGGAGTGCACCTTACGAAGACTGGAAAACATGTATTTGGAAGTCGCCTTGCTACACTCATCAGAAGAGCTTTAAACTAGAACAATGTGGGAAGGGAAGCAAAAGGCCAGAAAAAGCCATACAGCTGACAAATACTATTGAGATCTCTGCTACTGGAAGTGGAAAGGAAGAACAAAGACAAAACAATTTAAATAATAAAAATATGGGAGGAAGAGAAACCAATCACAAACTAAAATGTTTTTATACAAATGCACAAAGCATGGGCAACAAACAAGGAGAATTGGAACTACTAATGCAGGAAAAGGAATATGATGTCATTGGAATCACTGAAACTTGGTGGGACGATACACATGACTGGAATAAAAGGCTAAAAGGATACAACTTATTTGCAAGAAACAGACTTGATAAACGAGGAGGAGGTGTTGCATTGTATGTTAGAAAAGCGTATATCTGCACAGAGATTGAAGCTTCAGAGACTGGGAGTTCTGTGGAAACTGTTTGGGTAAGAATACAAGGAGAGAACAACGGAAAGGACACCATTGTAGGCATTTACTACAGGCCACCTGGGCAAGCTGAAGATATGGATGAACTCTTTATGTATCAAATGACCAAGTTCTCCAAAAAATATGACGTAGTGGTCATGGGAGATTTCAACTATCCAGACATTTGTTGGGAATCTCTCTCAAGTAAAACTAACAGGTCAAGCAAATTCTTATCCTCTCTTGCTGACAACTTTATCTTCCAAAAGGTAGGGGAGAAAACAAGGGGATCTGCTACTTTGGATCTAATCCTTATAAACAGGGAGGAAATGGTTGAGGAGGTAAAGGTGGCTGGGACCCTAGGAGGCAGCGATCATGCTATTATAGAATTTTGGATAACTAGAGGAGGAAGACATGTGAAGACTCAAACTTCAAGGTTAGATTTTAGAAAGGCAGATTTTAAGAGACTCAGAAAGAGAATAGGAGGGATCCAATGGCTGGATGTCCTTAAGGACAAAAATGTCCAGGAAGGATGGGAAATTTTTAAAAATGAGATTCTCAAAGCACAATCGTTAACAATCCCGAAAAGTAGGAAGAATGGGAAGCATTTAAGGAAACCAGGATGGATGAACACAGAACTTAAACACATGCTAAAAAGAAAGAAAGAAATGTTTATTAAATGGAAAGAGGGAGGCATATCTAAAGAAGATTATAATACAGTCTGCAGTTCCTGTAGGGCACGTATCAGGGTAGCTAAAGCTGACAATGAATTAAGGCTTGCAAGAGATGTCAAAAGCAATAAAAAAGGATTTTGGGGGTATGTCAAAAGTAAAAGAAAAGTCAAAGATGCTATAGGATTTTTACAGGATGAAAATGGAGAAATGGTAAGAGAGGATGTTGAGAAGGCCGAACTTTTTAATTCCTATTTTGCATCTGTTTTCTCTCAGAAAGAAAATGTAACATCAACTGATCTTCACTGTCCTTTTAAAGGAATAGAGGAATCCAAGTTATCTGTAAACAGAAAGATTGTGAGGGAATATTTAGCTAACATAAATGAGTTCAAGTCTCCAGGTCCAGATGAATTACACCCCAGAGTACTGAAGGAGATCGTAGAAGAAATTTTAGAACCACTCTCCATAATCTTTGAAAATTCTTGGAGAACAGGAGAAGTCCCAGAAGACTGGAGAAGAGCAAATGTTGTTCCTATCTTCAAAAAGGGGAAGAAGGTGGACCCAGGGAACTATAGGCCGGTGAGTCTGACTTCTATACCAGGAAAGATCTTTGAACAAATTATTAAACAACATGTATGTAAGTACATGGATAAGAATGAAGTGATTAACCAGAGTCAGCATGGGTTTGTAACTAACAAGTCATGTCAGACTAACTTAATTTCCTTCTATGACAGAATCACTGACTGGGTGGATCAGGGAAATGCTGTAGATATAGTATATCTTGACTTCAGCAAAGCATTTGACAAAGTATCTCACACCATCCTTATTGAAAAAATGACCAAGTATGCAATGGACCAGGCAACTGTTAGGTGGATTCATAACTGGCTTAGTGATCGAACTCAAAGGGTGGTTGTAAATGGCTTCACATCCAGCTGGATGAATGTCTCAAGTGGGGTACCACAGGGCTCCGTCCTGGGACCTGTATTGTTCAACATCTTTATCAATGATTTAGATGAAGGAATTGAGGGTAAACTGATTAAATTTGCTGATGACACAAAGCTAGGAGGGATAGCTAATACTAGAGAAGAGAGAGAGAGGATTCAAAAAGACCTAAATAAACTGGAGCAGTGGGCAGCAACCAACAGAATGGTTTTTAACAGGGAAAAATGCAAAGTACTACATCTGGGCAATAAAAATGAAAAAAGCATATACAGAATGGGAGGAAAAGAGCTAAGCAACAGTACATGTGAAAAAGACTTAGGTATACTAATAGATCATAGACTGAACATGAGTCAACAGAGTGATGCAGCAGCAAAAAAGGCAAATACAATTCTGGGATGTATTAACAGAAGCATACAGTCTAGATCACGTGAAGTCATTATCGGTCTTTACTCCTCTTTGGTCAGACCTCATCTGGAATACTGTGTACAGTTTTGGGCACCACATTTTAAAAAAGACATAGACAAACTGGAGCAAGTTCAGAGAAGAGCGACCAGAATGGTGACTGGTCTGCAAACCATGTCCTATGAGGAACGGTTGCAGGATTTGGGAATGTTTAGCTTGCAAAAAAGAAGACTGAGAGGAGACTTAATAGCTGTCTACAAATATGTCAAGGCCTGTCACATTGTAGAAGGATCATCTTTATTCTCATTTGCACAAGGAAAGACTAGAAGCAATGGGATGAAACTAAATGGGAGGAGACACAGATTAGATATTAGAAAAAACTTTTTGACAGTTAGGGTGATTAATGAGTGGAACAGGCTGCCACGAGAGGTGGTGAGTTCCCCTTCAATGGACGTCTTCAAACAGAGGCTGGACAGACATCTGTCTGAGATGATCTAGTGAATCCTGCTTTGAGCAGGGGGTTGGACCAGATGACCCAGGAGGTCCCTTCCAACTCTACCATTCTATGATTCTATGATTCTATGATTAGAGTGTTTAGTAAACACCCGTTAGACTTCGGGCGAGTCAAGGGGGTAGAACACCACATCCCCACGGGAGACCATCCTCCCATAAAAGAGAGGTATCGACCCGTACCCCCTGCACACTACCAACACGCCAAGGGGATGCTTAGAGACATGAAGGAGGCTGGGGTGATCAGGGATAGCTGTAGCCCCTGGGCAGCTCCACTAGTCTTAGTCAAAAAGAAAGACAACACCATGAGGATGTGTGTAGATTACCGGAAAATCAACCGTATCACACACAAGGATGCGTACCCCTTACCAAGGATAGAGGAGTCTTTGGCTGCTTTAAGATCTGCTAACTTCTTCTCTACCTTGGATCTCACTAGTGGGTACTGGCAGGTTCCTGTAGCAGAGGCGGACCGGGAGAAGACCGCATTCACCACCCCCATGGGACTTAGCGAGTTTACCTGCATGCCGTTCGGACTCTGCAACGCACCAGGAACCTTCCAACGATTAATGGAGTGCTGTCTGGGCCACAGAAACTTCGAGACGATCTTGTTGTACCTGGACGATGTCATCGTATATTCCAAGACGTATGAGGACCACCTGAAACACCTGGCGGAAGTGTTCGAAGCTCTGGCAAGCTACGGCCTAAAGGTGAAACCCTCCAAGTGTCACCTCCTGAAACCAAAGGTGCAGTACCTGGGACACGTGGTGAGCGCTGACGGAGTGGCTCCCGACCCTGATAAGATCACCGCAATTAAGGAATGGCCAAGTCCCTCCAGTGTAAAAGAAGTGCGGCAGTTCCTCGGGTTGGTAGGCTATTACCGCAGATTCATCCCCGGTTTCACCAAAAAGGCAGCTCCTATGCAGGACCTCCTGATAGGCCAGTCCCGGAAGGCCAAGAACCAGAAGCCACCCTTCAGATGGGAGAAGTTAGAAGAAGAGTCCTTCCGCCAGCTGAAGATGGCCCTCACGGGGGATGAAATCCTGGCGTACCCTGATTACAGCCAGCCCTTTATCCTCTACACCGACGCAAGTAACATCGGGCTAGGAGCCGTGCTGTCCCAGATCCAGCAGGGGAAAGAACGAGTAATCGCTTACGCCAGCCGAAAACTGCGACCCACCGAGAGAAACCCTGAGAATTACAGCTCATTTAAGCTAGAGTTCCTGGCAGTGGTGTGGGCAGTCACCGAACGCTTTAAGCACTACCTCGCTTCTTCCCGGTTCATCGTGTACACGGATAACAACCCGTTGACACACCTGGACACGGCAAGACTCGGTGCCCTAGAGCAGAGATGGATGGCCCGTCTGTCCAACTACGAGTTCACAATCAAATACCGGGCAGGACGCTCCAATACCAACGCGGACGCCCTGTCCAGGATGCCAAACCTACCGGACGTAGGAGAAGATCCAGAGGGACTGGAAGAAGTTGAACTCCCCGCGTTCCACCGTCATGGGACTATCCAGTATTCCCATCGGGTAAAGAGTAAGCAAGCCGCTACGTTTAACCCCTTGCCTCACTACAACTGGGAGGAAACGCAAGACAGTGACCCTGCCGTCCGACTGGTGAAGGAGATGCTGACTCGGCCAGAGGCTCGCCTTGACCCAGACGCTCCGGAGGAAGCCAAGCAACTATGGGCTGAGAAGAGTCGACTGTTCCTTTACAAGGGGAAGTTGTGCCGCAGAATGGTTAACTCCCGGACGCATGAACTAATCTGGCAAGTAGTGGTGCCACGAAGAGACGCAGCCATGGTGATGGAGGCATACCACGACGGGGCTGGACACTTCGGATGGAAGAAGCTGGAGTTCCTGCTGCGCGAGCAGTTCCACTGGGTAGGCATGAGGGGAACCATCGAGAGGTGGTGCAGAGACTGTGGCCCGTGCAACCTAAGAAGGAAGGACCGTGCCAGCCAGAAGACTCCCCTGCAGTCCATCGTCACCCGGCAGCCGTTGGAACTGGTAGCCTTGGATCATGTAAAACTGACCCCAAGCAGAAGTGGCTACGTCTACGCACTAACCATCGTGGATCACTACTCCCGGTTCTTGGTTGTCGTCCCCATCAAGGACTTAACAGCTCGAACAGCAGCTAGAGCCTTCCAGCAGCATTTCTGCCGTCCACACGGGTACCCGGACCAAGTGTTGACAGACCAGGGACCTGCCTTTGAAGCGGAGGTCTTCCAAGAATTCTGCACTCTGTATGGCTGCCGGAAGATAAGGACAACACCCTATCATCCGCAAACTAATGGACTTTGTGAGAAAATGAACCAGGTGGTAATGGATCTTCTGAAAACGTTGCCCCTGGAAGAACGCAGTCTGTGGCCTGAGAAGCTGCCCGATCTGGTGGACCTATACAACCATATCCCGGTAGGTTCCACCAACTGTACCCCGGCTTACCTAATGAGGGCGAGACCTGGTAAGTTACCTGTTGACCTGGAAATGGGAGTCCTGACACCCGAGGACACTTCACCAGAAGCAGACTGGGACACAGAGAGGCAGCAGCAGTACCGGAGAGTACAGGAGAGTGTGGAGCGAAGTCTCTGTCAGGCTAGGGAAAGACAAGAGAAAACTTACAACCAGTATGCTCCTGCTGTTCCCCTGGTACCCGGAGAGCAGGTCTTGAAGAGAAAAAGACGGCTCCACAAGTTGGACGACCAGTGGGAGAAGGACCCGTACACCGTACTGCCCTCAAGCCACGACAACCCAAAGGTCTGTACCATCAGTAAAGACGGAGGGGAAACCACGACCATTGTATCCCGGGATCACCTGAAGAAGTGTCCCGAACAGCTACGGAACCCTGAAGAGGAACAAGAAGACCCTCGACCCGTAGAGGAAAGGGAAGACATGGTTAGTACTGTGCTCGGAGACTTCCCTCGGTCTTGGACTCAAGTCAATGGCGCAGTTGTGGTACCCGTACTCACCTTCCTCCAACCAGCATCCCAAGCACCTACGGAGTGACAGGTAGAGCTGGAAGAGCAGCCGGTCCAGGAGGCAGAAGACTCCACACAAGCAGAACAGGAGGATCAACCCTCCGCTTATAGTGAGCCTGCCGTACCCCTAGTGAGCCAAGGAGCCGGTAGACAGCTGCCCAGTTTACCCTTGACAGCTCCTACACCCTGTAGTTCAGGGCTAGACAGTCAGCTCCGTAGGTCCACTAGGGCCACTAGAGGCCAGTTACCCGCACGTTGGAGGATTTGAAGTGTATAAATTGTTTTATTTGTGGTTACCTGTTTTTCTTGTTGCTTGTGTATAATTATGTGTTTCTAGTTGTTTATAGGAGTCTTTGGTGGATTTACCGGGAATCCTGTGTACATAGTTGGAGCGTAACCCAGGACGGACTAAAGACTGTTAAGGACTCGGGGTAGGACAGACCCCTACCTGGTTACGTCTCCCTGTTTTGGTGAAATGGACACCTTGCTTTTCTTCAAAAACTGCACCCGGTTGTGGACACGCCGTGACCATCTTTATATGTTTTTCTTATTGTACTATTATTGTTTATACCTTGTTATGTTTTTTTCAAAAATATGTTTAGTCCCGGAGTACTAAATTTCACTAGGGGGGAATGTGACACCCCAGGGGTCTGGTTGCCACAGTGATAGAGATATTACGTCTGAGAGCAGGTGGGAGGTCTCTTGGTCAGGGATCCTATGCATGCCACACCTCCTGCCCAGTCCTGGGAGGGGAAGAACTTCCCCTATATAAACCTAGGGCTGAGGCAGGGTGAGTGAGTAGAGAAGAAGTAGAGACAGAGAAGCAGATATAGGAAAAGAACATCAGGAGCTCTGTGGGAACAGTGCTACAAGGAGTCAGGGGCTGGCAGCTGCAGAGCTCGCCCTGACTGAGAAGTATCACCGGACCCGGAGTCAGAGGCTGTTGGGACTAATCTCTACCCAGCAGCAGAAACCGACCGGCAGGAGATTGCAGGTCCTCTGGCCCAGAAACCCGAAGGCACGGTCACACGAGTGGGACCAGCACCGCCATCGTGGAGCGGAAGCCATTAGAAGGCCCCAAGTCACCGGCCATACGGGTGAGCACCACACGGTACACTCAGGGACGTGGGCTACTTTTACCCGCCTCTAGCAAAGTAGCCAGAAGAGTACAGTTAGTTGGGAAGGCCTACAACTCCGCCTGGCCAGGGGAGATCCCATCTGCTCAAGGACTGACCAGGCCCCGATTGCTAGCAAGTACTCCGGGAGGGTCTATCTTTGTCACCAGTAAAGACCCTGAACTACACCGCATCGTCTCTGAGTGGTTCCTGCTACCCCCATCATCCACGTCGGCTGCCCTGAGGCCATACCCCTCCCGTTGGGGGTTATACCATCCACGCTGCACCATCCTTCCACCGGCCTCAGCGGTCTGCCCTGCAGCGGCAGCTCCATAGCTGCATTCAATGGGTGGCGTAGTCATCCACCATCTACTGCTAATAGACTGCCACTTAGTCTGACTCCCTGGACACGGACCGGGTCACCGCCACGAGACTACTACCCCCACCTGATCCGGCTCCGGGTAGGCTCCCGCGTGCGCAACGCTGCGCAACTCAGGCCCAGGGGCACGTCATATGTCTTCTGTGTTTTTATATAGTTTTAACTTTAGTACTTACTTTCCAGTACTCATTGCTGATTCTTTCTGTGGGTACAGTCTTGGAGTGGATCCCCTATTTGATGTCTGGAGATTTGCTGCGGTGTCTGAAGTTGTCTCTCCCCAGCCCTGGGTTTTTGTTTTTTTCATAATAGGAAGATAAAGAATAAGAAAACACATGAATTTAAGAAATAGTATTTATCTTGGACTTTGCAACTCATTTTTATTATGAATATTTCCCTTCTGTAATATATTTTGCACTGTATTAATTGTTGTTTTACTTATTATTTAATTTTTTTTCACCTTCACCTTTTCTTATTATCATTATTATTATTTTCCTATTTTTGTAGTATTATTGAATTATTGTCTGTATATTATCATTCATTTATGATTTTCACACATATTGTCTTTACTCAACACTGTTTTCACATGTATATTAACATCCATATATGATCTTTATACATATTGTCTTTACTCGACACTGTTTCACTTCATTACTTCGCTTTAGCTATTTATCTTTTTTTAATTGTTCATGCCTTTCTTTCTTCTCTAGTGTCCCCCGTTCAGACAAAACAGTTACAGCCGCAATGCCCTGATAGACATGCCCCCCTCCAACTACGTTACCTCTATATGGGGATTTTAATATGGAGAGTGCGCGTGCGCACGAATGGACCCGTCTGACTTCCGGCTATGCGCGATAGACACTGATGCGTTCCATCGCATGCGTGTCAAGCGCTATACCCCGGAAGTCAATTTGGTTTGAAACGGAAGTCCTAGTAGTAAGCGCACGCGCCGCGGTACTCCATAATCACTCCTTCTAAACAGCTGATTACCACCAGATTTAAACAAGACACTTTGCACATGCACACACGCCCCCTTGGAAGAAGCACTTTTGCGAAACGGCGTCGTCGGGGTAGGTTCCATCCCTCCTCATGTGAGTACATATGTAAATCATTGAGTCCTTCTTACCACTTATCATCTATTGCCTTACATCTAGCTGTCTCAACTCATAACAAAGGGACTTCCCTTATATATGCACTTTGCACTTTTCATGTTTGAGATAAGTAACTAAGTATAGCGCAGTAATCTAGCGTAGCAATTTAGCCTGCAATTTTGGTTTATCTACCTTGTTATTTCTTGGCTGTCATAAGATGATTTAATAGGGCTATGCTATACAATTAATTTTGCATCCATTTTGGGAACACCGTCTGGGGTTTCTTAACCAGTGTATCCTGTCTTATATGTACCATGTTGTTGGATGGAACCCGAAGGTCTCTGTTTTTTAACTATTCTTAATTAATTTTTGGTTTTAAAAAAAATTTGGAAATAAAGTTTATTCTTTTACTTACTAGTTTATGTATCTTCCTTTGAAGCTGGGCTGCTTCAGCTGGAGCTTTTTGTGCGATACATTGTGAATATAGGAAGTTTATATGTGACCGTTGTGACTTATTACCTATTTCTTGTAGATCATTCTGATATAAACAAACATCTGGTCTCAAAGGATGAGGAAGGCACAAGTGAGAACAATGAGAGCCTTGACTTCCAAAATTTTACGTCATCTTCTGAAAAGCTTTGTAAAGTAAGTATGTGATTAATAAATCCAAAATATGTAAAAAAAAATTAAAAAAACTCTAAAAGTACATAAAAAAAATATTTTATATCTTATTTTTATCCGTATTTAGCTCTGTACCATCGCTACCAGGATGGTGAACAATGAGGATCCCAATGCCCCTCCAGAGTATACACCAGAAACCAACACAAACATCTCAGAAATGTGAGTAGATTATAAAGGGTCATTACTTCATTACTGGGAGTTCCAGGCTGATCTATGTACACAACACCAAATATAGGACATAAATATCAGAATATCAAATGCAGCATTCACCGCTTCATGGTTAACGGTCATTGTACTTTTGGCTTCAGAAAATGCAGAAGATAACAGCCCATAATTGTGGCAGGTCATGCATTTTTAGCACTGCCTACTCTGTAGGAGAGCTGTAGTATTACTTGCCAGACATTCTTGGTAGTTGTGTTCTGATCCATGGAAGGTAGTTTTGAGCAGAAGACCTTCCCCACTATGACAGTCATATGTCCTACTAGTCCTTATAGTCGGTGTTCTTCTAGTGAGACAACCCCTTTTATACAGAGTTTACTTGAGATTTACATGTTTTTCTTCTTCAAACAGGCAGAAAGAATCTGTTCCTGTATGTAATACAGACGATGCTGTTACCATCTTGCCACCCTCGTCCCCATTGCCAGGTATGTACATGTCTACAGCACCAGCAATGTGAATGTTGACTTCAAGGCTCAAATATTTCCACATGGTTTTTCTGGTCTACTATGTTATCCATGTTTCATGGATCTCAGCTATGTTGACCATGGGTTCGTACTGTATCCCTATTTCCCTAATTTTGTACAGGAGTTTTTTTTCATGTATTCTGTATATTACGTTGTATCATCTAGTAACCTAGTGAGATATAGCGACTGTGTTATACTGACACCCTCTAACAATCCTTCCTTACCTATGTCTTGTAGATCACTCTGATGAAAACAACCATCTTGTCTCAGAGGATAAGGAGGGCACAAGTGAGGACGATGAGAACTTTATCTTCCGAATATTTGCATCATCATCTTCTGAGAGGCTTTCTAAAGTAAGTATGTGATCGATAAATCCAAAATATGTACAAAAAAAGGATCTATACAATTAAAAAGTATGTATATTTAATAACTTATTGTTATCCACATTTAGCACTCTACCACCACTAACGGGATGGTGAACAACGAGGATCCCAAGGCCCCTCCAGAGTGTACACCAGAATCCAACACAAACATCTCAGAAATGTGAGTAGATTATGGGGTTATTACTGGGAGCTCCAGGCTGATATATGTGCACAACATCAAATATAGGACATAAATACCATAATATCAAATACAGCATCCACCGCCCCATGGTTATGGGTCATTGTGCTTTCAGCTTTCGGAATTGTTGGAGATAACAGCCCATAATTGTGGCCGGTCATGCACTTTTAGTGCTGTCCTCACTGTAGGAGAGATGTAGTATGAAATGCCGGCCATTCTTGGTAGTTGTTTTCCTCTCAGCTCTCTATAAAAGGTAGTCTTGAGCAGAAGACCTTCCCCACTATGACAGTCATATGTCCTACTAGGCCTTATAGTCGGTGTTCTTCTAGTGAGACAACCCCTTTTATACGGAGTTTACTTGAGATTTACATGTTTTTCTTCTTCAAACAGGCAGAAAGTATCTGTTCCTGTATGTAATACAGACGATGCTATTACCATCTTGCCACCCTCGTCCCCATTGCCAGGTATGTACATGTCTACAGCACCAACAATGTGAATGTTGACTTCAAGGCTCAAATATTCCCACATGGTTTTATACAATACTATAGGTCTCTTATGTTATCCATATTATGACAAAGCAGATCCTATAAGAAGATATTGTTACTGATTTTTTTTTTTAATTTTTCATCAGAATTTCCATCAGAAAATGGAAAAAATGGGAAAAAGAGACGAGGTAAGTGTGAGAATCAACTCCATGTTGTGTGATGTCAGTGAGAATAATTCATGTGGAGTAGATGTCATCTGTCAGTGATGGGATTGTCACATGTATGATTGCTGACAATGACCCCTGACCTCTGTATGATAATATTCCTCTGCCGTCCGGCCACAGTGACTGCACAGCATTATCATGTAATATGGAGTCCCATCACTTACATTATATTTATTTCTCTTGTCATAGGTTCCATCTTCCGCCGGATCTTATCATCCTGCCGGCGTGGATTATCCAGGGCTGCTTGCGCATTTGCATGCTGTCACTGTTGCCCTAAAACCATCTAAAAGACGGGACACCTAAGCATCTAGCGCCCTGAAGTCCAGCAGATCCACCATCACTGCTGGAGCTGTATAGAAGGACCTTCACCATCTACCTGTGGCCTTCTGACTGGTCAACCTGGACAAGTTTCAGTAACGCCTCTGTCATCGGGCTCCGCGGTATTCATACTGCTCGTCTGACTTGTCATTTACTGATCACCTGGTATCTGACCCCGGCTATCTTCCTGACTTTGATTTAGTCTTTTGATAATGTTCACGATTTTATTCATCCCATTATTAATTAAAAAAAAGTAAAATCTGTTACTGTTGCTCTGATTCCTTTTTGTCTTGAATTCACAAATACTTGTAACTAACTAATTGCTCTTCTTCTCACTAAATGTATTTCTCATTATCCTTAATGCAGCAGTCAGTCTCATATTTCTGTCCAGCAGTTACACTGGTGCCTCCACCCTGTACCAGTCATTACACTCATCCACAAACCTCTCCACACTGCTGCACAGTCCTGCATCTCTACCATATCTACACTCCAATGAGCTAAGATTAACATCCTCCATAATCAGGACCTCCCACTCTCATGTCCAAGACATTTTCTCTGCTGCACCAGCTCTCAGGAGTGCACTACTGCAGGCAATCATGTTCATTCCCACTATCAGAGATTTTAAGTGTGCAGTAGAAACAGATTATTTGTGGCAGGACTATCAAATCACCTCACTATTCTAAGTTTTTCCTACAGCACTCAGTAGCACTTAATATTTGTACATATACAGATAATGGTTGGTGACTGGTTCATGCAGCCTTAATTCCACAAAGATAGAAATAAAAGGTCAACATGTTTCATACATCCAAACCATCCTTAATCATGGCAGAAAAACATAATTTTAAGTTCCCACTATGAATATTTGGTGAGATATCACAGCTGTGTATTTTCACAGCACAAAGAACGCATCTTACAGATCAGCAAATCACAGTGTGCTGACGCTTAGTGTTGTAGTTTTGAACAACACCATTCATTTTATCATATAATGTGTTTAAAAATGAGAAAAAATGCCAGGTTTGGGTTCCTTCATTTTACAGTGTGTATTGTGTTGTAAAAACAAACTGACAAAATGATTCAGAGTCAGTAGTACGATTACTGTGATACCAAACTTATAAGGTATATATATATATATATATATATATACAGTGTTTAGCATAAATCAGTACACCCAAATAGATTTGTCAGCAAACCTGTAGTTTCCTTTCAGAATCATCATTTTATATGGGATACCATACTACAAAATACTCTCGCAAATTTGAGCCATTGAATGCAAACAAGATTTGGTATTTTGCAGACCCCAAAAAAGTAATTTTCTTAACAAACTCATTCAAGATCATGTTTCAAAAATGAGAACATCCCAGTAACAGTCTTAAGAGAAAAGCTAAGTTTAGACAACAAAATTCTAATTAACAAGAACTGAACCACAGGTAAGTGTAATTATTCATTAAACAGATGTCCAGCAGACAGGTGTCTGTAAAAGGAAGTTACTTAATAAAGAAAACTCCTTCCCATTTCATGCTATCAGCAATGGCACCACATAGAAGGGAAATGTCACAAAACCTGAGAAAGAAAATAATTTCTTTGCAATAAAAGTGAAGTCTACAAGAAGATCAGCAAAACTTTACTTATCAGTCAGAATACTGTAGCAAAAGTGATGCAAAACTATAACAAAGATGGAACTGCAACCATCTTACAGAGACGTCCAGGCCGACTATGGAAGTTAACACCTAAACAAAAGCGTCCTCTGATGAGAAGGGTAAGTGGCACCACATAGAAGAGAAATGTCACAAGACATTTCTGAGAAAGAAAATAATTTCTTTACAAAAAATGTGAAGTCTACAAGAAGATCAGCAAAGCTTTTCTTATCAGTCAGATGGAAGTTAACATCTAAACAAAAGCATCTTCTGATGAGAAGAAAATCGACAGGCAAATTCATTGCTATTAGCTGAAGAAGTAGAAAGCCAAACCAGGGCGAGTGTTTTCCATGACACGACACGGTGTACACTGCAAATGAATGGCATTCATGAGTGTCCTCCACAAAGGAAGCCTCTCTCCCTTAAAGCCCATGAACAATAAAAGTCCGTCTACAATTTGCCAGGGTCCATGCTTAAAACTATGAGGACTACCGGGACTCTATACTGTGTATGTGCATCTTATGTGTATGTCCGTATTTTATGTTTGTGTGCACTATGTATATGCATACGTTAAAATGTGTATAGAGTATTAGCATGTGCAAATTTTATATGTGTGCCTAATATAAATATACATGGAAATGTATATGTAGGTGGTGCCTGATGGAGGGTGGGGGGCCCAGATCAGAAGTCCTGATTAAGGGCCCTTCACTGTCATTGTCTGCCCCTTATATAAACAGTAAAATCTCCTTTAATAACTGGACTTCCATTGGGGTGGACTTCTCATAGATGGCCAGTATGCATACTATATTGTGAATCTGGGCATCTCTCACAGAAAATCTGATCTGAATATGAGGGTGGTCTTCTATAAGCGGTGATGTTTTGGAGAGATTTAGGGAAAAGTCCCAATTCTTATCCATCGATCTGGTAATTTGAGTAAAATATTTGTGTTGATAACTGATCACAAAGTCACAAAATATGTAAGATTTGGCATAACCTGGTTCATTTTTCAAAAAGTTATGCTCAATTTTTTTAGCACCAAGTTTTGTTGCTTTTTTGTAGACTTACACTAACTTAGTATATTGTGTGAGAATTAAATGAATTATGAATTAGTTGGCGCTTTTTACCACACTCTGGGGGTCCTTGACAGTCCTTCTTTACCGGCCCTGTAGTGATGCCAATGTAAACTTCCAAGTGACCGCGCAGTCAATCACTGTCACGAATGCAGGACAACCTATGATTAGCTAATTTTTGGGAAATCCTTATAACAAAAGGGGATTGAAAATATTTACAATTATTTTAAAAGCATTAAAAAAAAACAGACCCAATACTTATAATTAGTTTGTTGAAAGTAGTCTAATTAAAGGGAGCTGAAAGGATTAGAGATTATGAACCCGATTCACCAGTGTTTTTGCCAGAAAACTGGCATAAAGCTCTTGAAAAGTTGCAAAGTTTTGTGACTTTTCCCATTTTCACATAATTTTAACTTCTTTAAAGCCCAAGACGTACTGATACGTATCTGCGCCCTGGGACTTAAGAGCCTGATACGTATTAGTACATCTTTGCGATCGCGCCCGCACACAGGCTGTGCGGGCGTGATCGCTGCCGGGTGTCAACTGATTGTCACAGCTGACACCCGGTGCTATGTGCTGGGAGAGGTCCCGCACATTAACCCCCTCAATGCTGCGATCGAAGTCGTTCGCAGCATTGCGGGGGCAAGGGGAGGTGATCGGGATAGTCACCTCTCCTGCCGGCGTCCAGCAATGTGTGCCGCGGCTTCCCGGATGTTGCCATGATGACCTGATTCACTGAGGGGTGCAGTTTTAAGAATGGTGTCACTTTTGGGTATTTTCAGTCATAAAGACCCCTCAAAGTGACTTCAAATGTGATGCGGTCCCTAATAAAATGATTTTGTAAATTTTGTTGGAAAAATGAGAAATCGCTGGTCAATTTTAACCCTTATAGCTCCCTAATAAAAATAAATTTGGGTTCCAAAATTGTGCTGATGTAAAGTAGACATATGGGAAATGTTATTTATTAACTTTTTTTGTGTGACATATCTCTCCGATTTAAGGGCATAAAAATTCAAATTTTGAAAATTGCAAAATTTTCAAAATTTTCGCCAAATATCTGTTTTTTTTTCACAAATAAACACAAGTGATATCGAAGAAATTTTCCCACAATCATAAAGTACAATATGTCATGAAAAAATATTCTCAGAACCAGGGGGATCCGTTGAAGCGTTCCAGAGTAATTACCTCATAAAGTGACAGTGGTCAGAATTGTAAAAATTGGCCTTCTCATTAACGTGCAAACCACTTTGGGTTGTAAAGGGGTTAAGGACTCTACCTGCATATACAGTCATGGCGGAAAGTGCTGGCACCCTTGAAATTGTTTCAGAAAATTACACATGTTTTATTACACGCATGTTTATTTCCTTTGTGTTTATTGGAACAACACAAAAAAACTGAGAAAAAAAAGGCAAATTGGACATAATTTCACACAAAACTCCAAAAATGGGCCGGAATACATATATATATTTTTGATGGGACAACACTGAAGATGCGACACTTTGATACAATGTACAGTAGTCAGTGTACAGCTTGTTTAACTGTAAATTTGGTGTGCCTGCAAAATAACTCAACACACAGCCATTAATGTCTAAACCGCTGGCAACAAAAGTGAGTACACCCCTAAGTGTGTTCTCAGCTGATGTTATTTGTTGGTTTTTCTTTGCATCCCGAACAATTTTCTTGGCAGTTGTGGCTGAAATTTTTGTTGGTCTACCTGACTGTGGTTTGGTTTTTACAGAGCATCTGATTTTCCATTTGTTAATCACAGTTTGAACACTGCAGACTGGCATTATCAATTCCTGGGATATCTTTTTGTATCCCTTTCCTGTGTTATACTCTTTTTGCCTGTTTTATACAGTTCAACTACCTTTTCCCGTAGATCCGTTGATAATTCTTTTGCTTTCCCCATCTCAAAATCCAGAAACGTCAGTGGCTGGATCCCAGAAACTCACTCGGCTTCATGCACACACACTGATTACAAGCAAACAGGTCATAGGTGAGGATGTTACCTTTAGTAGCCATTCAAACCCATTTGTGTCAAATTCTGTGCATGTTATCAGGCCAAAATCACCAGGGTATGTGAACTTTTTGATCAGGATTATTTGGATGTTTTTGGTTGTCATTAGTGATGAGCGAGCACTAAAATGCTCGAGTACTCGTTGCTTGGGTCGAGCAAATTGAAATACTCGGGTGCTCAACCCGAGCAATGAGCCCAATATAAGTCTAGGGGAAACTTGAGCATTTTTCAGGTGGCTCCCCACGGCGGTCTGCAGAGGGCCTAAAAATTGCCCAAATCGATGGGAACTGTGCTCAAATGACATGGGAACAGCATGGGGAAGACCCCTGGAAGCATCTCTGACTCCCAGATCACTGCTGTCAACAACGTCGTCAGAGTATTACGCCACTTTTACGGCGTAAGGAACATCCTTTCCAGGGTGATGACTTGTATATAAGGCAAAATAAATAAACAAAAACAAAAATACTCCTACACACGTAGCATTTTTGACACGTTTTTGCACTTTTGCATTGCTTTCAACCAAGACAAATGCATTCACCAGGAAATGTCATTTTAACATTTTACAACCTTATCTGGCCATGTGGTGTGTGACACATCATCAGACACATGCATACAGTGCTGAAAAGACATGGGAACAGCAAGGGGAAGACCTCTGGAAACATCTCTGACTCCCAGGTCACTGCCTAAATGTGTGCCCATCATAAGTGATCCTTGGCACATGCGAAGATGCCTCCCGCCATGCACCTGTCGTTGCAGACTTGCAACAATCACCGTCCATGTCCTTGTCCCACTGCAGTGTTCAGTTGTCCCTACCCCATTCCTTGGAATGCAAGCACAAGAATGCCGGCAGCCACACAACCACAGGCTGCAATACTATACTGCCAAATTTTTGACAGCTGCTTGCACTTGAAATGTGGCCTTTTAGGCTCGTGGAGGCGGAAGCTTTTCATAACCTCATGCCGGCGACGGCCGGGTGTCCATACTCGGTCCCCAGCCGCCACTATATTTCCCGGTATCGCCTCCGCCTTCCACAAGCACGGGTCCCATAACATTACCCGTGCCCTCCCCAGTGCACTTACTGGGAAGGACCGCCTAACCACAAACACTTGGACAGGTGAATGTGGCCAGGGATGGTACGGAGCCAGTCCACAACTTTTTTTGCTAAGAGTTGTATTTAGCTCGGTGAAAGGACTGGCATAGAGGGAAACCGTATCTACCCTGCGTGTCATTTCTCCCAGGAAGTCCTCTAAAGCTGCTTGCACTTGAAATGTGGCCTGAACATTACTGCTGGTACTTTTCTGTGGGAATTTTCTTGACTCCTACCAGCCTGGAATATTTCCAGCAAACTATGGTACAACACCATGGTATTAGCACTGCCCCCAGTACCAGAAGCGAAGCCATCCTCAATTTTCTTCTCTGGAATTTTATTTGGTAGACTGAGTGGCTGCCCAAATACATTTTCTCACAAAGGAGCTGATGATAGAGTGGCAGTAGGTTCAAGTTTCTCCAGCCTGTTAGATATTAGAGGGTAAACGGCAGCACATTGGATCAGTGGTTAGCACTGAAGTCTTGCAGCACTGGGATCCTGGGTTCAAATCCCAGCAAGGACAACATCTGCAAGAAATTTGTATGTTCTCCCCATGTTTGCATGTGTTTCCTCCTCAGTAAAAATAGAGTGTCCTGGAATCTTCCCACACACTTTTCTTAGCCGGGACTGCTTCTCGGCTGGGTTGGACAGTCCTACCAGAGAATTCTCTGGTGTGCCTTGGCTTCTACCTCAGGAGAGTTCATGATAGCGCTAACTTTGCAGCTGCTATGGGGCTCTTGAGCGGGTGAGAAAGGTTAGCCCTCAGAAACAAATCCTCTGGTGGGCACAATGTTTTTCAATCTGAAACAGCTTCTCAGTGGGAGTTGTATTTCACCACAGCCATATTCTTTAGCTCTGTGAAAGGACTGGCATAGAGGGAAACCGTATCTACCCCGGTTGTCATTTCTCCGTCACCAGGTTCCGCCCATTGTAACACACGACTAGTGTTGAGCCACCCCCGTAGTGTTCGAGTTCGGTTCGGTTCGTCGAACACCCGTGTGTTCGCCGAACTGTTCGTCGAACTGTTCGTCGAACACCTTCGAACACCGTTAAAACCAATGGCAGGCAAACAAAAACACATAGAAACACATAGAAAACACCTTCAAAGGTGTCCAAAAGCTGACAAACTGCTCAGAAGACACAACTAACACATGGAAAAGTGACAAGTACATATAGTCATGCGAAAAGAAAAGAGGTGGAGGAGTAAAAGGAGGGGGAGACACAGATATAGGCATGTCATGCCCTTCTAAAATCCAAAAAGTGAGAAGCCGACACGTTCAGTCCGCTCCTGCCCGTGCCACCTCCGTGTCGCCGGGTTTGTGCCAGAGCCGCGGTGAACCCTGACGGCCAGCCCCCCTCTCCCAATACTGGTGCCTGTCCGCTGGTGGGTCGAGCGAGCCCCCCTGTGGTGGAGGCAGCTCTAAGCTTTTTAATTTAAATTGTCTCTCTAATTTGAATGAATACACTTTAAATCCATTTACAAGGATCTATTGGAGGGCAAGTCTCATGCCAGCAGCCGCGTAATTCCAGCTCCAGTAGCGTCCACTAAAGCTGCTGCAGTTAAAAAGCTTTTATAAGGATCGAGCTCGGCTGTCCACCGCAAGGCATCCTACTGCCAGTCCCAGCCCCTATGCCTTGGGGTGCCTCCGGATGCTCTTCACTGAGTATCCCGTGGTCCCGAAGCATTTCCTTTGAAAAAATTAAGTGTCCAAACTACAGGTGGTTTAGCTTGCTTAACAGCCGGGATAATCCGCTGACTAGCAGACACTGCTACTAGGCACAAAGTATTTCCTGGGCTAGATGCAGTTAAAAATTTGTAATTAGATACTCTCGTTGGATGCTGAGAAAGCATTCCATAGAGTCTCCTGGCACGCCATATATGATTCTCTTAAAAAGCTTGGGGTAGGTGTCTAGGGGACCCTTTTATAGCCAAAATCACGGCCCTGTATCACAATACGTCACCTAGGCTGAAGATAAATGGAACTGTAGCACCCTGAGGGCTCGGTTGCTACAGAGGTATTGCACCTCACCCAGAGGTGTGATATCTCACTCTCAGGTAAGGATGGAGTGTGGATCAGGACCCGACACCTGCATGCATTACACCACATTGCCGTGGGGCAGGGCGACCAATATGCCTCTGAGATGGGCACGACAGTCCCTGTCCCTGGCTGGAGTGGGGGGAGGGAACACTGAGGAAGGGGAACCCTGTAGTGCAGGAGCAGGGAGGAAGCAGTTCCTGGGTGCATTGAGAAGGGAGTATAAAAGGTGGGCACCATCTTAGTTCAGTGCAGAGAAGTCTGATCAGAAGTGGCAGGGAGCAGGGGCTCTGCATGAGATCTGCTCTGGAGGCGGGCCTAGTAACAGAGGCCCAGGCCTGGAAGAGGGAGAAGGAAGGAAGAGGAGCGGAGAAGGCTCCAGGAACGAGGAATGAAGGGATCCCAGGGGTGCGGACGGGCGAGTCGCCACCGCACGCCCAAATCCACCTGCGTGGAGGGGTCAGGCCAAAGGGGGAGACCGGTCCCCAAAACTAGTGGAGGCAGGAAACGACCCTCAGCTAGAAACCGGAGGCTGTGACATTTTATGTGGCGCAGCCCCTCGCTACACCCGCTAGGAGGGCACCACATAGGGTCAGGGAAACTGGCGCCAAGTTTACCAAGAGGAGGCCCGAGGCAGCCGGACAGAAGGGTTGGTAAGAAAGGCCAGACAAAGGACACACAAAGCGCTCCAAATTTATCTGGGAGTTGTCTGAGCCCCTCACCTGGTGAGCACAGTACGACGTGGGCAGCCGTTACCTGCAGACGTGGTCTGGATAATAAGAACTGTGAGTAAAGGCCCTGGACTGCATCACTGACTCCGTGTCGTTACTGCTGCTGCCCTGCACCATCACCCCCATCCTCCGCATACACTGCCCTGAGGCTATACTCCTCCCGTGGGGAGTTATGCTACGCTCTGCTGCACCCACAACACCAGCCTCAGCGGTCTGCCCTGCAGCGGCGGTTCACTCTGACCGCAATCCACGGGTGGCGTAGTCGGACATTTAAACATCAAAACCACATAAATAGTTCCGCCACTGGTTTGACAACCCTGAGCCACGGAACCGGGTCGCCGCCACGAAGACTACAACCACCAGCATCCACCAAAAAGGGTCCGGCTCCGGGTGTCCCAAGGCCCAGGGGGTGCATCAGAACATTTTCATCACCTTTCACAATCACCAATGGGACAAGGCAGGGATGTCCTCTGTCCCCTCTCTTATACATCCTAGTGACGGAGCACCTGCTCTCATCAATTCGCCATAACCCCAATATTAGGTAGATTGAGGTGGGAGGCACCGAGTACAAGTGCTCTCTATTTGCTGATGATGTCCTAGTATATATCACTCAATCACATATATCCATCCATGCTGTTATGGCTGAAATAGATCACTTTGTTACATGGTCAAATTTTAAAATCAATGCAGCGAAGTCTGAGGCCCTCGATGTCTCCCTCCCCAAATCCATATAGGATTCCATCCAGTCCAACTTTCCCTTTGCCTGGCCCTCACAGGGTATCAAATACTTAGGAATTCCTATTCATAGAGACCTCTCCCATCTATGTTATCTTAATTTTGGGCCCTTTATTGAACAACTCCATACAGACCACGGTTGGCAAGTTAGAACTGTAAGATTCACTACGTGAACCACTGGTGTTTTGTGGAAAAGCACATGTACACTGCGTTCCAAATTATTATGCAAAAAGTGTTTAGGAGTGATAAGGGAAGAATTTGTTTGTTTATCAGTTAAACTCATTGATGGTGATGTGTGTCAGGGCTCTTTATATCACTGTAAGCAATTGCAGACACCTGTGCTAATTAGTTTGGCAGGTGTGTCCAATGAAAGGCAAGACTACTTAAGAAGGCTGTCTCACATTATTAAGCAGCCTACATTTTCTGCCAAAATGGGAAAGAAAAAGGATGTGTCGGCTGCTGAGAAGCAACAAATTGTGGAGTGTTTAGGTCAAGGCATGACTACAATCAACATTGTGCGATGATCAGGATGAAGTGTCTTGGCAATCAAGAAGTATGTAGCTGATTCACAGTACACACGTGTGCGTGCTGATAAGGGCAAATTGAGGACTCTTTCCTACAGGCAATTACGTCAGGTTAAAAGAGCAGCGGCAAAAAAGCCTTGTCATAGCAGCAGACAAGTTTTTGAAGCTGCTGGTGCCTCCAACGTCCCCCGAACAACAAGATGCAGGGTCCTTCAGAGGTTTGCAGCTGTGCATACGCCATCCTGTCGACCTCCTCTATCCACTTCACACAAGCAGAAACGGCTCCAGTGGGCCAAACATTACATGAAGACTGATTTCAAAACTGTTTTGTTCATGGATGAGTGCCGTGCAGCGCTCGATGGTCCAGATGGATGGAGTGGAGGATGGCTGGTTGATGGACACCCCACGCAAACACGGCTACAGCGCCAACAAGGAGGAGGTGGAGTAATGTTTTGGGCTGGAATCATGGGGAGAGAGATTGTCGGCCCCTTTAGGATCCCTGAAGGCGCTAAAGATGAACTCCATAATGTATGTGGATTTTCTCAAACAGCACTTCCTGCCATGGTTCAAGAAGAAGAACCGTGTATTTCACAGCAAGATCATTTTTTTGCATGATAATGCACCATCTCATACTGCACATAAAACATCTGCATCTCTGGCTGATATGGGCATAAAAGGGGACAAACTTATGGTGTGACCCCCATGCTCCCCTGACCTCTACCCCATTCAGAACCTCTGGAGCATCATCAAAAGGAGTGTCTATGATGGCGGGAGGCAGTTCACATCTAAGCAACAGCTCTGGGATAGTATTCTGTCCTCATGCAAAACAATTGAAGCAGAAACCATCCAAAACCTGACAAATTCAATGGACGAGAGAGTTCAGAAGCTCCTTTCGAACAAGGGGTCCTATGTGAAAATGTAACATCACCTAGAATAAAGTTTTGAGTTGAAAACTGTTTGATTTCAGTTTCTAATAACCTGCTAATGCTTATAATTTCAAAAATGACCATTTTTTTGGTGTTTATTAAAATGAAAAGGTTGATCGAAAAGTTTGGGGGATCTAAGAGTGTGGCAACCCAGTAGTCATGATTACTTCAAATTCTGACAATATGAGGGTCATGTTGCAGGTAGTGCAGCAAGAAGGCACTTATGTGTCTTGCGCATCTCGGAGCCCCAAAATTATTTTCCGGGCTAGATGCAGCTAAAAATTATTATTAATTTTAAATCTGGTGGAGCTTAGTATAGATGGCCTAATAGGATCAGTGCTGCACACTGCTACAAAGCCCAAATTATTTTCCAGTCAAGATACAGATAAACATGATTAGTAATTTTAAATCTGGTGGAGCTTATTATAGATGGCCTAATAGAATCAGTGCTGCACACTGCTACAAAGCCCAAATTATTTTCCAGCCAAGATACAGATAAACATGATTAGTAATTTGAAAGCATAAAATGGTTGGTAGGGTGATTTTAACCAATCATCAAGCTTTTACTCTCCCCAGGATGACACAGGGGTAGAAAAGTCGTTTCGGATCCATGATTTGTTCATCTTTATGAACGTGAGTCTGTCTACATTATCAGTGGAGAGCCGCGTGCGCTTATCTGTCAGCACACCACCAACAGCGCTGAACACACGTTCAGACAGAACGCTGGCTGCGGGGCATGACAAGATCTCCAAGGCGTAAGTGGCTAGCTCCGGCCATTTATCCAGATTGGAAGCCCAAAAAGAGCAAGGGTCCAGTGACACAGTCATGGCTTCAATGTTTACTTGGAGATACTCCTGTACCATCGTCTCTAGGCGTTGACTATGTGTCAGACTTCTTGTCTCCTGTGGCCTTGCAAAGGATGGGCTAAAAAAGTGGTGAAATGATTCCGCAAAATTGATGTTACCAGCAGATACTGTGGTTCTGTTACGGTTTGAGTGCTGAACACTTGACGGTCCCACGGTTGGCAAGTTGGAACTGTGAGATTCACTACGTGCACCACTGGTGTTTTGTGGAAAAGCACATGTAAGATTCTGCAACAGTCTCTGCTGATATTCCTGCATGCGTGCATCCCTTTCTATGGCAGGAATAATTTCTGCAAATTTACTTTTGTACCGGGGATCTAACAGTGTGGCAACCCAGTAGTCAGGATTATTTCTAATTCTCACAATTCGAGGGTCATGTTGCAGGTAGTGCAGCAAGAAGGCACTCATGTGTGTTGCGCATCCAGGAGCACCAAGTCCCTGTTGTGTTGGTGGCGAGGTAACAATCATGCTTCCTTCCTCTGTCCTCTCCCCCCAACCTCGCACAACAGAAATGTGATCAAGGTCTCCCTCATCTGATGAGTCTTCCATCAGTTCGTCCTCCACTTCTTCCTGGGCTCCTGCACCTTCCTCACTAGTTTGGCTGCTACCATGCGCCCTGGTAAAACCATCTCCCCCACCCTCACATGCCTGCCGCCTTGGTGCTGCCGACCGTCTGGACCTTGCAGATGTTAGCCCTTCCGCATACAACTCCTCCTCCTCTACTTCCTCCACCTCCTCTTGTGCCACCACCTGACTCCGAATTCTGTTTAACATGTGCTCCAGCATGTAAATCACCGGAATAGTCATGCTGATAATGGCATCGTCAGCACTAAACATCTTCGTCGCCATTTCAAAACTGTGCAGAAGGGTGCATAGGTCCCTGATCTGAGACCACTCCTCCAGCGTGATTTGCCCCACCTCTGGATCTCGTTGGCCCAGGCTATACGTCAGAACGTATTGCACCAGGGCTTGTCGGTGCTGCCACAGTAGCTGCAACATGTGCAGAGTTGAATTCCACCGGGTAGGCACATCGCATTTTAGCCGGTGAAGTGGCAGGCCCAACGACTTCTGTAGAGATGTAAGTCGCTGAGCTGCGGGATGCGAACGGCGGAAGTGAGCACACAACGACCGTGCCCTCTGCAGAAGGCCATCTAGTCTGGGATAGTGGGCTAAAAATTGCTGGACAACCAGGTTCAACACGTGAGCCATACAAGGCACGTGTGTGACATTGCCCCGGCGAAGGGCCGCACCCAGGTTTGCAGCATTGTCGCACACGGCCTTCCCTGGCTTCAGGTCCAGTGGAGACAACCATTCATGAAATTGGTTCTCCAGAGCTGACCACAACTCCTCAGCTGTGTGACTCACATTTCCCAGACATTTCAAAGTAAAAACCGCCTGATGACGTTGAGCCCTACTGCCAGCATAGTAAGGAGGTGTGCAGGATCCCTTCTGCGCAGTTAGAAAGCTTGTGGCATGACCAGACAGGCTTTGGGTGCAGGTGGAAGACCGAGAGGAGGTTGAGGAGGCAGAAGCAGTGGAGGAACTTTGACATAAAGAGGATTGACGCACAACTCGTGGGGACGGCAAGACTTGGACAGCAGCCCCTTGTCCTGCTGTCACCATAGTTACCCAGTGCCCAGTCAGCGACATGTAACGCCCCTGTCCATGCCTACTCGTCCAAGTGTCTGTGGTGAAATGCACCCTGTCACACACAGAGTTTCTCAAAGAAGCGGTGATGTTGTGTGCGACATGCTGGTGGAGCGCAGGCACACCTTTCTTTGAGAAGTAGTGCCGACTGGGCATCTGGTACTGGGGCACTGCGACGGACATAAGGTCTCGAAAATCCTCTGTGTCCACCAGGCGGAAAGGCAGCATTTCTGTAGCCAAGAGCTTGCAGATGGTGAAATTGAACCTCTTAGCTTTCTCATGGCTAGGAGGAAATGGTCTTTTACTTGTCCACATCTGAGGGACCGAGGGCTGGCTATTGTGCTTAGACGGGGTTGATAAGGGTGTCCCCGGCAAACTGCCGGTCTGTGAGGAAGATGCAGGCGGACATGTTAGGTTGCCTTGATCCAAAGGTGGTGCTATCGATGTCGGACAGCGCTCAACACCAGCTGGTGTTACCACCACCAAAGAAAATGATGACCTGCCAATCACGCTGGCTGTTGCGGGTAAAGAGGTGGCAGGTCTGCGCCCCAAAACAGGTGTGACTGCTGTCCCCCCAGTCACAGAGGATAAAGAGGCCGCGGATGCACAAGATATGGCAGACGGTGGTTGGCCCGGCCGGCTAGCCCGCATTGTAGCACACTGAGCTTCCCACTGCAACTTATGCTTCATGTCCATGTGCCGGTTCATGCATGAAGTACTCAAACTATGTATTTTTTGGCATCTACTTAGCTTTTGCTGACAAATGTTACAGATAACACGAGTTGGGTCATCTTTATCGATCTGAAAAAATGGCCAGGCTATGCAAGGCTTAGCACCCATGCGACCTGAAGAGCCACCACGACTTGTGGTGAGAGGCAGAGTTGTGTTTGAGGATGCAGTTGTTGACGTGCTTCCAGTACTACGTCTCTGTCCAGGAAGGTGCAACCTGACCTCGTCGTCACTAGCATCTTCCTCCACCTCCTCTGCTGACCTCATCTCTTGGCTGACTGTGGGTTGACAGTAAGTGGGATCTCCAACCTCATCATCATCACCCTGTGCGTTATCACACCCGTCGTCCTCAGAGCCAACCTGTTCCTGCCCTGACAAAAAACTAAAGTTGTCGCTCCAATCAGGTATTTGAGTCTCATCATCGTCTTCCTCATTGTCTCCACCAACAGGAGTTACAGTTTGGGAATGAGGGTCTACATTATGGTCAGAACCTTCTGCGTCTGGTCCTGGATCCGACTCATAAAGATTCTGGGCATCAGTGCAGATCATTTCCTCGTCTGGATTCACAGATGCGCTGGAGTCGACCTCTGATTCCCAGGCTATAGTATGAGTAAACAGCTCTGCAGACTCAACCATCTGTTCTACCTCATACTCAGATGGGCAGCTGGAGATTTGGGAGCTGTGAGGAAGCAAGTGCGATTGGGGTGACACCTTTGAGGACTGGAGTATTTGTGATGTTGAAGTTGATGTGGAGGAGAGCCCACTTAAAGGAGCACTTGATATCCGTTGAAGCACCTGCTGTTTTTGTGCCTCATCTGGAATTTGTAGCGATTGGCGTGGCCGTAAGAAAGGGATCTTATCACATTTAGTTTGGCTGGAAGATGGTCTTTCTTCTGCAGATGTTACTGTTGCTTTAACACCTACCCCACGGACACAACCTTTTTTCCCCTTCCCAAGACGCCTATTCCCCTTTCCACCAGCAGCAGGCCTTTTTCCACTCATTTTGGTGGTTAACTAATTCACAACACTGGAGTTGTTTGCACAAAAAAACAATGGATGGGAACCGAGCAGAGCTGAGTGGCCAAACTGTGGTATTAGGCCAAAACTATTGGCTGGGTTAGATGCAGAAAAAAATTATATTCAATTTGCAACCTGATGGAGGTCAGTATAGATGGACTAATAGAACAAGTCCCACACACAGCTAGAAGCCCAAATATTTTTTCAGAGGTAGATGCAGAAAAAAATTGTATTCAGTTTGCAACCTGATGGAGGTCAGTATAGATGGACTAATAGAACAAGTCCTACACACAGCTAGAAGGCCAAATATTTTTTCAGAGGTAGATGCAGAAAAAATATATATTCAGTTTGCAACCTGATGGAGGTCAGTATAGATGGACTAATAGAGAAAGTCCCACACACTGCTAGAAGGCCAAATATTTTTTCAGAGCTAGATGCAGACAAAAAATTATTTTGAATTTGCAACCTGATGGAGGTCAGTATAGATGGATTAATAGAACAAGTCCCACACACTGCTAGAAGGCCAAATATTTTTTCAGAGCTAGATGCAGAAAAAAATTATATTCAGTTTGCAACCTGATGGAGGTCAGTATAGATGGACTAATAGAACAGGTCCCACACACAGCTAGAAGGCTAAATATTTTTTCAGAGCTAGATGCAGATAAAACTTATTTTTAATTTGCAACCTGATGGAGGTCAGTATAGATGGACTAATAGAGAAAGTGCCACACACTGCTAGAAGGCCAAATATTTTTTCAGAGCTAGATGCAGATATTAATTATTTTTAATTTGCAACCTGATGGAGGTCAGTATAGATGGACTAATAGAGAAAGTCCCACACACTGCTAGAAGGCCAAATATTTTTTCAGAGCTAGATGCAGAAAAAAATTATATTCAGTTTGCAACCTGATGGAGGTCAGTATAGATGGACTAATAGAACAAGTCCCACACACAGCTAGAAGCCCAAATATTTTTTCAGAGGTAGATGCAGAAAAATATTATATTCAGTTTGCAACCTGATGGAGGTCTGTATAGATGGATTAATAGAACAAGTCCCACACACAGCTAGAAGCCCAATATTTTTTCAGAGGTAGATGCAGAAAAAAATATATTCAGTTTGCAACCTGATGGAGGTCATTATATATGGACTAATAGAGAAAGTCCCACACACTGCTAGAAGGCCAAATATTTTTTCAGAGCTAGATGCAGACAAAAAATTATTTTTAATTTGCAACCTGATGGAGGTCAGTATAGATGGACTAATAGAGAAAGTCCCACACACTGCTAGAAGGCCAAATATTTTTTCAGAGCTAGATGCAGAAAAAAATTATATTCAGTTTGCAACCTGATGGAGGTCTGTATAGATGGATTAATAGAGAAAGTCCCACACACTGCTAGAAGGCCAAATATTTTTTCAGAGCTAGATGCAGAAAAAAATTATATTCAGTTTGCAACCTGATGGAGGTCAGTATAGATGGACTAAGAGAACAAGTCCCACACACAGCTAGAAGGCCAAATATTTTTTCAGAGGTAGATGCAGATAAAAATTATTTTTAATTTGCAGCCTGATGGAGGTCAGTATAGATGGACTAATAGAGAAAGTCCCACACACTGCTAGAAGGCCAAATATTTTTTCAGAGCTAGATGCAGACAAAAAATTATTTTGAATTTGCAGCGTGATGGAGGTCAGTATAGATGGACTAATAGAACAAGTCCCACACACAGCTAGAAGCCCAAATATTTTTTCAGAGGTAGATGCAGAAAAAAATTATATTCAGTTTGCAACCTGATGGAGGTCAGTATAGATGGACTAATAGAGAAAGTCCCACACACTGCTAGAAGGCCAAATATTTTTTCAGAGGTAGATGCAGAAAAAAATTATATTCAGTTTGCAACCTGATGGAGGTCTGTATAGATGGATTAATAGAACAAGTCCCACACACAGCTAGAAGCCCAAATATTTTTTCAGAGGTAGATGCAGAAAAAAATTATATTCAGTTTTCAACCTGATGGAGGTCTGTATAGATGGATTAATAGAACAAGTCCCACACACAGCTAGAAGCCCAATATTTTTTCAGAGGTAGATGCAGAAAAAAAATATATTCAGTTTGCAACCTGATGGAGGTCAGTATAGATGGACTAATAGAGAAACTCTCACACACTGCTAGAAGGCCAAATATTTTTTCAGAGCTAGATGCAGATATAAATTATTTTTAATTTGCAACCTGATGGAGGCCAGTATAGATGGACTAATAGAGAAAGTCCCACACACTGCTAGAAGGCCAAATATTTTTTCAGAGCTAGATGCAGAAAAAAATTATATTCAGTTTGCAACCTGATGGAGGTCAGTATAGATGGACTAATAGAACAAGTCCCACACACAGCTAGAAGCCCAAATATTTTTTCAGAGGTAGATGCAGAAAAAAATTATATTCAGTTTGCACCCTGATGGAGGTCTGTATAGAAGGATTAATAGAACAAGTCCCACACACAGCTAGAAGCCCAATATTTTTTCAGAGGTAGATGCAGAAAAAAAATATATTCAGTTTGCAACCTGATGGAGGTCAGTATAGATGGACTAATAGAGAAAGTCCCACACACTGCTAGAAGGCCAAATATTTTTTCAGAGCTAGATGCAGACAAAAAATTATTTTTAATTTGCAACCTGATGGAGGTCAGTATAGATGGACTAATAGAGAAAGTCCCACACACTGCTAGAAGGCCAAATATTTTTTCAGAGCTAGATGCAGAAAAAAATTATATTCAGTTTGCAACCTGATGGAGGTCAGTATAGATGGACTAATAGAACAAGTCCCACACACAGCTAGAAGGCCAAATATTTTTTCAGAGGTAGATGCAGATAAAAATTATTTTTAATTTGCAGCCTGATGGAGGTCAGTATAGATGGACTAATAGAGAAAGTCCCACACACTGCTAGAAGGCCAAATATTTTTTCAGAGCTAGATGCAGACAAAAAATGATTTTGAATTTGCAGCGTGATGGAGGTCAGTATAGATGGACTAATAGAACAAGTCCCACACACTGCTAGAAGCCCAAATATTTTTTCAGAGCTAGATGCAGAAAAAAATTATATTCAATTTGCAACCTGATGGAGGTCAGTATAGATGGACTAATAGAATGATGCTATGCCCAAAAGATTTTACTTCACTAGGTGCAGTAAAAAAATTGGTATTCTATACACAGGTGGTATATCTTGCAACACAGATAGGCTACTCCACTGACTAACACACTCTGCAATAGGCCAAAAAGGATTAGCTTTGCTAGATTCAGCCAAATGCTGTGAAAAAAACTTGCACAGCACTGGCACAGACCTGCCTGGCAAAAACTGATAGGAACTGATGTAACCTAGTCCTGAAAAGGACTGCAATTACAATTAGTCTTTACTCCCACAATCTATCTATTTAAGAGCACAGACCTGCCTGATAAAAGTCATAGGAAATGCTGTAACCTAGTCCTTAAAAGGACTGCAATCACAACTATTCCCTACTCCCAAGCTATCTGTAGATTTGTGCGAAAATTGGCTTGAAATTAACAAGGTATAGCGCACACAGCAACAGCGGTGCCGTCTAACACGCAGCTGCAGCAGTGAGAAAATGGTGGCGACAGGGAAAATGGTTTGGTCTTATAGGGCAAGGACATGTGACATACACTGCTAATGACACATGCCCTTGCTTGTGTGAAAAAAAGCACTTCGCTCCGTGTGTGCGCTGCTGATAGGCTGACAGATTACACCTCCCCACTGTAAATGCGGGAAAGAGAAAAAAAAATGGAGATCTTCATTGTTCCTGCAGAGATCCATCCCCTGCCCCTCCCCCCACCCCGCTGTACACTCAAACTGCGTATTAACATTAATTTTCATCATTACTGAGAAAAAATCCAGTTATGATTTTGGTGCACGAACAGTTATCGAACATAACCTCGAACAGCCGAATTTTTCTCAAATCGTTCGTGTTCGCCGAACGGCTCGAACACCGCCCAAAACAGCTCGAATTTGAGATTGGCGAACAGTTCGAGTCGAACAACGCTCATCTCTACACACGACCATGCCTTGCTGTATGTTCAGCGGTGAGAGCCACAGATCAAGCTGCTGTGTTACAGCTTTCAACAACTATGCAGCGCTAGGCGGTTTGTCAATTAAGCATTAAGCATGTTATCTTCAGCACAGCCTGTTGCTGTTGGGCCAAGGCAGTGCTGCAGTGCTGTCAGCTTGTGACTGATGTGGTCATTTCGGAGATGGAGGAGGAGGTGCATGAGCTGAGCAATGTGATTACATTGAGGTTAAATTGGTGATGCTGTTTTTTATACTAAAGAAAGATCCTATTGTTATGTTTTTTTATGTTATTTTTTATGACAAATGCATTCACCGGGAAATGTCATTTTAACATTTTACAACCTCATCTGGCAATGTGGTGTCATCAGACACATCCTGTTTTATTTATGATGGAGGGACTCTGAAAGTCATAAAGCCTATTTTTATAGGGACATCAGACGGCCCTTACTATTCTTAAAAGGCCAGCAGTCGGCCCTAGCTATTGTTAGAGAGCCATCAGAGGGCTATGCTTTGTTGTTCCCATTATTAACAAGTGGGTCTCCTATACTGTTATTGCGCATCCAGTGACTGCAAGGGTTGTCAAAAATTTGGACGCAACCTAATACCCCTTTGAAGAGACATAGAGGAGGGTCTCAGTAAAAAAAATGTTCCCATTATAAAGGAGCGGGTCTTCTATAGTGGTAATGACCATGCTGTGACTGCAAGGGTGGCCAAAATTTTTGAAAAAAAACACTAACAATTTAAAGACACAAAGAGCATGGCCACAGTAACAAGGTACGACATGTTCCCGTTAGAAAGGAGAGGGTCTGCTATACAGTTATAGGGTATGCAGTGAATCCAACGGCTGACAAATTTTAGGAAAACCCCACTAAGAATTTAAGGACACACAGAGCAGGGCCACAGTAACAAGGTACGACATGTTCCCATTAGAAAGTAGAGGGTCTGCTATACAGTTATAGGGTATGCAGTGAATCCAACAGCTGACAAATTTTAATGAAAAACCCCAATAAGAATTTAAAGACACACAGAGCAGGGCCACAGTAACAAGGTACGACATGCTCCCATTAGAAAGGACAGGGTCTGCTATACAGTTATAGGGTATGCAGTGAGTCCAACGGCTGACCAATTTTAGGAAAAAACCCACTAAGAATTTAAAGACACATAGAGCAGGGCCACAGTAACGACAAATTCCCATTAGAAATGATAGGGTCGGCTATACTGTTATAGGGTATGCAGTGAGTCCAACGGCTGACAGATTTTAGGAAAATCCCCACTAAGAATTTAAAGACACACAGAGCAGGGCCACAGTAACAAGATATGACATGTTCCCATTAGAAAGGAGAGGGTCTGCTATACAGTTATAGGGTATGCAGTGAGTCCAACGGCTGACCAAGTTTAGGAAAAAACCCACTAAGAATTTAAAGACACATAGACCAGGCCACAGTAATGACAAATTCCCATTAGAAAGGAGAGAGTCTCCCATAGTGTTGGACTATGCAGTGACTGCAAGGGCTGCCAAAAATTTGGAGGCACTTCAATGGCCCTTGGAAGAGACGTGGAGGAGCGCATCATAAAAAAATGTTACCATTAGAAAGGAGCGGGCCTCCTATACTTGTAATGCCATGCACTAAGTGTATGGGCTGACAAACATTTTCTCCTGGGGGGTATACATGAACATACTGTATAAAAAATTTTTTTTACGGCATCATAAAAATGTAGCGCCCCGAGGGCTCGGCCGCTACAGGGGTATTGCACCTCTGCCAGAGGTGTGATATTCCACTCCCGGGTAAGGATGGAGTATGGACCAGGGTTCAGTTAGCTGCATACAGCACACTCACCCCATTTCCGAGGGACAGCTCAACGGTGCTCCCATTAGACAGAAATGCAGGCACGACAGACCATGTCCCTGGCTGGAGTGGGGAGGGGGTAGGAATACCCAGTGATGTAGGAGCAGATAGGGGTTGGTTCCTGAGCGTAGATAGGAGCCCATTGTTTGCTGGTCACCTGGGCTCATGTTCTAGAGGGAGGTATAAAAGGTGGGCACCATCTTAGAACAGTGTTCAGTCAGAGAGAAGAAGTGACAGAGTGGGGGCCTTGGTTGTCGAACGAAGTGTGCCCTCTGCCTCCAGCGTTTTCAGATGGGAATTTTTTTAATAGTTCCGCAACAAGGGCCTTCTGGTACTGCCTCATTTTTGTACACCTGTCCGCCTCAGGAATAAGAGATATAAAGTTCTCCTTGTAGAGTGGGTCTAGAAGTATCACCAACCAGAAATCACCTAAAATTTTGAGAATGCGAGGGTCATGGGAAAGGCAGCATAACATAAACTCAGCCATGCGTGCCAGACTACTAATAGGCAAGACTTCCGTGTCCTCACCAAGAGGATGACTGACCATGCTCTCCTCCTCCTCCTCTCTGTCCTCTGGCCATACACGCTGAACAGACGGTATGACAGATGTGCAGATAGCACCGTCTATAGTGCATGAAACTAGTTCCTGTCCTTCCTCCTCCTCCTCTTCCTCATTGTCACCCAATCCACGTTGGGATGAGATGAGGCTTGGCTGTGTGTAATCACCCTGTATGGTTAATTGCTCCATCTTATCGTGCTCCGCCTGCAACGCATCATCTTTGATTGTGAGCAGATAGCGTTTCAGAAGACAGAGAAGCGGGATGGTGACGCTAATTATGGCGTCATCGCCGCTCACCATCTTGGTGGAGTCCTCAAAGTTTTGGAGGATGGTACATATGTCTGACATCCACGTCCACTACTGAGGTCTTATGTGTGGAGTCTGAACTGAATACCGATAGCCTTTTTGATGCTGGTACTCAACAACTGCCCTCTTCTGCTCACAAGTCCTTCCCAACATCTGCAATGTAGAGTTCCAACGTGTGGGGACATCACACACCAGTATGTGAGCCAGAAGCTGCAAACGCTGCTGAAACACTGCAAGGGCGGCGGAAGCTGTAGCTGACTTTCTAAAATGGGCACACAGGCGGCATACTTTAACAAGCAGATCCGGCAGCTCCGGGTAGGATTTGAGTAACCGCTGAACCACGAGGTTAAGCACATGGGCCAGGCATGGTACGTGTGTGAGCTCGCCTGCCTCAGAGCCGCCACCAGGTTCCGGCCATTGTCACACACGACCATGCCTGGCTGTAGGTTCAGCGGTTTGAGCAACAGATCTGCCTGCTCTTTCAGAGCTGTCCATAACTCTTCAGCATTGTGTGTTTTTTCACCTAAGCATATTAGCTTCAGCACAGCCTGTTGCCGCTTGGCCGAGGCAGTGCTGCAGTGCTTCCAGCTTGTGACTGATGTGGTCATTTCGGAGATGGAGGCTGAGGAGGAGGCTGAGGAGCATGAGGTTCAGGAGCTGTAGACCGTGGGGGCAACCCTGATTGACCTAGGGCCTGCAATCCTTGGCGTCGGGAGGACGTGTTCCGTCCCAAGGTCCGACTGGGTCCCGGCTTCCACTATGTTAACCCAGTGCGCCATCAGCGAGCTGTACCATCCCTGCCCACAAGCACTTGTCCACGTGTCCGTGGTTAGGTGGACTTTACCGGTAACTGCGTTGTTGAGGGCACGGCTAATGTTTTGGGACACGTGCTTGTGTAATGTGGGGACGGCACACTGGGAGAAATAGTGGCGGCTGGGGACAGAGTACCGAGGGACGGCCGCCGCCATCAGGTTGCGGAATGCTTCTGTCTCCACAAGCCTAAAAGGCAACATTTCGAGCCAAGCAGTCGTGAATTGTGAGAATTTAGTAGTGTGGCCTGTGGGACGTTGGCTGCATATTTGCGCTTGCATTCCAAGGACTGGAGTATGAACAACTGAACGCTGCGCTGGGACAAGGACATGGACGTGCTTCCTGATGCTGCTACCTAAGAGTGTACAATGACAGGTGCAGGGCAGGAGGCATCTTTGCATGCACTATGGACAGGGGATTGACTTGCATGCACAACAGCAGAAGAAGCAATGGTGCCACCTGTAGACACTGTTCCTGGACCCTGGTGTTCGGCCCACAAAGTCGAGTGCTTTGCTGCCATGTGCCTGATCATGCTGGTGGTGGTCAGGCTGGTCGTTTTGCCACCCCTGCTGATGCTGGTCTGGCTCGTGATGCAAATGGCCTTTTTGGAGTTATCGGCAGAGTCTTTAAAAAACAACCAGACTCGGGAAGACCTAACAGTTGTAGTGGCAACTTCCTTCGTGTTGGTGTTACGGGAAACGGTAGCCTGCCTTCTGTCTGCGGCCACCACACTGCTTCTTCCTGCCTGTTGGGGTGCTCTGCCTCCCTCCCCCTGTGTGCTGCTGTCCTTGCTCTGCATGTCCTCCTGCCAGGTTGGGTCAGTTACTATATCATCCACCACCTTGTCTCCCACTTCTGCACCCTGGTACTATTCCTGACTTTCTGCCAATTGTGTCTCATCATCGTCCACCTCTTGTGACAGTTTCCCACCGTCGCCTTCGTGTGACCGTGGCTGCTCAAATATTTGGGCATCGCTACACGTGATCTCCTCTTGCCCCGCTTCAAGTGGACTGGGCGAGAGGCCCGAATCTATAAATGGAAAAGTGAACAGCTCTTCAGATTGTACAAGTGTGGGATCAGTTGTCTCTGGGTACTCAGCATGGTGGGAGGAAGGAGGATCAGGGTGAGGAATATGAGGTCCAGACTCATGGCTACTGAGACTTGACCGTGTGGAAGACAGGGTGGTGGTGGTGGTGGCTAAGTGACTGGAAGCATTATCCGCTATCCAACCAACAACCTTTTGACACTGATCTGGGTTCAATAGTGGTGTGCTGCGGTCCCCTAGAAATTGGGACAGGAAGGTCAGGCGAGAAGATGTGGGTGTTTGTTGTGGCACAATTTCGGCTTGCCCACGGCCTTGTCCTCGGCCTCTGCATGCACCATTACCATCACGTCCAGTTCCCCGTCCCTTGCCACGTGCCTTGCCCATTTTAAATGGATGATAGTATCTTCCACGCTCACTACAAATGACTGAGTTTGAAGCGAAGTTATATGTGATCGGTGTGATGGAGAAAACAGAGTTTTAAATACCTGGCCTGTAGGTAAGTAGTGTGAACAGCAAACTGCTGTGAATTGCTTCACTGACACACTGAAAAAATGGAGGCCAGAAATGGCAGTATTTTCTGACAACGTATATGTGATCCGTGTGACGGAGAAAACACAGTTTTAAATAGCTGGATTTCTAGCGCTCTAATATGGAAAGGACCTGGCTGTATTCTGCAGTGCCAACAAGCAAATGGCGCAGAAAAACTGTGTTCTCTGGATTGTTTTATAAGCAAATAATGAGGATTAAGTTCCAAAGAAAAGTATTCCTGGCCCCTGAGACCTGGGCCTTTGTATAGAAATATCTAACAGCAGCAGAAGGCAGAATTGGAATGGAGCCTCTTATGCTATATGCACTGCAGTCTGCTATATACACTGCCTGCCTGCCTATATACACTGCCTGCCTGATATCTCTGCAGATGGATTAGTCCTCAGAAGGACTGTTTGTTGAGATGGATATGTGTAATGTGCGGTTTTTCTCACTACACTACCTAATGCACGATCAAATCTCTCCCTAACGCAGCAGCAGCTCTCCCTACACTGTCTGATCCAGAGTGACTGTGACGAGCATGGCGGCGCCAGGTCAGATATAGACCTGATGACAATGTGCGGCCAGCCAATCACTGTAATGCCCACAACCAACATGGCTATGGCATTACAGTGCATGGCAGGCAATCCCTGCATGTTCATTGGCTCTGTAAAGAGCGCCAAACATGCAGGGAGGGGACCCGACTTCCCGCCCGACCAACCCGGAAATACTCTGTGAGCGCAGAGCATCTCGAGCAGTGAGATACTCGGGCAAGCACCGAGCAGTAGCGAGCATGCTCGCTCATCACTAGTTGTCATTAAGATTTAAAAAGAGAAAACACAGAAATGTGACAGTAAATGGCTTCACCCAACCAATAACCATGAGTGGAGAAAAAGTGTTTTTGTTATCATTCATTTTCTCTGAAACAAGGCCAAGAAAGGAAAAATTCTGCCGGGGTATGTAAACTTTTGAGCAGAACTGTATATGCGCCAGCCCCAGTGTCTCCTATTCTATATACTCCAGCCCCAGTGTCTCCTATTCTATATACTCCAGCTTCTTCTGTGATGTATATGCTCTAGCCCCAATGTATCCTGTGATGAATATACGCCAGCCCCAGTGTCTCCTATTCTATATACTCCAGCCCCAGTGTCTTCTGTGACGTAGGTAATGTAGCCCTAATGTCTCTTATGCAGAGGCGTCGCATGATAAAGCAGTGGGACACAAGCTCCCTACCCTATCACTATCTCTTTCATATGCCACAGATCGCCATAGGCCTGCGGTTAACGAGATGTCAGCATACTCACGCAGGTGGCTCGATGACATCATTGCATCGCTCTGCTCTGCTGTCCCGCCATGGAAGAGGAGACAGAGGCTGTGATGTAGGGAATCAGGATTAAGTGAGAATAAACTTTATTTTTTTAAATGATCGGGCAGTGGAGCCATCCTACTATATATCTGGAGTAGTGGGTCCATCATACTACATATGGAGTAGTGGGGCCATTATACTATATGTATGTGGGGCAGTGGGACCATCATAGTATATACAGGTGCATCTCACTAAATTAGAATATCTTCAAAAAGTTAATTTATTCCAGTTCTTCAATACTGTTTCAGTATGCTCCACAATCATGAGGAAGACTGCTGACTTGGCAGATGTCCAGAAGGCAGTCATTGACACACTCCACAAGGTCCTAGAGTTCCAATTTTCATTTGGAAATCAAGGTCCCAGAGTCTGGAGGAAGAGTGGAGAGTCCACAATCCAAGCTGCTTCAGGTCTAGTGTGAAGGCTCCACAATCAGTGATGGTTTGGGGGGCCATGTCATCTGCTGGTGTAGGTCCACTGTGTTTTATCAAGACCAAAGCCAGCACAGCCGGCTACCAGGACATTTTACAGCACTTCATGCTTCCCTCTGCCGACAAGCTTTTTGGAGATGGAAATGTCATTCTCCAGCAGGACTTGGCCCCTGTCCACACGGCCAAAAGTACCAATACCTGGTTTACACACAACAGTATCACTGTGCTTGATTGGCAGCAAACTCGCCTGACCTTAACCCCATAGAGAATCTATTATAGAGAATCTATGGGGTATTGTCAAGAGGAAGATGAGAGACACCAGACCCAACAATGCAGATGAGCTGAAAGACAGCGTTTTGTATTGAAGAACTGAAATATATTAACTTTCTGATGATATTCTAATTTGGTGAGATGCACCTGTATATGGAGCAGTGGGACCATCATGCTATATATATGGAGGAGTGGGGGCATCATACTAAATATAGAGCAGTGTGTGTGTGTCACCCCAGGCCTGGATGCCACAAACAATAATCTGTTTCTGAAAGCAGGAGGGAGGTCCCCTGGTTAGGGACAATTAGCGTACAGCACCTTCTGTCCCAGGCCAGCAGGGGGAGCTGGCTGCCCCTATAAAAGCTGGAACTGGGGGCAGGGTTAGAGAAAACTGGATGATCTAGCTCAGGAGTGAGACTAGTCCCAGAGAAGGAGGGACAGTTCAGCTGTAGCTGAGGAGCCCATGAGGCAGAGGAGAAACTGTAAGCCAGGGACAGAGGCGACGAGAGCCGGTCCTGGCAGAGAACCAATCTACCGGACATTGGGGTCTGAGGCTGTCAGGGTTACAAGCCCAGCAGCAGAGAACCAACCTGCGAGGGATTTCAGGTCCCTTGGCCTAAGAAGCCTGGAGGCTCCGCCACACAGAGGGACCAGTACATCGAGGAGCAAGCAACAGGTATCCAAGGCCTGAGTCGCAAGCCATACAGGAGAGAAGTACACGGCCAGCTCAGGGACGTGGGCTATTACACCACGAAAAGGGGGATAGTCAGAAAGAGCATAGAGAGAACGGTAGGCCTACACACTCACCCTGACCAGTGGGGCTCGCCCGAATGTTCTCAGACACCCAGGCCCATTCCTAACCGGTACTGTTGGGTCATTAATAATATCTACAATAAAGACCCTGAACTGTTTGAAGCGGACTCTGAACTCTTACTATTGCGGCCTGCACTATCACCCCCAACATCCACCTACACTGCCCTGAGGCTACACTCTTCCCGTGGGGAGTTATCCTACCCCTGTGCTGCACACCAACACCAGCCTCAGCGGTCTGCCTGGCAGCGGCAGTTATCTACAACCGCAATCCACGGGTGGCGTAGTCGGACATTCAAAACACTGATAAATAGACTGCCACCATTTGGTCTGACCACCCTGAGTCACGGGATCGGGTTGCCACTACTACCCCCATCAGCACCGTACACTAGAAGGCCCAGTTCTGGGTACCCCACGGCCCAGGGGGCGAGTCAGCTTTGGCGTAGTTGGCAGAATTGTGACCAACCCGCCACAAACGGGTATTGCGTGCCTGGAAAAGACTCTATACATATCTGAGTGAAGTTTCCCGCCATTCGGGGCCATTTCCCGCCAATCGGAGCCGTTTCCCGCCATCGGGCGCCATCTTCGGGACGCCGCACGGAAAGAAGAGGGGCGTGGACGTCCAAAAACGCGCTAGACCTGAAGCCCCGCCCTACGCTGAGATGCTGCTCAAGGTCCTGGAAGGAGATCCAGCGGATGCCGACGTCATCACCGAGCAACGCAAGGTCCTCGCCCAGAGCATCGCGAGCGGAGCCGCAGCCTACAGAAGAGGATCGCCAGAAGGTAGGCCACGGTTAACTAGGGGGGAGGAAGATGTCGGACGCGGAGGGACCCTCTACCACCAGCGTAGCCGCTGCAGCTGTGATGCCGTTTTCCATGCCCTATATCCATAGGCGGATTATAATGAGGGCAATCCGGGCGACCGCCCAGGGCCCCGAGCCTGCAGGGGGCCCGCGACTCCAGGCGGGGTGTCTAATGCCGGATTGCCCTCGTTATATGTGCGGGCCACCGCGGCACATAGCGGGAGCACTGGCGGGAGGGGGGGGCCCGGACCGCTCCCCCAGCAGCGGCCGCCGCTACTTCTTCATCGGCCGGTCCAGCACTGCAGCAGTTAACTTCCCTGTGCTGGCCCGGCCGCGTCACTGCTAGGAGACATGGCCCTGTGGGCGGCTGTGTCTCCTAGCTGTGACGTCACGCAGTGCGCCCCGGCTTGCAGTGCTGCACCGGAAAAGAGAGAGAGCAGGCAGGAGGAATTGAGCCGGGGGATGGTGAGTGTGTCTGTGTGTGGGCAGGTGTGTGTGTGTGTTTGTGGGCAGGTGTCTGTGGGGGCAGGTGTCTGTGTGGGCAGGTGTGTGTGTGTGTGTATATGTGTGTGTGTGTATATGTGTGTGTGTCTGTGTGGGCAGGTGTGTGTGTGTATATGTGTGTCTGTGTGTATATGTGTGTGTGTGTGTGGGCAGGTGTCTGTGTGGGCAGGTGTCTGTGTAGGCAGGTGTGGGTGAGTGTGTGGGCAGGTGTGTGTGTGTGTGTTGGCAGGTGTGTGTGTGGGCAGGTGTGTGTATATGGGTGTGTGTGTGTGTTTGTGGGCAGGTGTCTGTGTGGGCAGATGTGTGTGTGGGCAGGTGTGTGTGTGTGTGTGGGCAGGTGTGTGTGTGTGTGGGGGCAGGTGTGTGTGTGTGTGGGCAGGTGTGTGTGTGTGTGGGCAAGTGTTTGTGTGTGTGTGTGGGCAGGTGTGTATGTGTGTGGGCAGGTGTGTGTGTGTGTGTGTGTGGGCAGGTGTGTTTGTGTGTGGGCAGGTGTGCGTGTGTGTGGGCAGGTGTGTGTGTGTGTGTGTAGGCAGGTGTGTGTGTGTCTGTGTGGGCAGGTGTGTGTCTGTGTGGGCAGGTGTGTGTGAGTGTATATGTGTGTGTGTGTGTGTGTGTGGGCAGGTTAGAAAGTCTTGCCCTGTTGAACACTACACCTGACTTGAGGCCACCACCTCTTGGTTGTCCAATGTTCTTGCTTCTCTAGGGCTCTTCTCAGATATTCATTATACCAGCTCCCCAGAATACCAAGGTTAGGGTGGGTTACCGCGAGCCCTGGTGGTGGTCATAACTGCGGCCACGCAGGGGCAATACTCCATAACAACAATCCCCTGAGGTGGTGTAGGATGTAAGGACCTATTCACACTACATTCAGCGCTGCATTCAGGTCTTTACACAAGGCTTACAACTGAATCCCTGAAATTCAGGATTGTGCTGTCTGAAATGAGACATCTGAAAGCAGAGAAAATGGAGCCTAAAGATTCAGACTTTAGCCTCGGTTTGCCTTTGTTCAAATCAATGGCTATGTCAAGGCACATCTGAATGCCATTTTTCAGGGATTTAGATAGAAGCCTGGAAAGAGGAGATGAATGCATTGCAAAATTCAGTGTGAATAGCCCCTTATATCTGGAGTCTTGATATTGATGCCACAAGCATTTTACTTGTTTTTAACTTAAAAAAAAATATACACACACATTTTACACACACACACACTATACATACACACACACAAATGTGTGTGTGGGCAGGTGTGTGTGTGTGGGCAGGTGTGTATGTGTGTGGGCAGGTGTGTGTGTGATGTCTGTCTGTTTGTGTGTGTGTGTGTGTGTGTGGGCAGATGTCATTGTGTGATGTCTGTTTGTATGTATTTTTGTGTTTTAAATGTGTTTATGCGTGTCTGTATATGTTTGTGTGTGTGTATGACTGCATGCGGCCTCCTGCTGAGTATAGTTGGCGCCGTGCAGCCTCCTGATGTCTCTGGGGGGGCTCCGCGCGGCCTCCTGCTGTGTATAGATGGCTACGTGCGGCTCCCCGCTGTGTATAGATGGCTACGTGCGCCCCCCGCTGTGTATAGATGGCTACGTGCTTCCCCCCGCTGAGTATAGATGTCGCTGTGCGGCCTCCTGCTGTGTATAGATCGCCAAGTGCGGTCTCCCGCTAAGTATAGTTGGCGCTGTGCGGCCTCCTGCTGTCTCTGGGGGGAGCGCCGTGCGGCATCTATACTCAGCGGGAGGCCGCACGTAGCCATCTATACACGTATACTCAGCAGGAGGCCGCACGTAGCCATCTATATGGTGCCATCTATACACAGCGGGAGGCCGCACGGCGCCATTTATACACAGCGGGAGGCCGCACGGCGCCATCTATACACAGCGGGAGGCCGCACGGCGCCATCTATACACAGCGGGAGGCCGCACGACGCCATCTATACACAGCGGGAGGCCGCACGGCGCCATCTATACACAGCGGGCGTCTCAGTGCTTTGCAAGAGCAGTCAATAAATTCTGCTTGACTAATTCTGAGCACCATAAAGTCTGGTTCGCTTCTAACCTGCTGTCTTCATTTTCAGCTTGCTGAATTCTAACTCATTTACTGTCATTCGAGACGATGCCTTTGCTGGTCTCTTTCACCTTGAATACCTGTAAGTGCTCCACTTAATGTTATATTTTTGATTCTGTTCTTCTTCATCTTTTGGCATGTGCAATTGTATGAGCAAGTATTCATATGAATTTATGACCTACTTAAACCTTTGAGGACCTTAAATTTTATTCAATCAAATTTTTTTCCAGTTTAAAACTATGGGACATATATGTGCCTTGGTCCTCAAAGGGTTTTTAAAGGGGCTGCAAACATAAATACGAAAAAAATAATTCAATTAGTGCTTTTTGTGTTCATTTAATTTTTATTTGAAGTCCATTTTTTTATATACCTTGAAATTAAACCCTACCCCATGGAATGAAGCCCTACCTACATGACATCTGAGAGCTACATGGATACCGCTTGTGAGGTGCCTGTCCGTCACTACTATTCAGTTTTAGGGTCCACTCACTAAGCCATATATTCGCTCATGCAAGAGAATAGGGCTAATTATGCTAATGACACTGGGCTCAAACTCTGTCAGAGCTTCAACTGAGTATGATTCGATTCTCTCGCAGCACAGATATGGAGAAGATGGAGAACTTAATTTCTCCATCTTCTCCATAGTCTCTGTGAGTGTTCATCGGACTGCACTTGGATGACATCCGAGTGCAGTCCAATGTTTTACGTGCACCCACAGACTTGTATGGGTGCACATGGTCCGAATATCGAATGAGATTATTTTCTCATGCCAATAATCGCACTGTCCCATAGTATAACATAGGGCCGAGTCCTATCCGATAAAACATCACATAGCATTCGGCCGTGTTATACGACAGTGTGAGCGAGCCCTTAGAGTCAAGGAATATTTACATGTAGATGATGATATTACTCTCCAAGTGTATATTTTTTTAGGCGAGTTCATAGCAAATGCTTTGCATTTTTGACATGTGATCAACTAAAGAACAAGAAAGATTTAGGACCTCCCCTATAGAGAAACGGAAAATAGTTTGGAGGACTTGCATGTCCTTTTTTATTTATTATGAGAAAATCATAAAAGATCCCGTTTTTTAACCATGCTGTGACTTTCTGCTGAGGGAGAGGGAGAGAGCTGCCCTATTCAGAGTCTGTAATAAGACCTGCTGACAAAAGTGTTGAAGATACAGTCTAATGTGAATTAACAATGAAAAAAAGTTAATTTAACAAATGGCTTGTATTTTTTTTAATACAAACTTTTTTGTCTTTACAGCTCCTTTAAAGGGAATCTGTCATCAGGTTTTTGCCACCTAATCTGAGAGCAGCATAATGTAGGGTTAGAGGCACTGATTCCAGTAATGTGTCACTTACTGGGCTGCTTAGTGTTGTTTTGATAAAATCATTGATTTGTCAGAAGGTAATTATCACTAGATGACTAGTAAGTTCTGTAGGACCCCACCCCCATCACTGATCAGTAGATTTCTGTGTACACTGAGCATGGGCAGAAAGCTGCCAATCAGTGGTGTGGGTGGGGCTATACAGAGCGCAGCATTCAGAGAGCTGCTAGATCTGCAGCAGATAAAACGGTGATTTTCTCAAAATGACAACAAGCAGCTGAAAAAGTGACACATCGCTGGAATCAGGGTATCTGCCCCAATATTGTGCTGCTCTCAGATGAGGCAGCACAATTAATATTATGCCAAATTAATTTCCCGTGAACTATCACATGATCTATCACAGGGGATCATGTGATATGTCACGTGATAAATCAGGTGTGTGGAGGGGGCCCGCGCCTTCTAAACTGCCCGGGGCCCTTGTTACTCTTAATCCACCCCTGCCTATATCCCCGGAGCGGCCTGGCTGCCCCAGTATGCCGGCGAGTCGCATACCTTGGGCGACTTTAAAGAAAGGCTGTATAGCCTGTTCAAAGTTTATCCCCTGACAGAAGAACAGAAAGTAAGCATACTGATAGGGCAGTTAACTGGTGCGGCCCAGCGGGAGGTAAAGTCTTGGACAGCTGAGGAGAAAAGGACTGTAAGGGGGGTTCTGACCCGTCTACGGGACACCTTTGATACCCGTACCTCAGCAGAAATCAAAATGTGGTTCTATGAATGTAAGCAGCGAGCTCAAGATAGCATCCAAGATTATGCCCTAAATTTACAGGAAGCCTTGGGGGCAATTAAGCAAGCTGACCCTGGCTGCGTGCAGGATACAGATAAACTATTGACTGACCAGTTCATAGAAGGTCTGCTGTCCAGCACCCACAGAACCCAGCTGCGCCTCATGGCCCTACAGAACCCGATTTGACTTTTGCACAGTTCAAAGATAGGGCCATCCGGGTGCTCCGAGAACCTGCACCGGGTGGCGCTGTAGCTTCCCGGCGCCCTGCCATCCCTTACCACCAGGGGGCGGCGCCCTATCTCGCAGACCTTGTGGAGGCTGATGCGCAGGCCCTAAATCCATCCCCGCCTGCAAACCTGCACCATCAGGTCCAAGAACTAACAAAGAGTGTTGCTGCATTGACCAGGACCGCACAGTCGTTACAGATGGACCCGTCAGGACCACTCAAGCTGGCTTCCAGTCCGAAGGATGTCCCGTGGCGTCGACGGAGGAGGATCCCGTCGTTCAGAGGGAGGCCCGCCGATCATTACACTAAGGATGGACAGCCGATTTGCCGCCGTTGCAGCCAGCCGGGACACGTAGCCAGGTACTGTACTTTAAATGGGTCCGACCTGGGGCAAAGGGCCAACCCCCAGGCATAAGGTCATCAGGCCCATCTAATTGGCGTGATAAGTACGTAGGGGGATGCCCGGTTTTACCCGTAGTGCTGGACGGTATCCGCATGAGTGCACTGCTGGACACCGGGTCCCAAGTGACTACCATCCCCTATGTACTTTTAAAGCATTACTGGAGTGACACTGATATAACTCGTTATCCAGACGATGACTTGAGCATCATCGCCAGCAATGGTCAACCCGTGCCGCAGGTGGGGTTCAGAGAGATGACCATTAAGATTGGTAAAGTTGAACTGCCGGCACAGGGAGTGATCATTGTGGACATTGACCGTCGAGAACGTCACCCTAAAATAACCTTGGGTACTAATGTGATTGAAAATTGTCTTTCAGAAGTAATTGTAATTTTGCAGCAGGTGGCGATGAATGCGAGCTCCAGCCAACAGAGGGTCCTCCAGAAGGAGATATGAGCCCTGATGAGATGGCAACAGGTAGAACTGTCTGGTGGTGAGATCGGTAGCGTGAGGATGAGCGACCCGTTCCCCATTGCTATGCCCCCCAAAAGTGAAATGATCTGGTGTCGGACTGCAATCGGGTTAAGAGGGAGAGACTACCAAGTCATGGTAGAACCCGTGTACTCAGACAGCAGGCCCACCATTTTGACAGCCCGGGGGGTGGTCGATGTCCGCCATGGAAGGGTGCCCGTCCGGATCTTAAACATTGGGGAAAGGGAAGTACACTTGCCCCGGTACGCTACACTAGCCAAATTGTATACTGTTGAACACAATGCTGTCAGGGCCGTGGAACCCTTGCCTCCATCTCCCCAGGTAAAGGGTAATGGTTCCCAGAAACCCAAGGAGGACTGGTGCCAGAAACTCCACGTGGGTGCTGACTCCACTCCCTTGCACCAAAAACAAGGAGTCTACCGGGTGGTTCAAGAGTCCGAGAGCATCTTTAGTAAGCACCCGCTAGACTTCGGCAGAGTGAAAGGGGTAGAACACCACATCCCCACGGGGAGCCACCCACCAATAAAAGAAAGATACAGACCTGTACCACCCCGCACACTATCAGAACGCAAAGGGTATGCTGAGAGAAATGAGGGAAGCCGGGGTCATTAGAGACAGTTGTAGCCCCTGGGCAGCCCCCTTGGTTCTGGTAAAAAAGAAAGACTGTACTATGAGAATGTGCGTGGACTATAGAGAAGTCAATCGTATCACCCATAAAGACGCATGCCCATTGCCTAGAATAGAGGAGTCTTTGGTCGCACTAAAATCAGCTAATTTCTTCTCTACTTTGGACCTTACTAGTGGGTACTGGCAGGTTTCTATGGCAGAGGCTGATAAGGAGAAGACCGCCTTCACCACCCCGATGGGATTAAGTGAATTCAACTATATGCCGTTCGGGCTCTGCAATGCACCCGGGACCTTCCAGAGGCTGATGGAATGCTGTCTAGGGCACCGAAACTTTGAGACGGTCCTACTTTACCTGGACGACGTGATTGTCTATTCGAAGACTTACGAGGACCATCTAAAGCACCTGGCTGAGGTGTTCGAGGCCCTGGCAGGCTTTGGCATGAAAGTGAAACCCTCCAAGTGCCATCTGTTAAAGCCGAAGGTACAGTACCTGGGACACGTGGTGAGTGCAGAAGGAGTAGCCCCCGACCCTGACAAAATCATGGCAATAAAGAACTGGCCAAGCCCCTCTAACATAAAAGAAGTGAGGCAGTTCCTCGGGTTGGTAGGCTACTACCGAAGGTTCATCCCCAGGTTCACCAAGATGGCAGCCCCTATGCAGGACCTCCTTATAGGACAATCTAAGACCAGAAGCCAAAAGCCACCCTTCAAGTGGGACAAGCCGGAAGAGGAGTCCTTCCGCCAGCTGAAGATGGCCCTCACGGGGGATGAGATCCTGGCCTACCCTGATTATGGACAGCCTTTTATCCTCCACACAGACGCCAGTAATGTGGGGCTGGGAGCCGTACTGTCACAGAACCAACAGGGCAGCCGGAAGCTGAGGCCCACCGAGAGAAACTCGGAGAATTACAGCTCCTTTAAGCTGGAGTCCTTGGCAGTGGTGTGGGCCGTAACAGAACGTTTCAAGCATTACCTGGCCTCTGTGAAGTTCACTGTGTACATGGACAACAATCCGTAGACACATCTGGACAATGCGAGACTTGGTGCCCTAGAGCAGCGGTGGATGGCCCGTCTAGCAAACTATGACTTCACCATCAAGTACCGGGCAGGCCGAGCCAATGCCAATGCAGATGCCCTATCAAGAATGCCCCACTTGCCCGATGAGGGAGAAGATCCAGACGAGTTGGAGGAAATAGAGCTCCCTGCATTCCACCGGTACGGGGCCACTCAGTACTCCCACCGTGTAAGAGACAAAGACTTGACCACTGTCATGTTCAATCCCTTACCTCACCACGGCTGGGCTGAAACGCAAGATAGTGACCCTGCAATTCGCCTGGTGAAAGACCTGTTGACCCAGGCAGACGCTAGCCCTGGCTCAGACGCTCCAGAGGAAGCCAAGCAGTTATGGAAGGAGAAAAGCAGGCTATTCCTCTACGAAGGTAAGCTGTGGAGAAGGCTTGTCAACCACCGGACGCACGAGCTGACCTGGCAGGTAGTGGTCCCGAGACGAGATGCAGCAATGGTCCTGGAGGCCTACCATGACAGAGCGGGACACTTCGGGTGGAAGAAACTGGAGTTCCTACTGAGAGAGCGGTTCTACAGGGTCGGAATGAGAGGGGCCATAGAGAAGTGGTACAGGGACTGCGGCCCATGTAACCTCAGAAGGAAGGACGGTACCAGCCAGAAGACGCCCTTGATGCCCATCGTCACCAGGCAGCCTCTTGAGCTGGTAGCTCTGGACCATGTGAAACTGGCTCCAAGCCGGTCGGGCTACGTCTATGCCCTGACTATAGGGGACCACTATTCCCGGTTCCTGGTGGTGGTTCCTGTTAAAGACTTGAAAGCCCAAACAGCGGCCAGAGCCTTCCAACAACACTTCTGCCGTCCACACGGGTATCCGGAACAGGTCTTGACAGATCAAGGTCCAGCGTTTGAGGCTGAAATCTTCCAGGAGTTCTGCAACCTCTACGGCTGTAAGAAGATTCGGACAACATCTTACCACCCACAAACCAACGGGCTATGTGAGACAATGAATAATATCGTCATTGATCTCCTCAAAATGTTGCCCCTGGAAGAACGCAGCCTGTGGCCGGAGAAGCTGCCAGACCTGACAGACTTGTACAACCATATCCCGGTGAATGCTACAAATTGCACCCCGGCTTACCTGATGAGAGCAAGACCAGGTAAGCTGCCGATAGACCTGGAGATGGGAGTCCTGACCCCCGAGGACACCTCCCCAGACGCGGACTGGGATACGGAACGGCGGCTACAGTACAAGAAGGTACAGGAGAGTGTGGAGAGGAGTCTGGCTCAAGCGAGAGAAAAGCAAGAGAGACTCTTCAACAAACACGCCCCTGCTGGTCCCCTGGAACCTGGTGAGCAGGTCCTGAAGCGAAAGAGAAGGCTTCACAAGCTAGATGACCAGTGGGAGAGCGACCCGTACACAGTACTGCAGTCCAAGCACAACAACCCGAAGGTATGTGTAATCACCAAGGATGGAGGAGAAACCACTAGCACCGTCTCCAGAGACCACCTAAAAAGGTGCACCAAGCAACTACAGAGTGCAGGAGAAGATCAAGATGACCTTGAACCCGCAGAAGACAAGAAAGAAATGATCGGCACAGTTCTTGGAGAGTTCCCCCGGTCCTGGACTCGGATAAATGATGCAATAGTGGTACCCGTCCTACACTTCCTTCAACCAACCCAGCAGGAACCTACAGGAGAACAGGAGGAATCAGAAGACCAAGCAGCCCTAGAGGCAGAAGAACCCATGCCAGCAGCCCAGGAGAGTCAACCCTCTGCTGACAGTGAGCCTGCCATACCTGCGGTAAGCCAAAGGACCTGCAGATAGCTGCCTGCACTGCCTGTAAACCCAGCTAGTAGCTGTACCCTAAATGCTAGTGGGGAATGTCAGGTTAGACCACCACCAGACAGAGGGTTACGCAGGTCAACCCGGAGCACTATGGGGCAAATACCAGCTCGCTGGAAGATCTAAATGCTGTATATTGTAAATGTTTTATGTTTGTTGCCTGGTTGCTAATTATGTTTTTCCAGTCTTTCTAGTTCATGGACTAACAGGTTATGGACGCTGAATAACCGGAACTGTCTTGTAGATAGTTGCACTTGGTGCCCTCTTTCGAAGATGGCCACGGAAGAAAAATCTGTCCGGTGTGGCCTCCTTGTGGCCCAAAGTAGAGAGCTCAGCCTTGTCGCCACGCCCAAGGCCAGGAACTTGGGGTTTATGGAAACAGGTCCCCACACCGTGGAAAACTTCACCTTGTTGGGTGACATGGACACCCGGTCACGGAAGCGCCGTGACCTCAAGGACAAAATATACTTGCATATATGTTATGTTGTCATTTATACCCTGTATTTGTGTTTCCTGTTTAGTCCGGAGTACTAAATTTGACTAGGGGAGAATGTGTCACCCCAGGCCTGGATGCCACAAACAATAATCTGTGTCTGAGAGCAGGAGGGAGGTCCCCTGGTTAGGGACAATTAGCATACAGCACCTCCTGTCCCAGGCCAGCAGGGGGAGCTGGCTGCCCCTATAAAAGCTGGAACTGGGGACAGGGTTAGAGAGAACTGGAAGACCTAGCTCAGTAGTGAGACTAGTCCCAGAGAAGGAGGGACAGTTCAGCTGTAGCTGAGGAGTCCGTGAGGCAGAGGAGAAACTGCAAGCCAGGGACAGAGGTGACGAGAGCCGGTCCTGGAAGAGAACCAATCTACCGGGCATTAGGGTCCGGGGCTGTCAGGGTTACAAGCCCAGCAGCAGAGAACCAACCTGCGAGGGATTTCAGGTCCCTTGGCCTAAGAAGCCTGGAGGCTCCGCCACACAGAGGGACCAGTACATCGAGGAGCAAGCAACAGGTACCCAAGGCCTGAGTCGCAAGCCATACAGGAGAGAAGTACACGGCCAGCTCAGGGATGTGGGCTATTACACCACGAAAAGGGGGATAGTCAGAAAGAGCATAGAGAGAACGGTAGGCCTACACACTCACCCTGACCAGTGGGGCTCGCCCGAATGCTCTCAGACACCCAGGCCCATTCCTAACCGGTACTGTTGGGTCATTAATAATATCTACAATAAAGACCCTGAACTGTTTGAAGCGGACTCTGAACTCTTACTATTGCGGCCTGCACTATCACCCCCAACATCCACCTACACTGCCCTGAGGCTACACTCTTCCCGTGGGGAGTTATCCTACACCTGTGCTGCACACCAACACCAGCCTCAGCAGTCTGCCTCACAGCGGCGGTTATCCCTGACCGCAATCCACGGGTGGCGTAGTCGGACATTCAAAACACTGATAAATAGACTGCCACCATTTGGTCTGACCACCCTGAGCCACGGGATCAGGTTGCCACTACTACCCCCATCAGCACCGTACACTAGAAGGCCCGGTTCCGTGTACCCCACGGCCCAGGGGGCGAGTCATGTGCATCAAATTATACATACACATATGGGGCAGTGGGGCTTCATACTATATACAGGTGCTTCTCACAAAATTAGAATATCATCAAAAGTTAGTTTATTTCAGTTCTTCAATGCAAAAAGTGAAACTCCTATATTATATAGAGTCATTACACACAGAGTGATCTATTATATAGAGTCATTACACAGAGGGATCTATTATATAGAGTCATTACACACAGAGGGATCTATTATATACAGTCATTACACACAGAGGGATCTATTATATAGAGTCTTTACACACAGAGGGATCTATTATATAGAGTCATTACACACAGAGGGATCTATTATATAGAGTCATTACACACAGAGGGATCTATTATATAGAGTCATTACACACAGAGGGATCTATTATATAGAGTCATTACACACAGAGGGATCTATTATATAGAGTCTTTACACACAGAGGGATCTATTATATAGAGTCATTACACACAGAGGGATCTATTATATAGAGTCATTACACACAGAGTGATCTATTATATAGAGTCATTACACAGAGGGATCTATTATATAGAGTCATTACACACAGAGGGATCTATTATATACAGTCATTACACACAGAGGGATCTATTATATAGAGTCTTTACACACAGAGGGATCTATTATATAGAGTCATTACACACAGAGGGATCTATTATATAGAGTCATTACACACAGAGGGATCTATTATATAGAGTCATTACACACAGAGGGATCTATTATATAGAGTCATTACACACAGAGGGATCTATTATATAGAGTCTTTACACACAGAGGGATCTATTATATAGAGTCATTACACACAGAGGGATCTATTATATAGAGTCATTACAAACAGAGTGATCTATTATATAGAGTCATTACACAGAGGGATCTATTATATAGAGTCATTACACACAGAGGGATCTATTATATAGAGTCATTACACACAGAGGGATCTATTATATAGAGTCATTACACACAGAGGGATCTATTATATAGAGTCATTACACACAGAGGGATCTATTATATAGAGTCATTACACACAGAGGGATCTATTATAAAGAGTCATTACACACAGAGGGATCTATTTTAAGTGTTTATTTCTGTTAATGTTGATGATTATGGCTTACAGCCAATGAAAACACAAATGTCATTATCTCAGTAAATTAGAATACTTCATAACAACAGCTTGAAAAATGTTTTTAAAATCCAAAAAGTTGGCCTACTGAAATGTATGTTTAGCAAATGCCCTCAATACTTGTTCGGGCTCCTTGTGCATCAATTACTGCATCAATGCGGCAATGTGGCATGGAGGGATCAGCCTGTGGCACTGCTGAGGTGTTATGGAAGCCCAGGTGGCTTTGATAGCAGCCTTCAGCTCATCTGTATTGTGGGGTCTGGGGTCTCATCTTCCTCTTGACAATACCCCATAGATTCTCTATAATAGATTCTCTATGGGGTAAAGGTCAGGCGAGTTTGCTGCCAATCAAGCACAGTGATACTGTTGTGTGTAAACCAGGTATTGGTACTTTTGGCCGTGTGGACAGGGGCCAAGTCCTGCTGGAGAATGACATTTCCATCTCCATAAAGCTTGTGGGCAGAGGGAAGCATGAAGTGCTGTAAAATGTCCTGGTAGACGGCTGCGCTGACTTTGGTCTTGATAAAACACAGTGGACCTCCACCAGCAGATGACATGGCCCCCCAAACCATCACTGATTGTGGAGACTTCACACTAGACCTCCAGCAGCTTGGATTGTGGCCTCTCCACTCTTCCTCCAGACTCTGGGACCTTGATTTCCAAATGAAATGCAAAATTTACTTTTCATCTGAACACAACACCTTGGGCCACTGAGCATCAGTCCAGGTCTTTTTCTCTTTGGCCCAGGTAAGACGCTTTTGGCGTTGTCTATTGGTCATGAGGGGCTTGACACAAGCAATGCGACACTTGTAGCCCATGTCCTGGATACGTCTGTGTGTGGTGGCTCTTGAAGCAATGACTCCAGCAGCAGTCCACTCCTTGTGAATCTCCCCCAAATTTTTGAATGGCCTTTTCTTAGCAATCCTTTCAAGGCTGCGGTTATCCCGGTTGCTTGTGCACCTTTTTCTACCACACTTTTTCCTTCCACGTCCATTAATATGCTCGGATACAGCACTCTGTGAACAGCTGCTTCTTTAGCAATGACCTTTTGTGGCTTACCCTCCTTGAGGAGTGTGTCAATGACTGCCTTCTGGACATCTGTCAAGTCAGCAGTCTTGCCCATGATTGTGGAGCCTACTGAAACTGACTAAGGGACCTTTTTAAATGCTTAGGAAGCCTTTGCTGGTGTTTCTTGTTAATTCTAATTTACTGAGATAATGACTTTTGTGTTCTCATTGGCTGTAAGCCATAATCATCAAAATTAGCAGAAATAAACACTTAAAACAGATCACTCTGTTTGTAATGACTCTGTATAATATATGAGTTTCACTTTTTGGATTTAAGAACTGAAATAAATTCACTTTTTGATGATATTCTAATTTTCTGAGAAGCACCTGTATGTAGTAGTGCGGCAATTATACTATATACAGTCAGGAGTATAAGTACTTAATACACTGACAATTTCGAAAGTTTTTCCACCTACAAAGAATGAAGAGGTCTGTTTTGTTCTACTTAACTGCTGCAACTTGGACCTTTAACAGGATTTATATTTCACCTATGAGAAAGCATACTATGTGTATTTGGCAGATTAACTCAGGCTTGTTTATGATAAACTGAATACCTGGATTGGAGTCCTATTTGTAAACAGAATATTGACTATTAATGCTGGCAGAGTAAGTCTTAGGCTATATGCACACTAGGTGTTTTTTTTCTGCAGTAAAACATAATCTCTTGGCAGGAAAGAAGTAGCGTCAAAAACGCAGGTTTTGGTGTGTTTTTTTGCAGTGGTTCTTGGTGCATTTTTGGGGCGTTTTTCAGGATCCCAAAGTTCAGCTTTGCTTCCACCATAGACACATGAAAACAGGTCACCATTGCAAGACATATGTTCATGAAAAAGTACACATTACAAATGTAACAGGGGGGGGTGAATTGGTCTGGAATGGTTTATCTAAGACCCTGGCAGTGCATTGAATTTGTAGGACACTATTTACTTTCACATTATGGTTTGCCATTGAGTTGCTCAGGCATTGTTCATTTTCACACCTCCCTGGGCCACACGTGTTGCTCAATCTCACACCTAGCTCAACCAATGTTTACCTTGTAGGCATCACTAATTTAATTAAACTGTAATAATCCAAGCTGCTATCTCAGGTGACCAATACAAGATGGTTTAAACTTGGGAAAATCACAAAAGTAAATGTGTGTCACATACTTGCTTTTTTCACTAAAAACGCAGCAAAATGTTCACACTAGGCTTTTTTTCAGCATTTTTTTCCACCACCCTCTTTTTTAATGGGTGAAAAACGCTGAAACAAGTGACATACTCTATTGCAAAAAGCCATGGAAAGCACAAAATACTGAGGACAAATAAGCAAGCTTTGTGCATGAGATTTCGGAAATATCATAGACTTTGTTGGTACTGTAAAATGCAGCTGAAAATTTGCATAAAAAAGCCCGCTAAAAAAACGTCTAGTGTGAATATAGCCTTGTATAACAGTTCGCCAATGAGTTAGGATATATGACCACGATGCAGAAATGCTATGGATTTTTCCTAAGCGTTTCTGCATCTCCCTGGGTTGCCAAGCGCTTTGCCAAGTGATTTTAGCATCACTTGGAAAAGTGCTTGACAACTTGGTCACACTATATAATTCCATGCAACCGGCATGGATTTATATAGTGTGACCAAGTTACAATACTGCAAATGCAGCATCAATAATAAAAAAAAAAGAATAATAATGGTGAAAAATAAAAAAAAAACATTATACTCATCTTCCGATGGTCCTCGATCTCCTTCTCCGGTGCGTCCGGTGTCTTCGGCGGATCACGGTGCTGTAAAAGGACCTTCCATGACGTCATTTAGTCATGTGACAGGTCACGCGACCGCCGATGCCAGCGGTCGCGTGACCTGTCACATGACTAAATGGCGTCATGGAAGGTCCTTTTACCACCGCGAGCAGCCGAAGAGCCAGCAGCACCGCCGGGAGCAGACAGGGGCCATCAGAAGGTAAGTATATGTTTATTTTTTATTTTAATTCTATTTTAACTACAGGTACTATGGTACCTGGGTCTGGAGGAGAGTCTCTTCATCTCCAGACCCGGGTACCATCCACGCATTGAGTCGCATAATATCCACATGTGTATTTGTAGTCATGCGGATGTTATGCGTTCCAATGCAAGTCAATGGCGGCTAAATCGCAGCGACTCTGCAAAATTAAAGGACGTGCTGCGGATTTTTCCGCAATGATAATCCGCAGCAGAAATCTCCGCGGCATGTGCACAGCACATGCGGATTATCATTGGGGACCATTGCAGACCTATCACCAAGCGTTTTTTAAGTGTTTCCGCGGCGGAAGTTACGCTGCAGAAACGCTTAAAAAACGCATAGTGGGCACACAGCCTTAAAAGTTCTATGGTGAAGAAAAACACGTGAGATAATAAATGCGAAATATACAATATTTCCCATAATATGACTGAGGATATTTTTAGGGTGTATTCACTGTTTTTTCTTCTGCAGCAAAAATGCTGTGTTTTACAGTACCATCTTAGTGAATGACATTTCTGAAATCTCATTCACATGCTGTTTTTTTTGCATTTTTTTTAAATCTGCAGCTTGTCAAGTCTTTCAGAGGTTTTGCAGCATTTTTCACCCATTCAAATGAATGGAAAAAAAAACACAAGTAAAAACACCTGAATTTTAAGCAGCGTTTTTCCTGCCTCCTTTGATTTTTGAGGTAGAAAAAAAATGCTGCCAAAATCCAACTTGTGAACACACCTTTATCCTGGTTGTGTTCTAATTGGATATAAAATAGAACGGCCATGATAACATGGGTATTTAATTGTATGGTGTTTTCACTTTATATAATACCAGGCCGCATTCTATTTGCGCAGAGCTGCTCCGTGAAGATTCTATCACAAGATTCCGTGATGACATCACAGGTGATGGTGACATCACTGCTCACAGGCGCTATATATACAATGCACATAGGCTCACCCGTGCCTTTCTTGGCTCTATAGTGACTGATAGCACTTGCAGTTTTTCACTATGGCTGGAATAGTTTTGGACATTCCTCAGGTAAAAGCACTATTGTTGATCCTTATGATCAATCGTCCTAACAGTGTGCTTCTACCACCCGATGGCGTCCTCAGCTTCACTCACCGGCTGGTGATGGAGCTAGTAAAGGATTGCCTGACCAAACACCGACAACGTCGTCTAACGTCAGACTATCTGACGGATTTACTTCAGAACATCAGGACATTACTACACCAGGTAATTGGCGGACACTCTGCACAGAACATCTCAATATTAATAGATAATAATGGAGGGATAGAAGCTTTTTCTTCTAATATATTGTATTTTGAAGACCATAAGACGCACCAAAAATTTTTGGGAGGTAAATAGGAAAAACATTTATAATAATAAAATGGGGGTCTGTCTTATAGTCCGAATTTTCGGTTGCTTACTGAGGGGGGTGGTGGCAGTGGAGCAAAGTCACAGGAGGCAGAGTCGCTGCTGCAGGAAGTCGGCAGTAGGAATGGGGCGCTGCTGCGGGCCCCAAGCTGGGAGGAGCGGGGTGTCCAGAAGGTGCGAGGCTGCGGGCCCTGGTCTTCAAGGAAATGTTAGCGGTAATTCAGGAGGGGAGACCCTGCTCTGCTTATTGATTTCTCTGCAGTGGGCTTCAAGAAGTAGGCTGCTGGAGATGGCCAATACGCAAATTGAGATCTCAGCTCGTCATTGAGCCGAGATCTAAATCTTCACATGCACTACCTCCATGGGCCATTTGACTGAAGCCCACCGCAGGAAAATCAATGGGCAGAGCGGGGACTCCCCTCCTAAATCACCGCTAACATTTCCTTGAAGCCCAGGGCTCGCAGCCTCGCACCTCCTGGATACCCCGCTCCTCCCAGCTCGGGGCCCGCAGCAGTGCCCCACTTCTACTGCCGGCTTCCTACAGCAGTGACCCTACCTCCTGTGACCTCACTCCACCACTGCCACCCCCCTGGTAAGCTACATTCAGACAATTATTATTATTAATAATCTGTCTGATATGCTGGGGTGGAGAGTTCCACAGTTGGGCGGATGCACGGGAGAAATCTTGTATGCGATTGTGGGAAGAGGAGATAAGAGGGGAGTAGAGAAGAAGATCTTGTGAGGATCGGAGGTTGCGTGCAGGTAAGTACCGGGAGACTAGGTCACAGATATATGGAGGAGACAGGTTTTGGGTGGCTTTGCATGCCAAGGTTAGGGTCTTGAACTGGAGTCTCTGGGTAATGTGGAGCAAGTGAAGGGATTGGCGGAGCGAGGGCAAAAGCCAGGGAATAGCGGGGGGACAGGTGGATTAGTCAGACAGCAGAGTTTAGGATAGATTGGAGGGGTGCGAGAGTGTTAGAAGGGAGGTCAAAAATTTTGGAAAAAAAGGCATCTTATAGTCCAAAAAATATGGTAAAACACAACGAGTCCCCAAATACAGTATGTAGTCATTGTATCTGCAGACAGAGAACCGATGTCACATACAATTTCCGCCTCCATTCTGACCGCTCTCATCTCAAAATTCTCCTTTCCATTTTTCCTTCTTTATAGGCTGAAGAAAGATCTCAGACTGAAGATTTGGCTGTCTTTAAAGAACTGGCCGAAAAAGTCCTGTCTATACTAGAACGCTCATTGGAACGCCCGGTAAGGATCAATATTAATAGACGTATCTTAATCCACCGTATCTGAGGAGACTTTCTGAGAAAAGGTCTGAAGATGGCGCGGGATTTGTATCGTTACAATTGGTGCATCTGTAAATGTTGGTTTAGTCCTTCATGATTTATGTATTTGGTGATTTAGTGAAATCTTCCACATATTAATTATATATATTATATCTATCAGGAAACAACAGGAGGCGACGCCAAATATGGGCAAAATGTGACCCCGAAAATCCCTGACCCTAATAGGAGTCAGCCGGAGCTGAACAGCGATCTGATTACAGGTGAGCGATCACCCGACCTTCTACAAGGAATGTCCAGATATTACAGAGGACGGAGGATAATGTTAGATTTACTCTCTACTCTGTGTAATGGGAACCTGGCAGCACATTGTTACATATAGAAGTAGTGGTGTGACGGTATAGGCCATTGTCCCCTAATAATGATTGTTTGTAGAAATCCAATGTGCCAGTCAGGAGAAATGTAAAGTAGACACCATATACAAATCAGAATGGAAGTGCGCTGGGGGCGTGAAAGAAGAAATCCAAGTGCAGTGACACGCCCCCAGTGCACTTCCAGGCTAATTTGCAAATCTCTCCTATGTTTCAGCTCTCTTACCATCACTCATATGCGCAGCGTGGGTGGGGGCTTCCTCATTCATGTAATGGAGGGTCCATTCTGCAGTGCTATAGCAAGTAACATGAAATAAATTAAATTTAAATTGCATTACTGCTCTAGAAAATGGGAAAAACTAAGATACTGAGCACATAATTTGGCCAATTCATGAATGCCTAGCAGCCAATGACAAGGCGATCTTTTTGCTGGAATCCTCTCCTAATGTGAATCCTCTCCTAGGCTGAGGCCTACATTTATATGGGTAGGTAGGATCCTGTTGTAATTAAAACCACCCCGGGCTGATGGGTGGAGATAGGTTCCCAGCAAAAAAGGTCGCTTTGCCGTGACTGCTGGGCATGCATCGAACAAAAGAAGGTCGCCTTGCCGTGGCTGCTAGGCATGCACCCAGCAAAAGAAGGTCGCCTTGTCGTGACTGCTGGGCATGCACCCAGCAAAAGAAGGTCGCCTTGTCGTGACTCCTGGGCATGCACCCAGCAAAAGAAGGTCGTCTTGCCGTGACTGCTGGGCATGCACCCAGCAAAAAAAAAGGTCACCTTGCCGTGGCTACTTGGCATGCACCCAGAAAAAGAAGGTCGCCTTGCCGTGGCTGCTGGTCATGCATGAATTGGCCAAATTATGCGCTAAGTATCTTCCTTTTATCCTATTTTCTACAGCAGTAATGCAATTCAAATTTCATTTATTTCATGTTTACATTCTATAGCGTTACAGAGTGCAACTTTGTTAGTTATGTATTTTAATGGCTACTCTTAGTATGCATCTGTTCACACCCATTTTCTTTTCGGAAGTGATGGTCAGTCTTTTGTTATTTATGAAGGGGTTCCTCCATCATTTACATTACATTTATCTATGGATTCCCCGTATATTCTCATATTTAGAATCCCCATATAACGAGTATTAATCCCATTTACAGACATCTTGTCATTTCTCCGTTATATTGCTGTATTATCTATGTAGGAATAATATCCTCTAATACATTTCATTTCTTCATCATTATTTTAGAAACAACTGAGCTGTCGAATCCTAACAATGGAATTAGTGAGATCCCGGAGATCCAAGAATCCGTAAGTATCATAGAGGGGGATGCGTGTGTGTCATCAGATCATGGGGCGTGAATGACTCGTCCAGTATTATCCCCCATACAACCATGGGACGTCTCTATTCTAAGTGTAGATGACCCTATGGTGTTAATTACATTTGAATTACAGGGAATCTGTCACCAGGTTTATGCTATTTGGTCTGAGAGAAGCATGATGCAGGGACAGAGACCCTGATTCCATGTGTTGATTACTTTACTCGGTGGAGCAATTGTGATAAAATCACTATTTTTTTCTGCTGCAGAGCTCTGAATGCTGAGTCTTGTATAACCCCGCCCACACCATTGATTGGCAGCTTTCTGTGTACACTGTGCATAGGCAGAAAGCTGCTAATCAGTGGTGGAGGCAGGGGTACAGAGCAATAGGACTACCTGGCTTGACAGATAGTCTTCTAGTGATAATCTACTGATTTTATTGAAACAGCCACACACAGCCTAGTAAGTAACACATCACTGGAATCAGGGTCTCTGCCCCTACATCATGGTGCTTTCAGAATACATAGCAAACACCTGGTGACAGATTACCTGTAAGTCCTCCTCTGTGTGATCTCCCACATTATCCAGAATGTTATAGTAATGTATGATGACCGTTGCAGGGCGGCTCCAGGATTTCGTGGGCCCTGGGCGAAAGAGTCTCAGTGGCCCCTTTAACACATACCACGATTCATGATGCACAGATACCGCAGATAAATATATATATATATGTATATATATATATATATAGTATAAGCCCGAAGATTTCACTTCTTACATTACATGAGCGATATCTATTGTAAATTCCACAATAACTCAGAAAGCGGCGAATCCTCACAGCTCACAGTGCAGACCGGACAGTAATGTCCTCCACACAGTATAATGGCACCACATAGTCCTCTATACCGTATTATGAGCTCCATATATTGCTCCATATAGAATAATGGACCCCATAAAATGCTCCACGCAGGCTGTGCCCCCATATAATGCCCCATGCAGGCTGTGACCCCACACATAATGCCCCATGCAGGCTGTGCCCCCCACAAAATGCCCCATGCAGGCTTTGACCCCCCACATAATGCTCCATGCAGGCTGTGACCTCCACATAATGCCCCATGCAGGCTTTGACCCCCCACATAATGCCCCATGCAGGCTGTGCCCCCCCCCACATAATGCCCCATGCAGGATGTCCCCCTCCCACATAATGGCCCATGCAGGATGTCACCCCCCATATAATTCCCCATGCAGAATGTCCCTCCCACATAATGCCCCATGCAGGCTGTGCCCCCCACATAATGCCCCATGCAGGCTGTGCCCCCCCACATAATGGCCCATGCAGGATGTCACCCCCCATATAATTCCCCATGCAGGATGTCCCCTCCACATAATGCCCCATGCAGGATGTCCCACCCACATAATGCCCATGCAGGATATCCCCCACACATAATGCCCCATGCAGGATATCCCCCCCACATAATGCCCCATGCAGGATGTCACCCCCCATATAATTCCCCATGCAGGATGTCCACCCCACATAATGCTCCATGCAGGATGTCCCACCCCACATAATGGCCCATACAGGATGTCACCCCCCATATAATGCCCCATGCAGGATGTCACCCCCCCATATAATGCCCCATGCAGGATGTCCCCCCAACACATACTGCCCCAGGTAGGATGTCACCTCTCACCCCATATATTGCCCCATGCAGGATGTCACCTCTCACCCCATATAATGCCCCATGCAGGATGTCTCCCCCCATATAATGCCCCATGCAGAATGTCACCTTTCACCCCATATAAAGCCCTATGCTGGATGTCACTCCCCCCCCATATAATGACCCATGCAGGATGTCACTTCTCCCCTCATATAATACCCCATGCAGGATGTCACCCCCCTATATAAAGCCCCATGCAGGATGTCCCCCCCATATAATGCCTCATGTAGGATGTCACCTCTCACCCCATATAATGCCCCATGCAGGATGTCACTCCCCCCCATATAATACCCCACGCAGGATGTCCCTACCCCCCCCCATATAATGCCCCATGCAGGATGTCACTTCTCCCCCCATATAATGCCCCATACCTCCATACATAAAAAAAAAAATCAAATGCTCACCTCACTGCTCACCAGCTGTGGAGAGGTAAGTATTGTGCCGGCCGTGGTCCTTGGCAAGCATTGGGGGGGGGGAGCAAGGCCCACTAGCTGGCGCTGGCACCACTCTCCTCTGCTCACCGGTCCCATAGCGCGCCAGGGTGCACGACAGCAAGTGGGCCCCTCGCCTACTCAGGGCCCCGGCACTTGCCTGGGTGTGCTGGGTGCTAGCGCCAGGTCTGCCCAGCGTCCGGTTTGTATCCTCCCAACATCATATCAGTGTAAATCATCTGGGACATAATATGGGGGGAGAAGTTTTTGCATCTGTAACTTTTTTCCTGCATCTTCAATAAATCAGTATTATTTCTTATTCTTTTATAGAGCGTGATGGATTCATTGGTTCCGGCGAGAAAGCCGCATATGAGCGACTATGAAACTTCCAAACTCATCAGCAGTGGAAATTTTGGGTGAGATTTCTGTTGCCATAATCCACATTTCTCAGGGTTCCCTATGACAATGCTTCTGCCCCTGCACTCTGCCATTCAGTGTTATCATAGGGAAATTATATGATCTGTAGCAAATCAAACTGTAAGGAAAGCGATTTAAATAATATAATTACATATAATATAATATATAATAATATAATATTATTATATTCGCCTGTGCTAGACCCTCATCTGTTCTTATGCTGCCTCCTCCACCTGAGCTTTTCTGCTCTCCACTCTGATCTTTGTTTTGATGGGGGGGCTCCATTATGAAGCTGATCAGAGAAGTTGGCTACACATGGTCACATGAAGGGTGACACCATATTGACGTCAATGACATCTACACCCTCCACCATGACCATGTGGGCCCAATCACTGGCCTCAGCAGCAGAAGAGAGCCCTGGAGCACATTCATTTTGGACCAATTTTATTTGCACTAAATTGTATTTGGTCAGTTATAGCGAATCTGCCCAAAGAGAATTTCGATAGATTCTCGTATCTATAATGTGACCTGGGTGATGGCTCCGGCAGAAGTGGCATTGTGGAGACCTCCCATAGGTGATCTATGTAGTGCTATTTTATGTATTTCTAGATGTGGATTTATAGTGGCGGCCAGACTTCTAGTATTAAACATATGCAAATTGTCTCTTCAGAGAGGAAGCAAACTAGAACTCCACCTATAGGAAGTAGCAATCCTGAAAGTCAATATCGACCCTTTAACAAGCCTTGTCACATGACTTAGGATAATAGCCAAAACCAAAATCTCAATTTGCAGGAACTGTGTTCTGGGGTACTGCCCCTCTTCAGTGCAAAGTGTGAGATATGGTTTGACTGGGTGAGAGGTGTCTGACTGGTATTCAAGGGGTTGACGTTTCTCCTTGCGGACATGAGAAGACTTTTAAGCCGCAATGCTCCACTGGGAAATAGGATTGCTACTTCCAATAGGTGGCACTAGGGTGCTAGTTCTCTTCCTCTCTGAAAAGAGACAATTTGCATATTTCCCAGAAGAGCATTGCAGCTTAAAAGTCTCCTCACCTTGACATGCTTAACATGGCTTTTTCCGCAAGGAGAAACGTTACCGCTTGGATCCCGGTCAGATGCCTCTCACCCAGCCAAACCATATCTCACACTTTGCACTGATGAGTGCTTGTACCCCAAAACATAGTGTCTGAAAATTGAGATTTTGGTTATGGCTATTATTCCATGTCATGTGATAAGGCTCGTTAAAGGGTCGATATTGACTTTTAGGATTACTACTTCCTATAGGTGGCACTAGAGTTCTAGTTCTCTTCCTCTCTGAAGAGACAATTTGCATATTTCCCAGAGGATCATTGAGGCTTAAAAGTCTCCTCACCTTGACAAGCTTAACATGTCACTCTCCGCAAGGAGAAATGTTACCCCTTGGATACCAGTATTAAACATATAATGATTTCTATAGATGGATTATTAATAAGGATTTATTATAACCGATGGATTCTCCTTCTCTCCAGGGCCGTCTACTTAGTGCATCATAAAGACTCACACCAGACCTTTGCTATGAAGAAAATGGCTAAGCGGAACCTAAATACTGCACAGAGATTGGAATGGGCCTTTCTGGAGAGGGACATCTTAACATTTGCTGATTGTCCCTTTGTGGTCTCCATGCTCTGCTCCTTTCCAACTAGATCTCACCTGTGTATGGTCATGGAGTATGTAGGAGGTAAGACACATCTATTGTATTATATTCAGCCCATGTCTGCTTTCATCTTATCACTGCTCATATCATTAGGACATTGTTGGTTACATCTCCACAGAGCATTTACTATAGGTTATCTATTACCAAGATGCTCGTAAATTCATTGATCTTGGTGCAGGGGCGCTATGGGGCTCATCAGTCGGAGGGGGTCTGTCGATGCTCGGCAGTGGGCAGCATCCCTCCACCTGTCATCACAATTTCAGCGGTATTTGCTTCTTCAAGGAGGTGGGGCTGGTGGGGGCAAAAATACTGAGTAGGTGGCTAGTAGGGGCCAAAATTCTGAAAGGGGGCCGTATGACTAGATATGGGGGGACTGTGAATGCTGAGTGGAGGTCATCATATTAAGTGGGGTGCTGTGGGGGTCTTCACTCTGTATGGAGGCCCCCATTCTGTGTGGGGACATCATACTGAGTGGGGAGTTATGCGGACCATTATATTGTGTGAGGGACTGTGGGAACCATTATCCTGAGTGGGAGGGTTGCTGTGGGTGCCATCACACCGAGTAGGGGGTTGTGGCTGGCCTCCTTCTAAGTGGTGGCCTCCTTAGGAGGATTCACTGTGGGGATACCATACTCATTGAGTGTGGGTGTGGGCATTTTTGGGAGCATCATACTCTAAAATGGCCATAAAAGTTGTATTGCTGGCGAGAACACCAAGCTGCTTCAACAGGGATATAAATATATTTATTTTTTCTTTTTTAGGGTGGGGGGCAATTACAACTTTTGATATGGGGTCTTGTGATTTCTATGTACGCCACTATCTGTGTGATCTCCCCAGGATGTTTCCACTCACTGCTCATTATACATCATGGTTATCTGCTCGTGGTATATCATGGTTATCTTCTGTATAAACCCCTCACCGGTCATATTTCCTTTCTTCTATAGGTGGAGACTGTGGGACCCTTCTAAGCACCAGGGATCCTTTCTCTGTCCCCATGGCCCGCTTGTACTTTGCAGAGGCGGTACTTGCCGTGGAATACCTGCATAGTTACGGTGTGGTGCACAGAGACCTGAAGCTGGAAAAGTAAGTGCCCCCGTAGTATAATAAAGTGGGGAAAGTTGTCATTTATTATCATTCAGTCTGTGAGGCTAAAACCATCTTCTCTTTTGCAGCCTCCTGATTACATCTACTGGACATATTAAAGTTACCGATTTTGGGATTTCTAAACTTGGTCTAATGATACCGAAAACCAACACCTACAAGGAATTAGCAGTGGACATCTCCAGAGAGTTCCAGGACCGTGAGGTCAGCATCACCTACAAGAACTTAGCTTGTTATTTGCAAATCTCATCACACTATTGTCTCTTCTCTACGTTCTTCCTTTCTAGAGAACTTTTCCACTAATATTTTATCTTCTGCATTGTGTTTTAACGATGATATCTTGTCATAATAATTGTTTCATCGATTCTCATCTCTATGTTCTGTTGGTTTCCAGTTCTGTGGCACCCCATGTTACATAGCCCCAGAGATCATCCTGAAAGAAGGCTATGGAAGACCTGTTGACTGGTGGTCATTGGGGATCATCCTGTATAAATTCCTGCTGGGATGTGTACCATTTGATGCTGATTCCCTCACTGAGCTTTATAAAAGGGTTGTCATTGGTGAGTAGAATAATCCGATCATTGCGTTGATTGGTTACATTTGTTTAGTTATTTCCTTTGCTTTATGTTACAGTCCAGTAAAGAGGTTTTATTTTCTGTAATTTTCTATGTAACAGGAGAACTAATTTGGAATTGTGATCGCGCTCCACCCCTGGATGCTCAGAATCTCATCACTGAGCTGCTCAGAAGAAATCCTGTGCGTAGACTTGGGACAGGTAACAGATATACTAGTATTAATATTCCCTTATTAGACCAAGGACATATCGCTCATGTCCATGAAGATCAGCATTTCTCTATCAGCTCATCTACTGTATTTCTAGTTCTCCACACTAAGACTTTCAGTTTATTTCCTTCATGTCGGCTCAGTTTTGTCATTAGTTCAGATTACGATAAACTGTTCAGATATGGAGCCATCCCTGACTATGTCCGCATCACTTTTGTTTTTCTTTTTCTAGGAGGAGCATTTGAGATCAAGGTTCATCCATTCCTGAGTGACTTGGACTTTGACAACATTCTGAGCCAGGAGCTGGAGTATGTTCCTCAGCTTGTTTCAGAAGCAGACACCAGCTTATTTATCAGTAAGTAGAAGGAGACGTCATCTAGACTAAGCGACTGTTTGTCTCATCTTCCCTAATATGTGATCATCTGTTCCCATTAATATTAGTGATAAATAGTGACTGTGTTATACTGACAACCTCTAATAATACTTCATTACCTATTTCTTGTAGATCATTCTGATATAAACAAACATCTGGTCTCAAAGGATGAGGAAGGCACAAGTGAGAACAATGAGAGCCTTGACTTCCAAAATTTTACGTCATCTTCTGAAAAGCTTTGTAAAGTAAGTATGTGATTAATAAATCCAAAATATGTAAAAAAAAATTAAAAAAAACTCTAAAAGTACATAAAAAAAATATTTTATATCTTATTTTTATCCGTATTTAGCTCTGTATCATCGCTACCAGGATGGTGAACAATGAGGATCCCAATGCCCCTCCAGAGTATACACCATAAACCAACACAAACATCTCAGAAATGTGAGTAGATTATAAAGGGTCATTACTTCATTACTGGGAGTTCCAGGCTGATCTATGTACACAACACCAAATATAGGACATAAATATCAGAATATCAAATGCAGCATTCACCTCTTCATGGTTAACGGTCATTGTACTTTTGGCTTCAGAAAATGCAGAAGATAACAGCCCATAATTGTGGCAGGTCATGCATTTTTAGCACTGCCTACTCTGTAGGAGAGCTGTAGTATTACTTGCCAGCCATTCTTGGTAGTTGTGTTCTGATCCATGGAAGGTAGTTTTGAGCAGAAAACCTTCCCCACTATGACAGTCATATGTCCTATTAGGCCTTATAGTCAGTGTTCTTATAGTGAGACAACCCATTTTATACTGTGTTTTCTTACGATTTACATGTTTTTCTTCTTCAAACAGGCAGAAAGAATCTGTTCCTGTATGTAATACAGACGATGCTGTTACCATCTTGGCACCCTCGTCCCCATTGCCAGGTATGTACATGTCTATAGCACCAACAATGTGAATGTTGACTTCAAGGCTCAAATATTTCCACATGGTTTTTCTGGTCTACTATGTTATCCATGTTTCATGGATCTCAGCTATGTTGACCATGGGTTCGTACTGTATCCCTATTTCCCTAATTTTGTACAGGAGTTTTTTTTCATGCATTCTGTATATTACGTTGTATCATCTAGTAACCTAGTGAGATATAGCGACTGTGTTATACTGACACCCTCTAACAATCCTTCCTTACCTATGTCTTGTAGATCACTCTGATGAAAACAACCATCTGGTCTCAGAGGATAAGGAGGGCACAAGTGAGGACGATGAGAACTTTATCTTCCGAATATTTGCATCATCATCTTCTGAGAGGCTTTCTAAAGTAAGTATGTGATCGATAAATCCAAAATATGTACAAAAAAGGATCTACAAAATGAAAAAGTATATATATTTAATAACTTATTGTTATCCACATTTAGCACTCTACCACCACTAACGGGATGGTGAACAACGAGGATCCCAAGGCCCCTCCAGAGTGTACACCAGAATCCAACACAAACATCTCAGAAATGTGAGTAGATTATGGGGTCATTACTGGGAGCTCCAGGCTGATATATGTGCACAACACCAAATATAGGACATAAATACCATAATATCAAATGCAGCATCCACCGCCCCATGGTTATGGGTCATTGTGCTTTCAGCTTTCGGAATTGTTGGAGATAACAGCCCATAATTGTGGCCGGTCATGCACTTTTAGTGCTGCCCTCACTGTAGGAGAGATGTAGTATGAAATGCCGGCCATTCTTGGTAGTTGTTTTCCTCTCAGCTCTCTATAAAAGGTAGTCTTGAGCAGAAGACCTTCCCCACTATGACAGTCATATGTCCTACTAGTCCTTATAGTCGGTGTTCTTCTAGTGAGACAACCCCTTTTATATGGAGTTTACTTGAGATTTACATGTTTTTCTTCTTCAAACAGGCAGAAAGTATCTGTTCCTGTATGTAATACAGACGATGCTGTTACCATCTTGCCACCCTCGTCCCCATTGCCAGGTATGTACATGTCTACAGCACCAGCAATGTGAATGTTGACTTCAAGGCTCAAATATTCCCACATGGTTTTTATACAATACTATAGGTCTCTTATGTTATCCATATTATGACAAAGCAGATCCTATAAGAAGATATTGTTATTGATTTTTTTTTTTAATTTTTCATCAGAATTTCCATCTCATGAAGAAAGAAAATCGGCAATAAATCTGAGTATGGAGCAACAAAACTCAGAAAATGGAAAAAATGGGAAAAAGAGACGAGGTAAGTGTGAGAATCAACTCCATGTTGTGTGATGTCAGTGAGAATAATTCATGTGGAGTAGATGTCATCTGTCAGTGATGGGATTGTCACATGTATGATTGCTGACAATGACCCCTGACCTCTGTATGATAATATTCCTCTGCCGTCCGGCCACAGTGACTGCACAGCATTATCATGTAATATGGAGTCCCATCACTTACATTATATTTATTTCTCTTCTCATAGGTTCCATCTTCCGCCGGATCTTATCATCCTGCCGGCGTGGATTATCCAGGGCTGCTCGCGCATTTGCATGCTGTCACTGTTGCCCTAAAACCATCTAAAAGACGGGACACCTAAGCATCCAGCGCCCTGAAGTCCAGCAGATCCATCATCACTGCTGGAGCTGTATAGAAGGACCTTCACCATATACCTGTGGCCTTCTGACTGGTCAACCTGGACAAGTTTCAGTAACGCCTCTGTCATCGGGCTCCACGGTATTCATACTGCTCGTCTGACTTGTTATTTACTGATCACCTGGTATCTGACCTCGGCTATCTTCCTGACTTTGATTTAGTCTATTGATAATGTTCACGATTTTATTCATCCCATTATTAATTTAAAAAAAGTAAATCTGTTACTGTTGCTCTGATTCCTTTTTGTCTTGAATTCACAAATACTTGTAACTCACTAATTGCTCTTCTTCTCACTAAATGTATTTCTCATTATCCTTAATGCAGCAGTCAGTCTCATATTTCTGTCCAGCAGTTACACTGGTGCCTCCACCCTGTACCAGTCATTACACTCATCCACAAACCTCTCCACACTGCTGCACAGCCCTGCATCTCTACCATATCTATACTCCAATGAGCTAATATTAACATCCTCCATAATCAGGACCTCCCACTCTCATGTCCAAGACATTTTCTCTGCTGCACCAGCTCTCAGGAGTGCACTACTGCAGGCAATCAGGTTCATTCCCACTATCAGAGATTTTAAGTGTGCAGTAGAAACAGATTATTTGTGGCAGGACTATCAAATCACCTCACTATTCTAAGTTTTTCCTACAGCACTCAGTAGCACTTAATATTTGTACATATACAGATAATGGTTGGTGACTGGTTCATGCAGCCTTAATTCCACAAAGATAGAAATAAAAGGTCAACATGTTTCATACATCCAAACCATCCTTAATCATGGCAGAAAAACATAATTTTAAGTTCCCACTATAAATATTTGGTGAGATATCACAGCTGTGTATTTTCACAGCACAAAGAACGCATCTTACAGATCAGCAAATCGCAGTGTGCTGACGCTTAGTGTTGTAGTTTTGAACAACACCATTCATTTTATCATATAATGTGTTGAAAAATGAGAAAAAATGCCAGGTTTGGGTTCCTTCATTTTACAGTGTGTATTGTGTTGTAAAAACAAACTGACAAAATGATTCAGAGTCAGTAGTACGATTACTGTGATACCAAACTTATGGTGTTTATATATATATATATATATATATATATATATATATATATATAAAGTGTTTAGCATAAATCAGTACACCCAAATAGATTTGTCAGCAAACCTGTAGTTTCCTTTCAGAATCATCATTTTATATGGGATACCATACTACAAAATACTCTCGCAAATTTGAGCCATTGAATGCAAACAAGATTTGGTATTTTGCAGACCCCAAAAAAGTAATTTTCTTAACAAACTCATTCAAGATCATGTTTCAAAAATGAGAACATCCCAGTAACAGTCTTAAGAGAAAAGCTAAGTTTAGACAACAAAATTCTAATTAACAAGAACTGAACCACAGGTAAGTGTAATTATTCATTAAACAGATGTCCAGCAGACAGGTGTCTGTAAAAGGAAGTTACTTAATAAAGAAAACTCCTTCCCATTTCATGCTATCAGCAATGGCACCACATAGAAGGGAAATGTCACAAAACCTGAGAAAGAAAATAATTTCTTTGCAATAAATGTGAAGTCTACAAGATCAGCAAAATTTTACTTATCAGTCAGAATACTGTAGCAAAAGTTATGCAAAACTATAACAAAGATGGAACTGCAACCATCTTACAGAGACGTCCAGGCCGACTATGGAAGTTAACACCTAAACAAAAGCGTCCTCTGATGAGAAGGGTAAATGGCACCACATAGAAGAGAAATGTCACAAGACATTTCTGAGAAAGAAAATAATTTCTTTACAAAAAATGTGAAGTCTACAAGAAGATCAGCAAAGCTTTTCTTATCAGTCAGATGGAAGTTAACATCTAAACAAAAGCATCTTCTGATGAGAAGAAAATCGACAGGCAAATTCATTGCTATTAGCTGAAGAAGTAGAAAGCCAAACTAGGGTGAGTGTTTTCCATGACACGACACGGTGTACACTGCAAATGAATGGCATTCATGAGTGTCCTCCACAAAGGAAGCCTCTCTCCCTTAAAGCCCATGAACAATAAAAGTCCGTCTACAATTTGCCAGGGTCCATGCTTAAAACTATGAGGACTACCGGGACTCTATACTGTGTATGTGCATCTTATGTGTATGTCCGTATTTTATGTTTGTGTGCACTATGTATATGCATACGTTAAAATGTGTATAGAGTATTAGCATGTGCAAATTTTATATGTGTGCCTAATATAAATATACATGGAAATGTATATGTAGGTGGTGCCTGATGGAGGGTGGGGGGCCCAGATCAGAAGTCCTGATTAAGGGCCCTTCACTGTCATTGTCTGCCCCTTATATAAACAGTAAAATCTCCTTTAATAACTGGACTTCCATTGGGGTGGACTTCTCATAGATGGCCAGTATGCATACTATATTGTGAATCTGGGCATCTCTCACAGAAAATCTGATCTGGATATGAGGGTGGTCTTCTATAAGCGGTGATGTTTTGGAGAGATTTAGGGAAAAGTCCCAATGCTTATCCATCGATCTGGTAATTTGAGTAAAATATTTGTGTTGATAACTGATCACAAAGTCACAAAATATGTAAGATTTGGCATAACCTGGTTCATTTTTCAAAAAGTTATGCTCAATTTTTTTAGCACCAAGTTTTGTTGCTTTTTTGTAGACTTACACGAACTTAGTATATTGTGTGAGAATTAAATGAATTATGAATTAGTTGGCGCATTTTACCACACTCTGGGGGTCCCTGACAGTCCTTTTTTACCGGCTCTGTAGTGATGCCAATGTAAACTTCCAAGTGACCGCGCAGTCAATCACTGTCACGAATGCAGGACAACCTATGATTAGCTAATTTTTGGGAAATCCTTATAACAAAAGGGGATTGAAAATATTTACAATTATTTTAAAAGCATTAAAAAAAACCAGACCCAATACTTATAATTAGTTTGTTGAAAGTAGTCTAATTAAAGGGAGCTGAAAGGATTAGAGATTATGAACCCGATTCACCAGTGTTTTTGCCAGAAAACTGGCATAAAGCTCCTGAAAAGTTGCAAAGTTTTGTGACTTTTCCCATTTTCACATAATTTTAACTTCTTTAAAGCCCAAGACGTACTGATACGTATCTGCGCCCTGGGACTTAAGAGCCTGATACGTATTAGTACATCTTTGCGATCGCGCACACAGGCTGTGCGGGCGTGATCGCCGCCGGGTGTCAACTGATTGTCAAAGCTGACACCCGGTGCTATGTGCTGGGAGAGGTCCCGCACATTAACCCCCGCAATGCTGCGATCGAAGTCGTTCGCAGCATTGCGGGGACAAGGGGAGGTGATCGGGATAGTCACCTCTCCTGCCGGCGTCCAGTAATGTGTGCCGCGGCTTCCCGGATGTTGCCATGATGACCCGATTCACTGAGGGGTGCAGTTTTAAGAATGGTGTCACTTTTGGGTATTTTCAGTCATAAAGACCCCTCAAAGTGACTTCAAATGTGATGCGGTCCCTAATAAAATGGTTTTGTAAATTTTGTTGGAAAAATGAGAAATCACTGGTCAATTTTAACCCTTATAGCTCCCTAATAAAAATAAATTTGGGTTCCAAAATTGTGCTGATGTAAAGTAGACATATGGGAAATGTTATTTATTAACTTTTTTTGTGTGACATATCTCTCCGATTTAAGGGCATAAAATTCAAATTTTGAAAATTGCAAAATTTTCAAAATTTTCGCCAAATATCTGTTTTTTTTTCACAAATAAACACAAGTGATATCGAAGAAATTTTCCCACAATCATAAAGTACAATATGTCATGAAAAAATATTCTCAGAACCAGGGGGATCCGTTGAAGCGTTCCAGAGTAATTACCTCATAAAGTGACAGTGGTCAGAATTGTAAAAATTGGCCTTCTCATTAACGTGCAAACCACTTTGGGTTGTAAAGGGGTTAAGGACTCTACCTGCATATACAGTCATGGCGGAAAGTGCTGGCACCCTTGAAATTGTTTCAGAAAATTACACATGTTTTATTACACGCATGTTTATTTCCTTTGTGTTTATTGGAACAACACAAAAAAACTGAGAAAAAAAAGGCAAATTGGACATAATTTCACACAAAACTCCAAAAATGGGCCGGAATACATATATATATTTTTGATGGGACAACACTGAAGATGCGACACTTTGATACAATGTACAGTAGTCAGTGTACAGCTTGTTTAACTGTAAATTTGGTGTGCCTGCAAAATAACTCAACACACAGCCATTAATGTCTAAACCGCTGGCAACAAAAGTGAGTACACCCCTAAGTGTGTTCTCAGCTGATGTTATTTGTTGGTTTTTCTTTGCATCCCGAACAATTTTCTTGGCAGTTGTGGCTGAAATTTTTGTTGGTCTACCTGACTGTGGTTTGGTTTTTACAGAGCATCTGATTTTCCATTTGTTAATCACAGTTTGAACACTGCAGACTGGCATTATCAATTCCTGGGATATCTTTTTGTATCCCTTGCCTGTGTTATACTCTTTTTGCCTCCCTTTCCTGTGTTATACAGTTCAACTACCTTTTCCCGTAGATCCGTTGATAATTCTTTTGCTTTCCCCATCTCAAAATCCAGAAACGTCAGTGGCTGGATCCCAGAAACTCACTCAGCTTTATGCACACACACTGATTACAAGCAAACAGGTCATAGGTGAGGATGTTACCTTTAGTAGCCATTCAAACCCATTTGTGTCAAATTCTGTGCATGCTATCAGGCCAAAATCACCAGGGTATGTGAACTTTTTGATCAGGATTATTTGGATGTTTTTGGTTGTCATTAGTGATGAGCGAGCACTAAAATGCTCGAGTACTCGTTGCTCGGGTCGAGCAAATTGAAATACTCGGGTGCTCAACCCGAGCAATGAGCCCAATATAAGTCTAGGGGAAACTTGAGCATTTTTCAGGTGGCTCCCCACGGCGGTCTGCAGAGGGCCTAAAAATTGCCCAAATCGATGGGAACTGTGCTCAAATGACATGGGAACAGCATGGGGAAGACCCCTGGAAGCATCTCAGACTCCCAGATCACTGCTGTCAACAACGTCGTCAGAGTATTACGCCACTTTTACGGCGTAAGGAACATCCTTTCCAGGGTGATGACTTGTATATAAGGCAAAATAAATAAACAAAAACAAAAATACTCCTACACACGTAGCATTTTTGACACGTTTTTGCACTTTTGCATTGCTTTCAACCAAGACAAATACATTCACCAGGAAATGTCATTTTAACATTTTACAACCTTATCTGGCCATGTGGTGTGTGACACATCATCAGACACATGCATACAGTGCTGAAAACACATGGGAACAGCAAGGGGAAGACCTCTGGAAACATCTCTGACTCCCAGGTCACTGCCTAAATGTGTGCCCATCATAAGTGATCCTTGGCACATGCGAAGATGCCTCCCGCCATGCACCTGTCGTTGCAGACTTGCAACAATCACCGTCCACGTCCTTGTCCCACTGCAGTGTTCAGTTGTCCCTACCCCATTCCTTGGAATGCAAGCACAAGAATGCCAGCAGCCACCCACCCACAGGCTGCAATACTATACTGCCAAATTTTTGACAGCTGCTTGCACTTGAAATGTGGCCTTTTAGGCTCGTGGAGGCGGAAGCTTTTCATAACCTCATGCCGGCGGCGGCCGGGTGTCCATACTCGGTCCCCAGCCGCCACTATATTTCCCGGTATCGCCTCCGTCTTCCACAAGCACGGGTCCCATAACATTACCCGTGCCCTCCCCAGTGCACTTACTGGGAAGGACCGCCTAACCACAAACACGTGGACAGGTGAATGTGGCCAGGGACGGTACGGAGCCAGTCCACAACTTTTTTTGCTAAGAGTTGTATTTAGCTCGGTGAAAGGACTGGCATAGAGGGAAACCGTATCTACCCTGCTTGTTATTTCTCCCAGAAAATCCTGTAATTGAGCTTGTTGCAGAAGCAATGGCAGCCCATCCAACATCAACTCGCACTTGTCAATGGTGCTTTGACACACACACACATCTTTCTTTGCGCATTTAATTTCTTGAATACAGAGTTGGAAAATGGCCTGATCCGTAATGCGTTTTGAGAAATAACATGCATAAGCATGGCCGATCCGCATTAAAAAAGCAGCCATAGAGTGTCCAGGAACCTTCCCCCACACTTTTCTTAGCCAGGGCTGCTTTTCGGCAGGGTTGGACGGGCCCACCAGAGAACCGGAGACTCCTCCGGCGGGCCCTGGCTTCTCCTTCAGGAGAGTTCATAGTGCCGAGGTGAGGCCATGATGATGATAGAGGCCATCATCTGCTTAGTTTTCTGTTACTTGGAATGCAATTGCAAGTATGCAGCCAGCCACCCACCCACCCACAGGCCGCAACACTAAACTGACAGATTTCTGGGCAGCTCTTTGCACTTGAAATATGGCCTTTTAAGCTTGTGGAGGTGGAAGCTTTTCACAACCTCATGCAGGCGGCGGCCGGGTGTCCATACTCGGTCCCCAGCCGCCAGTATTTTTCCCGGTATCGCCTTCGCCTTCCACAAGCACGGGTCCCACAACACTACCCATTCCCTACCCAGTGCACTTACTAAGAAGGACTGCCTAACCACAAACACGTGGACAGGTGAATGTGGCCAGGGACAGTACGGAGCCAGTCCACAACTTTTTTTGATAAGAGTTGTATTTAGCTCAGTGAAAGGACTGGCATAGAGGGAAACCGTATCTACCCTGCGTGTCATTTCTCCCAGGAAGTCCTCTAAAGCTGCTTGCACTTGAAATGTGGCCTGAACATTACTGCTGGTACTTTTCTGTGGGAATTTTCTTTGCTTCCTACCAGCCTGGAATATTTCCAGCAAACTATGGTACAACACTATGGTATTAACACTGCCCCCAGTACCAGTAGCAAAGCCATCCTCAATTTCCTTCTCTGGAATTTTATTTGGTAGACTGAGTGGCTGCCCAAATACATTTTCTCACAAAGGAGCTGATGATAGAGTGGCAGTAGGTTCAAGTTTCTCCAGCCTGTTAGATATTAGAGGGTGAACGGCAGCACATTGGATCAGTGGTTAGCACTGAAGTCTTGCAGCACTGGGATCCTGGGTTCAAATCCCAGCAAGGACAACATCTGCAAGAAATTTGTATGTTCTCCCCATGTTTGCATGTGTTTCCTCCTCAGTAAAAATAGAGTGTCCAGGAATCTTCCCACACACCTTTCTTAGCCAGGACTGCTTCTCGGCAGGGTTGGACAGTCCCACCAGAGAATTCTCTGGTGTGCCTTGGCTTCTACCTCAGGAGAGTTCATGATAGCGCTAACTTTGCAGCTGCTATGGGGCTCTTGAGCGGGTGAGAAAGGTTAGCCCTCAGAAACAAATCCTCTGGTGGGCACAATGTTTTTCAATCTGAAACAGCTTCTCAGTGGGAGTTGTATTTCACCACAGCCATATTCTTTAGCTCTGTGAAAGGACTGGCATAGAGGGAAACCTTATCTACCCCGGTTGTCATTTCTCCGTCACCAGGTTCCGCCCATTGTAACACACGACCATGCCTGGCTGTATGTTCAGCGGTGAGAGCCACAGATCAAGCTGCTGTGTTACAGCTTTCAACAACTATGCAGCGCTGGGCAGTTTGTCAATTAAGCATTAAGCATGTTATCTTCAGCACAGCCTGTTGCTGTTTGGCCAAGGCAGTGCTGCAGTGCTGTCAGCTTGTGACTGATGTGGTCATTTCGGAGATGGAGGAGGAGGTGCATGAGCTGAACAATGTGATTACATTGAGGTTAAATTGGTGATGCTGTTTTTTATACTAAAGGAAGATCCTATTGTTATGTTTTTTTATGTTATTTTTTATGACAAATGCATTCACCGGGAAATGTCATTTTAACATTTTACAACCTCATCTGGCAATGTGGTGTCATCAGACACATCCTGTTTTATTTATGATGGAGGGACTCTGAAAGTCATAAAGCCTATTTTTATAGGGACATCAGACGGCCCTTACTATTCTTAAAAGGCCAGCAGTCGGCACTAGCTATTGTTAGAGAGCCATCAGAGGGCTATGCTTTGTTGTTCCCATTATTAACAAGTGGGTCTCCTATACTGTTATTGCGCATCCAGAGACTGCAAGGGTTGTCAAAAATTTGGACGCAACCTAATACCCCTTTGAAGAGACATAGAGGAGGGTCTCAGTAAAAAAAATGTTCCCATTATAAAGGAGCGGGTCTTCTATAGTGGTAATGCCCATGCTGTGACTGCAAGGGTGGCCAAAATTTTTGAAAAAAAACACTAACAATTTAAAGACACAAAGAGCATGGCCACAGTAACAAGGTACGACATGTTCCCGTTAGAAAGGAGAGGGTCTGCTATACAGTTATAGGGTATGCAGTGAATCCAACGGCTGACAAATTTTAGGAAAAAACCCCACTAAGAATTTAAGGACACACAGAGCAGGTCCACAGTAACAAGGTACGACATGTTCCCATTAGAAAGTAGAGGGTCTGCTATACAGTTATAGGGTATGCAGTGAATCCAACGGCTGACAAATTTTAATGAAAAACCCCAATAAGAATTTAAAGACACACAGAGCAGGGCCACAGTAACAAGGTACGACATGCTCCCATTAGAAAGGACAGGGTCTGCTATACAGTTATAGGGTATGCAGTGAGTCCAACGGCTGACCAATTTTAGGAAAAAACCCACTAAGAATTTAAAGACACATAGAGCAGGGCCACAGTAACGACAAATTCCCATTTGAAATGATAGGGTCGGCTATACTGTTATAGGGTATGCAGTGAGTCCAACGGCTGACAGATTTTAGGAAAATCCCCACTAAGAATTTAAAGACACACAGAGCAGGGCCACAGTAACAAGATATGACATGTTCCCATTAGAAAGGAGAGGGTCTGCTATACAGTTATAGGGTATGCAGTGAGTCCAACGGCTGACCAAGTTTAGGAAAAAAACCACTAAGAATTTAAAGACACATAGACCAGGCCACAGTAATGACAAATTCCCATTAGAAAGGAGAGAGTCTCCCATAGTGTTGGACTATGCAGTGACTTCAAGGGCTGCCAAAAATTTGGAGGCACTTCAATGGCCCTTGGAAAAAATTTTTACCATTAGAAAGGAGCGGGCCTCCTATACTTGTAATGCCATGCACTAAGTGTATGGGCTGACAAACATTTACTCCTCGGGGGTATACATGAACATACTGTCTAAAAATTTTTTTTTACGGGCATCATAAAAATATAGCGCCCCGAGGGCTCGGCCGCTACAGGGGTATTGCACCTCTGCCAGAGGTGTGATATTCCACTCCCGGGTAAGGATGGAGTATGGACCAGGGTTCAGTTAGCTGCATACAGCACACTCACCCCATTTCCGAGGGACAGCTCAACGGTGCTCCCATTAGACAGAAATGCAGGCACGACAGACCGTGTCCCTGGCTGGAGTGGGGAGGGGGTAGGAATACCCAGTGATGTAGGAGCAGATAGGGGTTGGTTCCTGAGCGTAGATAGGAGCCCATTGTTTGCTGGTCACCTGGGCTCATGTTCTAGAGGGAGGTATAAAAGGTGGGCACCATCTTAGAACAGTGTTCAGTCAGAGAGAAGAAGTGACAGAGTGGAGGCCTCTGCAAGTGGCTCTGCTCCGTAGGCGGGCCTAGCCTCTGAGGCCCAGCCAGCACAGAGAGAAGAGAAGAAGAGAAGTTCAGTGAGTGGAGTAAGAGAAGGAGTTCAGCCAGAGAGGGCTGACAGGGAGCTGTGGCTCAGTCTGGGCCCAGCTCCACGAGGCAGGCCTAGGGTGAAGGCCAGGAACAGAAGGAACAAGAACAGAAAGGAACAAGAACAGAAAGGAACAGAAGAGAAAGAGAGAAACAGAAGGGCTCAGGAACAAGACGGCAGAAGGGACCCTAAGAACCCACGAGAATACAGGGTGAAGGGTCAGGCAGATTAAGGATACCGGATCCCAAGTTGGCGGAGGAGAAACAGCCCTCAGCCAAAGACCGGAGGTCGCGATCATTTATTGGTGCGACACCTCATCAAACCTGCTAGGAAGGCACCATATAGGACAGCGGGGAACGGGAACCACGTTTACCCGCACAAGTCCGCGGCAGCTGGACAAAAGTGGGTCACTGGTGAGGCAGGCCAGAGAAAGGATTGAAGGGGTCCTGTGCCATGCTCCTGAACTGCCTGGGGTTGACCGAGCCCCTCACCTGGTGCACGCAGCACGGCTCGGGCGGTCATTGCTGACAGAAGTGACCCGGAGTACATGAACTGTGAGTAAAAGACATTGGACTGCAGTACGTTGTCTGTGTACTCTTTCGCTCCTCCAGCACTAACGGCACTGGGACTCTCTGCACCATCACCCCCACCATCCACTACACTGCCCTGGAGCTGCACTCTTCCCGTGGGGAGTCACACTACCTCAGCTGCATACATCATCAGCCCCAGCGGTCTGCCTTGCAGCGGCGGTTCATAATAACCGCAATCCACGGGTGGCGTAGTTGGACATCACTTAGGACTGCTAAAGGACTACCACTGGTCTGACCACCCTGAGCCACGGAATCGGGTCGCCACTACTACCCCCACCGTCTCCCTATTGCCCGGCTCCGAGTCCCCCACGGCCCAGGGGCGAGTCAAACACCCTTTAAAAAAATTATGTGGGTGTTGCATCATGGACCACGGTCACCCTGGTGATATGGTGGTGGAGGATGAGGAGAAGGAGGAGGACAAGAGCAAATAGCCAAAATCAGGAAGCGTATACCCATGTGTGGGTGTGAAAAGGTGCATGGGAATACACCTCCCAAGAAAAGACACTGGATTTGAGTTTATGTTACGCTGCTATCATTCGGTGGTGTTGAGAAGTCTGGCCCGATCCAGCCCTTGTTCATTTTTATAAGAGTCAGCCTGTCAGCATTTTCAGTTGACAGGAGGATGCGCTTATCTGTTATAATTCCACCAGCGGCACTAAAAACCCGATCTGATAAAGCGCTGGCGGCAGGGCAGGCCAGGACCTCCAAGGCATAGAGAGCCAGTTCATTCCACATATCTAGCTTGGATACCCAATATTTATAAGGCACAGAGGAATCACGGAGGACGTTGGTATGGTACGGCAAGGTACTCCCTCAGCATCTTCCCAAACTTTGCACTCCTTGTGAGAGTACCCTGCGCCTCAGGGCCTGTGCGATGGGAGGGTCTAAGAAAACTCTCCCAGAACTTTGACAGTGTTCCCCTGCCTCTGCTGGATTGAAGTTGTGTCTCTCTCGCCTGTACTCCTTGGTTGTCGAACGAAGTGTGCCCTCTGTCTCCAGCGTTTTCAGATGGGAATTTTTTTAATAGTTCCGCAACAAGGGCCTTCTGGTACTGCCTCATTTTTGTACACCTGTCCGCCTCAGGAATAAGAGATATAAAGTTCTCCTTGTAGAGTGGGTCTAGAAGTGTCACCAACCAGTAATGACCTAAAATTTTGAGAATGCGAGGGTCATGGGAAAGGCAGCATAACATAAACTCAGCCATGCGTGCCAGACTACTAACAGGCAAGACTTCCGTGTCCTCACCAAGAGGATGACTGACCATGCTCTCCTCCTCCTCCTCTCTGTCCTCTGGCCATCCACGCTGAACAGACGGTATGACAGCTGTGCAGATAGCACCGTCTATAGTGCATGAAACTAGTTCCTGTCCTTCCTCCTCCTCCTCTTCCTCATTGTCACCCAATCCACGTTGGGATGAGATGAGGCTTGGCTGTGTGTAATCACCCTGTATGGTTAATTGCTCCATCTTATCGTGCTACGCCTGCAATGCATCATCTTTGATTGTGAGCAGAGAGCGTTTCAGAAGACAGAGAAGCGGGATGGTGAGGCTAATTATGGCGTCATCGCCGCTCACCATCTTGGTGGAGTCCTCAAAGTTTTGGAGGATGGTACATATGTCTGACATCCACGTCCACTACTGAGGTCTTATGTGTGGAGTCTGAACTGAATACCGATAGCCTTTTTGATGCTGGTACTCAACAACTGCCCTCTTCTGCTCACAAATCCTTCCCAACATCTGCAATGTAGAGTTCCAACATGTGGGGACATCACACACCAGTCTGTGAGCCAGAAGCTGCAAACGCTGCTGAAACACTGCAAGGGCGGCGGAAGCTGTAGCTGACTTTCTAAAATGGGCACACAGGCGGCATACTTTAACAAGCAGATCCGGCAGCTCCGGGTAGGATTTGAGTAACCGCTGAACAACGAGGTTAAGCACATGGGCCAGGCATGGTACGTGTGTGAGCTCGCCTCGCCTCAGAGCCGCCACCAGGTTCCGGCCATTGTCACACACGACCATGCCTGGCTGTAGTTTCAGCGGTTTGAGCCACAGATCTGCCTGCTCTTTCAGAGCTGTCCATAACTCTTCAGCATTGTGTGTTTTTTCACCTAAGCATATTAGCTTCAGCACAGCCTGTTGCCGCTTGGCCGAGGCAGTGCTGCAGTGCTTCCGGCTTGTGACTGGTGTGGTCATTTCGGAGATGGAGGCTGAGCAGGAGGAGGAGGCTGAGGAGCATGAGGTTCAGGAGCTGTAGACCGTGGGGGCAACCCTGATTGACCTAGGGCCTGCAATCCTTGGCATCGGGAGGACGTGTTCCGTCCCAAGGTCCGACTGGGTCCCGGCTTCCACTATGTTAACCCAGTGTGCCATCAGCGAGATGTACCGTCCCTGCCCACAAGCACTTGTCCACGTGTCCGTGGTTAGGTGGACTTTACCGGTAACTGCGTTGTTGAGGGCACGGCTAATGTTTTGGGACACGTGCTTGTGTAATGTGGGGACGGCACACTGGGAGAAATAGTGGCGGCTGGGGACAGAGTACCGAGGGACGGCCGCCGCAATCAGGTTGCGGAATGCTTCTGTCTCCACAAGCCTAAAAGGCAACATTTCGAGCCAAGCAGTCGTGAATTGTGAGAATTTAGTAGTGTGGCCTGTGGGACGTTGGCTGCATATTTGCGCTTGCATTCCAAGGACTGGAGTATGAATAACTGAACGCTGCGCTGGGACAAGGACATGGACGTGCTTCCTGATGCTGCTACTTGAGAGTGTGCAATGACAGGTGCAGGGCAGGAGGCATCTTTGCATGCACTATGGACAGGGGATTGACTTGCATGCACAACAGCAGAAGAAGCAATGGTGCCACCTGTAGACACTGTTCCTGGACCCTGGTGTTCGGCCCACAAAGTCGAGTGCTTTGCTGCCATGTGCCTGATCATGCTGGTGGTGGTCAGGCTGGTCGTTTTGCCACCCCTGCTGATGCTGGTCTGGCTCGTGATGCAAATGGCCTTTTTGGAGTTATCGGCAGAGTCTTTAAAAAACAACCAGACTCGGGAAGACCTAACAGTTGTAGTGGCAACTTCCTTCGTGTTGGTGTTACGGGAAACGGTAGCCTGCCTTCTGTCTGCGGCCACCACACTGCTTCTTCCTGCCTGTTGGGGTGCTCTGCCTCCCTCCCCCTGTGTGCTGCTGTCCTTGCTCTGCATGTCCTCCTGCCAGGTTGGGTCAGTTACTATATCATCCACCACCTCGTCTCCCACTTCTGCACCCTGGTACTATTCCTGACTTTCTGCCAATTGTGTCTCATCATCGTCCACCTCTTGTGACAGTTTCCCACCGTCGCCTTCGTGTGACCGTGGCTGCTCAAATATTTGGGCATCGCTACACGTGATCTCCTCTTGCCCCGCTTCAAGTGGACCGGGCGAGAGGCCCGAATCTATAAATGGAAAAGTGAACAGCTCTTCAGATTGTCCAAGTGTGGGATCAGTTGTCTCTGGGTACTCGGCATGGTGGGAGGAAGGAGGATCAGGGTGAGGAATATGAGGTCCAGACTCATGGCTACTGAGACTTGACCGTGTGGAAGACAGGGTGGTGGTGGTGGTGGCTAAGTGACTGGAAGCATTATCCGCTATCCAACCAACAACCTTTTGACACTGATCTGGGTTCAATAGTGGTGTGCTGCGGTCCCCTAGAAATTGGGACAGGAAGGTCAGGCGAGAAGATGTGGGTGTTTGTTGTGGCACAATTTCGGCTTGCCCACGGTCTTGTCCTCGGCCTCTGCCTGCACCATTACCATCACGTCCAGTTCCCCGTCCCTTGCCACGTGCCTTGCCCATTTTAAATGGAGGATAGTATCTTCCACGCTCACTACAAATGACTGAGTTTGAAGCGAAGTTATATGTGATCGGTGTGATGGAGAAAACAGAGTTTTAAATACCTGGCCTGTAGGTAAGTAGTGTGAACAGCAAACTGCTGTGAATTGCTTCACTGACACACTGAAAAAATGGAGGCCAGAAATGGCAGTATTTTCTGACAACGTATATGTGATCCGTGTGACGGAGAAAACACAGTTTTAAATAGCTGGATTTCTAGCGCTCTAATATGGAAAGGACCTGGCTGTATTCTGCAGTGCCAACAAGCAAATGGCGCAGAAAAACGGTGTTCTCTGGATTGCTTTATAAGCAAATAATGAGGATTAAGATCCAAAGAAAAGTATTCCTGGCCCCTGAGACCTGGGCCTTTGTATAGAAATATCTAACAGCAGCAGAAGGCAGAATTGGAATGGAGCCTCTTGTGCTATATGCACTGCAGTCTGCTATATACACTGCCTGCCTGCCTATATACACTGCCTGCCTGATATCTCTGCAGATGGATTAGTCCTCAGAAGGACTGTTTGTTGAGATGGATATGTGTAATGTATGGTTTTTCTCACTACACTACCTAATGCACGATCAAATCTCTCCCTAACGCAGCATCAGCTCTCCCTACACTGTCTGATCCAGAGTGACTGTGATGAGCATGGCGGCGTCAGGTCAGATATAGACCTGATGACGCTGTGCGGCCAGCCAATCACTGTAATGCCCACAACCAACATGGCTATGGCATTACAGTGCATGGCAGGCAATCCCTGCATGTTCATTGGCTCTGTAAAGAGCGCCAAACATGCAGGGAGTGGACCCGACTTCCCGCCCGACCAACCCGGAAATACTCGGTGAGCGCAGAGCATCTCGAGCAGTGAGATACTCGGGCAAGCACCGAGCAGTAGCGAGCATGCTCGCTCATCACTAGTTGTCATTAAGATTTAAAAAGAGAAAACACAGAAATGTGACAGTAAATGGCTTCACCCAACCAATAACCATGAGTGGAGAAAAAGTGTTTTTGTTGTCATTCATTTTCTCTGAAACAAGGCCAAGAAAGGAAAAATTCTGCCGGGGTATGTAAACTTTTGAGCAGAACTGTATATGCGCCAGCCCCAGTGTCTCCTATTCTATATACTCCAGCCCCAGTGTCTCCTATTCTATATACTCCAGCTTCTTCTGTGATGTATATGCTCTAGCCCCAATGTATCCTGTGATGAATATACGCCAGCCCCAGTGTCTCCTATTCTGTATACTCCAGCTCCAGTGTCTTCTGTGACGTAGCTGATGTAGCCCTAATGTCTCTTATGCAGAGGCGTCGCATGATAAAGCAGTGAGACACAAGCTCCCTGCCCTATCACTATCTCTTTCATATGCCACAGATCGCCATAGGCCTGCGGTTAACGAGATGTCAGCATACTCACGCAGGTGGCTCGATGACATCATTGCATCGCTCTGCTCTGCAGCCCCGCCATGGAAGAGGAGACAGAGGCCGTGATGTAGGGAATCAGGATTAAGTGAGAATAAACTTTATTTTTTTAAATAATCGGGCAGTGGAGCCATCCTACTATATATCTGGAGTAGTGGGTCCATCATACTACATATGGAGTAGTGGGGCCATTATACTATATGTCTGTGGGGCAGTGGGACAATCATAGTATATACAGGTGCATCTCACTAAATTAGAATATCTTCAAAAAGTTAATTTATTCCAGTTCTTCAATACTGTTTCAGTATGCTCCACAATCATGAGGAAGACTGCTGACTTGAGAGATGTCCAGAAGGCAGTCATTGACACACTCCACAAGGTCCTAGAGTTCCAATTTTCATTTGGAAATCAAGGTCCCAGAGTCTGGAGGAAAAGTGGAGAGTCCACAATCCAAGCTGCTTGAGGTCTAGTGTGAAGACTCCACAATCAGTGATGGTTTGGGGGGCCATGTCATCTGCTGGTGTAGGTCCACTGTGTTTTATCAAGACCAAAGTCAGCACAGCCGTCTACCAGGACATTTTACAGCACTTCATGCTTCCCTCTGCCGACAAGCTTTTTGGAGATGGAAATGTCATTCTCCAGCAGGACTTGGCCCCTGTCCACACGGCCAAAAGTACCAATACCTGGTTTACACACAACAGTATCACTGTGCTTGATTGGTAGCAAACTCGCCTGACCTTAACCCCATAGAGAATCTATTATAGAGAATCTATGAGGTATTGTCAAGAGAAAGATGAGAGACACCAGACCCAACAATGCAGATGAGCTGAAAGACAGCTTTTTGTATTGAAGAACTGAAATAAATTAACTTATTGATGCTATTCTAATTTAGTGAGATGCACCTGTATATGGAGCAGTGGGACCATCATGCTATATATATGGAGGAGTTGGGGCATCATACTAAATATAGAGCAGTGTGTGTGTGTCACCCCAGGCCTGGATGCCACAAACAATAATCTGTTTCTGAAAGCAGGAGGGAGGTCCCCTGGTTAGGGACAATTAGCATACAGCACCTCCTGTCCCAGGCCAGCAGGGGGAGCTGGCTGCCCCTATAAAAGCTGGAACTGGGGGCAGGGTTAGAGAGAACTTGAAGACCTAGCTCAGGAGTGAGACTAGTCCCAGAGAAGGAGGGACAGTTCAGCTGTAGCTGAGGAGTCCGTGAGGCAGAGGAGAAACTGCAAGCCAGGGACAGAGGCGACGAGAGCCGGTCCTGGCAGAGAACCAATCTACCGGACATTGGGGTCCGAGGCAGTCAGGGTTACAAGCCCAGCAGCAGAGAACCAACCTGCGAGGGATTTCAGGTCCCTTGGCCTAAGAAGCCTGGAGGCTCCGCCACACAGAGGGACCAATACATCGAGGAGCAAGCAACAGGTACCCAAGGCCTGAGTCGCAAGCCATACAAGAGAGAAGTACAAGGCCAGCTCAGGGACGTGGGCTATTACACCACGAAAAGGGGGATAGTCAGAAAGAGCATAGAGAGAACGGTAGGCCTACACACTCACCCTGACCAGTGGGGCTCGCCCGAATGCTCTCAGATACCCAGGCCCATTCCTAACCGGTACTGTTGGGTCATTAATAATATCTACAATAAAGACCCTGAACTGTTTGAAGCGGACTCTGAACTCTTACTATTGCGGCCTGCACTATCACTCCCAACATCCACCTACACTGCCCTGAGGATACACTCTTCCCGTGGGGAGTTATCCTACCCCTGTGCTGCACACCAACACCAGCCTCAGCGGTCTGCCTTGCAGCGGCGGTTATCTCCAACCGCAATCCACGGGTGGCGTAGTCGGATATTCAAAACACTGATAAATAGACTGCCACCATTTGGTCTGACCACCCTGAGCCATGGGATCGGGTTGCCACTACTACCCCCATCAGCACCGTACACTAGAAGGCCCGGTTCCGTGTACCCCACGGCCCAGTTGGCGAGTCAGCTTTGGCGTAGTCGGCAGAATTGTGACCAACCCGCCACAATCGGGTATTGCATGCCTGGAAAAGACTCTATACATATCTGAGTGAAGTTTCCCGCCATTCGGGGCCATTTCCCGCCAATCGGAGCCGTTTCCCGCCATCGGGCGCCATCTTCGGGATGCCGCGCTGGAAGAAGAGGGGCGTGGACGTCCAAAAACGCGCGAGACCTGAAGCCCCGCCCTACGCTGAGACACTGCGCAAGGTCCTGGAAGGAGATCCAGCGGATGCCGACGTCATCACCGAGCAACGCAAGGTCCTCGCCCAGAGCATCGCGAGCGGAGCCACGACCTACAGAAGAGGATCGCCAGAAGGTAGGCCACGGTTAACTAGGGGGGAGGAAGATGTCGGACGCGGAGTGACCCTCTACCACCAGCGTAGCCGCTGCAGCTGTGATGCCGTTTTCCATGCCCTATATCCATAGGCGGATTATAATGAGGGCAATCCGGGCGACCGCCCAGGGCCCGAGCCTGCAGGGGGCCCGCGGCTCCAGGCGGGGTGTCTAATGCCGGATTGCCCTCATTATATGTGCGGGCCGCCGCGGCACATAGCGGTAGCAGTGGCGGGAGGGGGGGGCCCGGACCGCTCCGCCAACAGCGGCCGCCGCTACTTCTTCATCGGCCGGGCCAGCACTGCAGCAGTTAACTTCCCTGTGCTGGCCCGGCCGCGTCACTGCTAGGAGACATGGCCCTGTGCGCGGCTGTGTCTCCTAGCTGTGACGTCACGCAGTGCGCCCCGGCCTGCAGTGCTGCACCGGAAAAGAGAGAGAGCAGGCAGGAGGAATTGAGCCGGGGGATGATGAGTGTGTGTGGGCAGATGTGTGTGTGGGCAGGTGTGTGTGTGTTTGTGGGCAGGTGTCTGTGTGGGCAGGTGTCTGTGTGGGCAGGTGTCTGTGTGTGTGCGTGTGTGTGTGTGGGCAGGTGTGTGTGTGTGGGCAGGTGTGTGTGTGGGCAAGTGTGTGTATATGGGTGTGTGTGTGTGTTTGTGGGCAGGTGTCTGTGTGGGCAGGTGTGTGTGTGGGCAGGTGTGTGTGTGTGTGTGTGTGGGCAGGGGTGTGTGTGTGTGTGGGCAGGTGTGTGTGTGTGTGGGCAGGTGTGTGTGTGTGTGTGTGGGCAGGTGTGTGTGTGTGTGTGTGGGCAGGGGTGTATGTGTGTGTGTGTGGGCAGGTGTGTGTGTGTGTGTGTGGGCAGGTGTGTGTGTGTGGGCAGGTGTGTTTGTGTGGGCAGGTGTGTGTGTGTGTGGGCAGGTGTGTATGTGTGTGGGCAGGTGTGTATGTGTGTGGGCAGGTGTGTGTGTGTGTGTGTCTGTGTGGGCAGGTGTGTGTGTGTGAATATGTGTGTGTTTGTGTGTGTGGGGGCAGGTTAGAAAGTCTTGCCCTGTTGAACACTACACCTGACTTGAGGCCACCACCTCTTGGTTGTCCAATGTTCTTGCTTCTCTAGGGTTCTTCTCAGATATTCATTATACCAGCTCCCCAGAATACCAAAGTTAGGGTGGGTGACCGCGAGCCCTGGTGGTGGTCATAACTGCGGCCACCCAGGGGCAATACTCCATAACAACAATCCCCTGAGGTGGTATAGAATGTAAGGACCTATTCACACTACATTCAGCGCTGCATTCAGGTCTTTACACAAGGCTTACAACTGAATCCCTGAAATTCAGGATTGTGCTGTCTGAAATGAGACATCTGAAAGCAGAGAAAATGGAGCCTAAAGATTCAGACTTTAGCCTCGGTTTGCCTTTGTTCAAATCAATGGCTATGTCAAGGCACATCTGAATGCCATTTTTCAGGGATTTAGATAGAAGCCTGGAAAGAGGAGATGAATGCATTGCAAAATTCAGTGTGAATAGGCCCTTATATCTGGAGTCTTGATATTGATGCCACAAGCATTTTACTTGTTTTTAACTTAAAAAAAAAATACACACACACAAATTATACACACACACACACACACACACTATACATACACACACATTATACACACACACACTATACATACACACACACACACACACTATACATACACACACACTATACATACACACACATTATACACACACACACACTATACATACACACACACAAATGTGTGTGTGGGCAGGTGTGTGTGTGTGGGCAGGTGTGTGTGTGTGTGGGCAGGTGTGTGTGTGATGTCTGTCTGTTTGTGTGTGTTTGTGTGTGTGGGCAGATGTCATTGTGTGATGTCTGTTTGTATGTATTTTTGTGTTTCAAATGTGTTTATGCGTGTCTGTATATGTTTGTGTGTGTGTATGACTGCATGCGGCCTCCTGCTGAGTATAGTTGGCGCCGTGCGGCCTCCTGATGTCTCTGGGGGGGCTCCGTGCGGCCTCCTGCTGTGTATAGATGGCTACGTGCGGCTCCCCGCTGTGTATAGATGGCTACGTGCGCCCCCCGCTGTGTATAGATGGCTACGTGCGGCCCCCCGCTGAGTATAGATGTCGTCGTGTGGCCTCCTGCTGTGTATAGATGGCTACGTGCGGTCTCCCGCTGAGTATAGATGGCGCTGTGCGGCCTCCTGCTGTCTCTGGGGGGAGCGCCTTGCGGCATCTATACTCAGCAGGAGGCCGCACGTAGCCATCTATACACGTATACTCAGCAGGAGGCCGCACGTAGCCATCTATACGGTGCCATCTATACACAGCGGGAGGCCGCACGGCGCCATCTATACACAGCGGGAGGCCGCACGGCGCCATCTATACACAGCGGCAGTCTCAGTGCTTTGCAAGAGCAGTCAATAAATTCTGCTTGACTAATTCTGAGCACCATAAAGTCTGGTTCGCTTCTAACCTGCTGTCTTCATTTTCAGCTTGCTGAATTCTAACTCATTTACTGTCATTCGAGACGATGCCTTTGCTGGTCTCTTTCACCTTGAATACCTGTAAGTGCTCCACTTAATGTCATATTTTTGATTCTGTTCTTCTTCATCTTTTGGCATGTGCAATTGTATGAGCAAGTATTCATATGAATTTATGACCTACTTAAACCTTTGAGGACCTTAAATTTTATTCAATCAAATTTTTTTCCAGTTTAAAACTATGGGACATATATGTGCCTTGGTCCTCAAAGGGTTTTTAAAGGGGCTGCAAACATAAATATGAAAAAAAATAATTCAATTAGTGCTTTTTGTGTTCATTTAATTTTTATTTGAAGTCCATTTTTTTATATACCTTGAAATTAAGCCCTACCCCATGGAATGAAGCCCTACCTACATGACATCTGAGAGCTACATGGATCCCGCTTGTGAGGTGCCTGTCCGTCACTACTATTCAGTTTTAGGGTCCACTCACTAAGCCATATATTCTCTCATGCAAGAGAATAGGGCCAATTATGCTAATGACACTGGGCTCAAACTCTGTCAGAGCTTCAACTGAGTGTGATCCGATTCTCTCGCAGCACAGATATGGAGAAGATGGTGAACTTAATTTCTCCATCTTCTCCATAGTCTCTGTGAGTGTTCATCGGACTGCACTTGGATGACATCCGAGTGCAGTCCAATTTTTTACGTGCACCTGTGGCACCCCAGGGGTCTGGTTTCCACAGTAACAAGCAATGTTATGTCTGAGAGCAGGTGGGAGGTCTCTTGGTCAGGGATCCTGTGCATGCCACACCTCCTGCCCAGTCCTGGGAGGGGAAGAACTTCCCCTATATAAACCTAGGGCTGAGGCAGGGTTAGTAAGTAGAGAAGAAGTAGAGAAGAGAAGCAGCATAGGAAGAAACAACAGGAGCTCTGTGGGAGCAGTGCTACAAGGAGTCAGGGGCTGGCAGCTGCAGAGCTCGCCCTGACTGAGAAGATTTCTTACCGGACCCGGAGTCCGAGGCTGTGGGGACTAACTCCTACCCAGCAGCAGAATCCGTCAGGCAGGGGATTCCAGGTCCTCTGGCCAAGAAACCCGAAGGCACGGTCACACGCATGGGACCAGCACCGCCGTCGTGGAGCGGAAGCTACTAGAAGGCCCCGAGTCACCGGCCATACGGGTGAGCACCACACGGTACACTCAGGGACGTGGGCTACTTATACCCGCCTCTAGCAAGGTAGCCAGAAGAGTACAGTTAGTTTGGGAGGCCTACAACTCCGCCTGGCCAGGGGAGATCCCATCTGCTCAAGGACTGACCAGGCCCCAATCGCTAGCCAGTACTCCGGGAGGGTCTATCTTTGTCACCAGTAAAGACCCTGAACTACACCGTACCGTCTCCGAGTGGTTCCTGCTACCCCCATCATCCACGTCGGCTGCCCTGAGGCCATACCCCTCCCGTTGGGGGTTATACTATCACGCTGCACAATCCTACCACCGGCCTCAGCGGTCTGCCCTGCAGCGGCAGCTCCTTAGCTGTACTCAACGGGTGGCGTAGTCGTCCAACATCTACCGCTAATACAGCGCCACTTAGTCTGACTCCCTGGGCACGGACCGGATCACCGCCACGAGACTACAACCCTCAAGAGATCCGGCTCCGGGTAAGCTCCCGCGTGCGCAACGCAGCGCGACACAGGCCCAGGGGCGCGTCAACTTTTGGCGTAGTCGGCAGGATTCCGTGCCCGCAACCACCGGGTACTGCGTGCCTGGAAAAAAAGAGACTTTTAAACTTACCATCGGTGAAGATTCCCGCCATCCGGCGCCATCTTCAGCCTTCTTCCCGCCATCGGTGAAGATTCCCGCCATCCGGCGCCATTTTCAGCCTTCTTCCCGCCTTCCGTGGAGTTTTCCCGCCGTTGGACGCCATCTTGAAGACGCCGCGCGGGAAGAAGAGGGGCGTGGACTCCGAAAGCGCGCGAGAACTGAAGCCCCGCCTCACGTCCGGACGTTGCGTAAGGTCCTGGAAGGAGCCCAGCAGACGCCGACGTCACAGGAGCGCGACGGAAGGTCCTCAACCCTGACGATCCACTGCGGAGCCGCGGCCTACGGAAGAGGATCATCGCAAGGTAGGCCACGGTCCACTAGGGGGGAGAAGGATGTCGGATACGGAGGAGAGCTTCACCGCTTCAACCCCCGCCAGCGCCACCGCTGTTGCGGTCATGCCTTTCACCATGCCCTATATCCCGGGGGCAGCCTGGCTACCCCAGTACTCAGGGGAGTCACATACCCTGCATGACTTTAGAGAAAAGCTGGATAGCCTCTTCCAGGTGTACCCCCTCACAGAGGAGCAAAAAGTGAGCATCCTGGTGGCCCAATTAACCGGGGCAGCCCAAAGGGAGGTAAAGTCCTGACCACCTGGGGGGAGGACTGTCGCAGGGATACTAACCCGGCTGAGGGACACCTTTGATACCCGCACCTCAGCCGAGATCAAGCTTAGATTCTACGGGTGCAAACAGCGGGCACATGAGAGTATAAGGGACTATGCCCTGAACCTACAAGAGGCCCTGAGAGCCATTAAGCAGACCGACCCTGACGGCGTGGGAGACGAGGACAGGCTGTTGACTGAACAATTTATAGAGGGTTTATATTGCAATGCCCACCGAACCCAGTTGCGGGCAATGGCCTTACAGGACCCTCATCTGGGATTTGCACAGTTCAAGGACAGAGCCATCCGGGTGCTTCGAGAACCGGCACCAGGTGGCGTTGTGACCCCCAGACGCCCCACTGCCACTTACCACCAGGAGGCGGCGCCCTTGTCGGCAGGGCCTGTGGGGGCTGATGCGCAGGTTTTGAACAATGACCCGGCTCCAGACCTGCACCATCAGGTCCAAGAGCTAGCTAAAAGCGTTGCTGCGCTAACCCGAACTGTGCAGTCTTTACAGGTTTCCACTCCAGGGAAGATCCAGCTGGCATCCGGACCGGAGGACATCCCGTGGCGTCGACCAAGGAGGACCCCACCGGCCAGAGGAAGACCCAGCGACCGATACAACGAGGACGGACGACCCATCTGCCGCCGCTGCAATCAACCCGGACATATGGCAAGCAGGTTGCCAAGAACGCCAGCTCCGGACAGCAGCGAGTGCTCCAGAAAGAGATCCGGGCACTGATGCGACGGCAACAGCTAGAACTCTCCGGTGTTATTTTTAGGAGTCCTTGGTGGATTTACCGGGAATCCTGGTACAATTGGTTGGAGCGTAACCCAGGAATGGACTAAAAGACTGTTAAGGACTCGGGGCAGGACAGACCCCTACCTGGTTACGTCTCCCTGTTTTGGTGAAATGGACACCTTTGTTTTCTTCAAAGACTGCACCCGGTTGCGGACACGCCGTAACCATCTTTATGTGTTTTTCTTATTGTATTATTATTGTTTATACCTTGTTATGTTTTTCTAAAAATATGTTTAGTCCCGGAGTACTAAATTTCACTAGGGGGGAATGTGGCACCCCAGGGGTCTGGTTTCCACAGTAACAAGCAATGTTATGTCTGAGAGCAGGTGGGAGGTCTCTTGGTCAGGGATCCTGTGCATGCCACACCTCCTGCCCAGTCCTGGGAGGGGAAGAACTTCCCCTATATAAACCTAGGGCTGAGGCAGGGTTAGTAAGTAGAGAAGAAGTAGAGAAGAGAAGCAGCATAGGAAGAAACAACAGGAGCTCTGTGGGAGCAGTGCTACAAGGAGTCAGGGGCTGGCAGCTGCAGAGCTCGCCCTGACTGAGAAGATTTCTTACCGGACCCGGAGTCCGAGGCTGTGGGGACTAACTCCTACCCAGCAGCAGAATCCGTCAGGCAGGGGATTCCAGGTCCTCTGGCCAAGAAACCCGAAGGCACGGTCACACGCATGGGACCAGCACCGCCGTCGTGGAGCGGAAGCTACTAGAAGGCCCCGAGTCACCGGCCATACGGGTGAGCACCACACGGTACACTCAGGGACGTGGGCTACTTATACCCGCCTCTAGCAAGGTAGCCAGAAGAGTACAGTTAGTTTGGGAGGCCTACAACTCCGCCTGGCCAGGGGAGATCCCATCTGCTCAAGGACTGACCAGGCCCCAATCGCTAGCCAGTACTCCGGGAGGGTCTATCTTTGTCACCAGTAAAGACCCTGAACTACACCGTACCGTCTCCGAGTGGTTCCTGCTACCCCCATCATCCACGTCGGCTGCCCTGAGGCCATACCCCTCCCGTTGGGGGTTATACTATCATGCTGCACAATCCTACCACCGGCCAAAGCGGTCTGCCCTGCAGCGGCAGCTCCTTAGCTGTACTCAACGGGTGGCGTAGTCGTCCAACATCTACCGCTAATACAGCGCCACTTAGTCTGACTCCCTGGGCACGGACCGGATCACCGCCACGAGACTACAACCCTCAAGAGATCTGGCTCCGGGTAAGCTCCCGCGTGCGCAACGCACGCGACACAGGCCCAGGGGCGCGTCACACCCATAGACTTGTATGGGTGCACATGGTCCGAATATCGAATGAGATTATTTTCTCATACCAATAATCGCACTGTCCCATAGTATAACATAGGGCCGAGTCCTATCCGATAAAACATCACATAGCATTCGGCCGTGTTATACGACAGTGTGAGCGAGCCCTTAGAGTCAAGGAATATTTACATGTAGATGATGATATTACTCTCCAAGTGTATATTTTTTTAGGCGAGTTCATAGTAAATGCTTTGCATTTTTGACATGTGATCAACTAAAGAACAAGAAAGATTTAGGACCTCCCCTATAGAGAAACGGAAAATAGTTTGGAGGACTTGCATGTCCTTTTTTATTTATTATGAGAAAATCATAAAAGATCCCGTTTTTTAACCATGCTGTGACTTTCTGCTGAGGGAGAGGGAGAGAGCTGCCCTATTCAGAGTCTGTAATAAGACCTGCTGACAAAAGTGTTGAAGATACAGTCTAATGTGAATTAACAATGAAAAAAAGTTAATTTAACAAATGGCTTGTATTTTTTTTAATACAAACTTTTTTGTCTTTACAGCTCCTTTAAAGGGAATCTGTCATTAGGTTTTTGCCACCTAATCTGAGAGCAGCATAATGTAGGGTTAGAGGCACTGATTCCAGTAATGTGTCACTTACTGGGCTGCTTAGTGTTGTTTTGATAAAATCATTGATTTGTCAGAAGGTAATTATCACTAGATGACTAGTAAGTTCTGTAGGACCCCACCCCCATCACTGATCAGTAGATTTCTGTGTACACTGAGCATGGGCAGAAAGCTGCCAATCAGTGGTGTGGGTGGGGCTATACAGAGCGCAGCATTCAGAGAGCTGCTAGATCTGCAGCAGATAAAACGGTGATTTTCTCAAAATGACAATAAGCAGCTGAAAAAGTGACAAATCGCTGGAATCAGGGTATCTGCCCCAATATTGTGCTGCTCTCAGATGAGGCAGCACAATTAATATTATGCCAAATTAATTTCCCATGAACTATCACATGATCTATCACAGGGGATCATGTGACATGTCACGTGATAAATCAGGTGTGTGGAGGGGGCCCGCGCCTTCTAAACTGCCCGGGGCCCTTGCTACTCTTAATCCACCCCTGCCTATATCCCCGGGGCGGCCTGGCTGCCCCAGTATGCCGGCGAGTCGCATACCTTGGGCGACTTTAAAGAAAGGCTGTATAGACTGTTCAAAGTTTATCCCCTGACAGAAGAACAGAAAGTAAGCATACTGATAGGGCAGTTAACTGGTGCGGCCCAGCGGGAGGTAAAGTCTTGGACAGCTGAGGAGAAAAGGACTGTAAGGGGGGTTCTGACCCGTCTACGGGACACCTTTGATACCCGTACCTCAGCAGAAATCAAAATGCGGTTCTATGGATGTAAGCAGCGAGCTCAAGATAGCATCCGAGATTATGCCCTAAATTTACAGGAAGCCTTGGGGGCAATTAAGCAAGCTGACCCTGGCAGCGTGCAGGATACAGATAAACTATTGACTGACCAGTTCATAGAAGGTCTGCTGTCCAGCGCCCACAGAACCCAGCTGCGCCTCATGGCCCTACAGAACCCCGATTTGACTTTTGCACAGTTCAAAGATAGGGCCATCCGGGTGCTCCGAGGACCTGCACCGGGTGGCGCTGTAGCTTCCCTGCGCCCTGCCATCCCTTACCACCAGGGGGCGGTGCCCTATCCCGCAGACCTTGTGGGGGCTGATGCGCAGGCCCTAAATCCATCCCCGCCTGCAAACCTGCACCATCAGGTCCAAGAACTAACAAAGAGTGTTGCTGCATTGACCAGGACCGTACAGTCGTTACAGATGGACCCGTCAGGACCAATCAAGCTGGCTTCCAGTCCGGAGGATGTCCCGTGGCCTCGACGGAGGAGGATCCCGTCATTCAAAGGGAGGCCCGCCGATCATTACACTGAGGATGGACAGCCGATTTGCCGCCGTTGCAGCCAGCCGGGACACGTAGCCAGGTACTGTACTTTAAATGGGGCCGACCTGGGGCAAAGGGCCAACCCCCAGGCATAAGGTCATCAGGCCCATCTAATTGGCGTGATAAGTACGTAGGGGGACGCCCGGTTTTACCCGTAGTGCTGGACGGTATCCCCATGAGTGCACTGCTGGACACCGGGTCCCAAGTGACTACCATCCCCTATGTACTTTTCAAGCAGTACTGGAGTGACACTGATATAACTCGTTATCCAGACGATGACTTGAGCATCATCGCCAGCAATGGTCAACCCGTGCCGCAGGTGGGGTTCAGAGAGATGACCATTAAGATTGGTAAAGTTGAACTGTCGGCACAGGGAGTGATCATTGTGGACATTGACCGTCGAGAAAGTCACCCTAAAATAACCTTGGGTACTAATGTGATTGAAAATTGTCTTTCAGAAGTAATTGTAATTTTGCAGCAGGTGGCGATGAATGCGAGCTCCAGCCAACAGAGGGTCCTCCAGAAGGAGATAAGAGCCCTGATGAGATGGCAACAGGTAGAACTGTCTGGTGGTGAGATCGGTAGCGTGAGGATGAGCGACCCGTTCCCCATTGCTATGCCCCCCAAAAGTGAAATGATCTGGTGTCGGACTGCAATCGGGTTAAGAGGGAGAGACTACCAAGCCATGGTAGAACCCGTGTACTCAGACAGCAGGCCCACCATTTTGACAGCCCGGGGGGTGGTCTATGTCCGCCATGGAAGGGTGCCCGTCTGGATCTTAAACATTGGGGAAAGGGAAGTACACTTGCCCCGGAACGCTACACTAGCCAAATTGAATACTGTTGAACACAATGCTGTCAGGGCCGTGGAACCCTTGCCTCCATCTCCCCAGGCGGAGGGTAATGGTTCCCAGAAACCCAAGGAGGACTGGTGCCAGAAACTCCACGTGGGTGCTGACTCCACTCCCTTGCACCAAAAACAAGGAGTCTACCGGGTGGTTCAAGAGTACGAGAGAATCTTTAGTAAGCACCCGCTAGACTTCGGCAGAGTGAAAGGAGTAGAACACCACATCCCCACGGGGAGCCACCCACCAATAAAAGAAAGATACAGACCTGTACCACCCTGCACACTATCAGAACGCAAAGGGCATTCTGAGAGAAATGAAGGAAGCCGGGGTCATTAGAGACAGCTGTAGCCCCTGGGCAGCCCCCTTGGTTCTGATAAAAAAGAAAGACGGTACTATGAGAATGTGCGTGTGATTCGCCCCCTGGGCCGTGGGGCACTCGGAGCCGGGCAATAGGGAATGATGGGAGTAGTAGTGGCAACCCGGTTCCGTGGCTCAGGGTGGTCAGGCCAGTGGTTTTCCGTTATGTGTTATTGGTTATGTCCGACTACGCTACCCGTGGATTTGCGGTCATTAGGAACCGCCGCTGCATGCAGACCGCTGGGGCTGATGAGGTGTGCAGCTAGGGTAGTGTGACTCCCCACGGGAAGAGTGCGGCCCCAGGGCAGTATAATGGATGTTGGGAGTGATGGTAGTGAGAGTCCCAGTGCTGATAGTGCTGGAGGAGCAAGGAGCACGCAGACAACAGGTTGCAGTCCAGGGTCTTTACTAGAACAGGTAAATTGACCCACAAACAGTCCCAGCTAGGAGGGGACCTGGATGTCTGAGAGCAACGGGGAAATTGGCCCTGGTCAGGGTGAGGGTGTAGGCCTACCGTGCTTTCTGTGCTCCTTCTGGCTATCTCCTCGTTATAGGGTAACAGCCCACGTTTCCGGGCTTTCTGTGTATTCTCGCCTGTATGGCCTGCGACGTGGGTTCCTTTCTGCTCCCAGCCTTGTACGGCTTTACTGGTCCCTTCGGTTGTGGCAGGGCCTCCAGGCTTCTTAGGCCAAGGAATATACAGTCCCTTGCGGACTGGTTCTCTGCTGGGGAATGTGGAATCCTCCCAGCCTCAGACACCAAAGTCTGGTAAAGTCAGTCTCTTATTTGCCAAGACAGGCTCTCTTCGCCTCTTATCTCTGGCTTGTGGCTCTCCTACTGCCACACTTCCTCTTAGGTGCAATCAACTTTCTGTCCCTGCTCCACTCTGGGACACGTCTCAGTGCTGAGACAGGCCATCCAGTTCTCCTCTAACCCTGCACCCAGTACCAGCTTTTATAGGGGCAGCCAGCTCCCCCTACTGGCCTGAGACAGGAGGCACTGCATGCTAATGTTCCCCTGACTAGAGAACCTCCCCCTTGCTCTCAGACACAGCTTTAATTACACTTGTGGCATCCAGGCCAGGATGACACATTCCCCCCTAGTGAAATTTAATACTCCGGGACTAAACAGTAAACAAAGACAATATGCATAACAATAAAATATTAATAGACAGATGACGCACAAATTGAGTTCTTTAGGTCACAGTGTGGTCTGTGACCGGGTGTCCATATCACCAGAACAACGGGAGCCTTAACCAGGTGGGGGTCTGTCCTACCCCAAGTCCTTTACAGTCTTAGTTCATTCCTGGGTTAGACGCCAAACGCAGTCCATACAAGGTCCCGGTTATAAAAAGTCCATAACCTTTGAGTCCTTACGGTAGCTGCAAGAAACTGAAACACGCTATTAATAATCACGCAGGTAACTTGGCAAACATTTCAACATTTTGCAACAGGGTTATTTACAATTTTAGTGTACAGGTAAGGCAGGCAGCTGTCTGCGGGTCCTTTGGCTTACCGCAGGCATGGCAGGCTCACTGTCAGCAGAGGGTTGACTCTCCTGGGCTGCTGGAACAGGCTCTTCTGCCTCTGGAACCGCTTGCTCCTCTTCACCTTCCGGCTCTGGTGCTGGTTGTTGCTGGGCCGGTTGCAGGAAATGCAGGACGGGTACCACTATGGCATCATTTATGCGAGTACAGGACTGAGGGAACTCTCCGAGAATGGTGCTGATCATTTCTTCCTTGTCCTCTGCAGGTTCAAGGTCACTCTGATCCTCTTCTGCACTACGGAGTTGCTCGGGGCACCTTTTGAGGTGGTCTCTGGAGACGACACTAGTGGTTTCTCCTCCGTCCTTGGTGATTACGCACACCTTTGGGTTGTCGTGGTCAGACTGCAGTACGGTGTAGGGTTCCCTTTCCCACTGGTCGTCCAACTTATGTAGCCTTCTTTTTCGCTTTAGGACTTGCTCACCAGGTTCTAGGGGACCAGCAGGGGCGTGTTGATTGAAGAGTCTTTCTTACTTCTCTCTCACCGGGGCCAGGCTCTTCTCCACACTCTCCTGTACCTTCTTGTACTGCAGTTGCCTTTCCGTATCCCAGTCCGCATCCGGGGAGGTGTCCTCAGGTATTAGGACTCCCATCTCCAGGTCTACGGGCAGCTTACCCGGTCTGGCTCGCATCAGGTAAGCCGGGGTGCAGTTTGTAGCATTCACCGGGATATTGTTGTATAGGTCTATCAGGTCCAGCAGTTTTTCTGGCCACAGGCTGCGTTCCTCCAGGGGCAACGTCTTCAGGAGATCAATGACTATATTGTTCATCTTCTCACACATCCCGTTGGTTTGGGGGTGGTAAGGCGTTGTACGAATCTTCTTACAGCCATAGAGGTTGCAGAACTCCTGGAAGATTTCAGCCTCGAACGCTGGACCCTGGTCTGTCAGGACCTGTTCCGGATACCCTTGTGGACGGCAGAAGTATTGCTGGAAGGCTCTGGCCGCTGTTTGGGCTGTCAAGTCCTTTACCGGGACCACCACTAGAAAACGGTAATAGTGGTCCACGATTGTCAGGGCGTAGATGTATCCGGACCGGCTTGGAGCCAATTTGACGTGGTCCAGAGCTACCAGCTCAAGAGGCTGCGTGGTAACGATGAGCCTCAAGGGTGTCTTCTGGCTGGTGCGGTCCTTCCTCCTTAGGTGACAAGGGCCACAGTCTCTGCACCATTTTTCTACAGCTCCTCTCATGCCGACCCAAAAGAACCTTCCTCTTAGCAGGAACTCCAGTTTCTTCCAACCGAAGTGTCCCGCTCTGTCGTGGTAAGCCCCCAGGACCATAGCTGCATCCCGCCTTGGGACCACGACTTGCCAGGTCAGCTCGTGCGTCCGGTGGTTAACAATCCTTCTGCACAACTTGCCTTCGTAGAGGAACAGCTTGCTCTTCTCCTTCCATAGCTGCTTGGCTTCCTCTGGGGCATCTGGATCTAGGCGGGCGTCTTCCCGGGTCAGCAGATCTTTCACCAGGCGGACTGCAGGGTCACTATCTTGGGTCTCGGCCCAGCTGTGGTGAGGTAAGGGATTGATCATCACAGTTGTTAGATCCTCCTCCTTCACGCGGTGAGAGTGTTGAGCGGCTCCATACCGGTGAAACGCGGGGAGTTCTACCTCTTCCAGCTCTTCTGGGTCTTCGTCACCTTCAGGTAAGTGAGGCATCCTTGATAGGGCGTCCGCATTGGTGTTGGTTTTGCCTGCCCGGTACTTCATCACGAAGTCATAGTTGGAGAGACGGGCCATCCACCGCTGTTCCAGGGCACCCAGTCTTGCATTGTCCAGGTGTGTCAACGGGTTGTTGTCCGTGTACACGGTGAACTTTGCGGAGGCCAGGTAATGCTTGAAGCGTTCCGTCACGGCCCACACCACTGCCAAGAATTCTAGCTTGAAGGAGCTGTAATTCTCCGGGTTCCTCTCGGTGGGCCTCAGCTTCCGACTGACGTACGCGATCACCCGTTCTCTGCCCTGTTGGTTTTGGGACAGTACGGCTCCCAGTCCCACATTACTGGCGTCTGTGTGGAGAATGAAAGGCTGGCCGTAATCAGGGTAGGCCATGATCTCATCCCCCGTGAGGGTCATCTTTAGCTGGCGGAAGGACTCCTCTTCCGGTTTATCCCACTTGAAGGGCGGCTTTTGACTTCGGGACTTAGACTGTCCGATCAGGAGGTCCTGCATAGGAGCTGCCATCTTAGTGAACCCGGGGATGAACCTTCGGTAGTAGCCTACCAACCCGAGAAACTGTCTCACCTCTTTGATGTTCGAGGGGCTTGGCCAGCTCTTAATTGCTGTGACCTTGTCAGGGTCGGGGGCCACTCCTTCCGCGCTTACCACGTGCCCTAGGTACTGGACCTTTGGTTTCAGCAGGTGACACTTCGATGGTTTCACCTTCAGGCCGTAGCCTGCCAGGGCTTCGAACACCTCGGCCAGGTGCTTTAGATGGTCCTCGTAGGTCTTCGAATAGACGATCACGTCGTCCAGGTAAAGGAGGACCGTCTCGAAGTTTCGGTGCCCTAGACAGCATTCCATCAGCCTCTGGAAGGTCCCTGGTGCATTGCAGAGCCCGAAGGGCATACAGTTGAACTCACTCAGTCCCATCGGGGTGGTGAAGGCGGTCTTCTCCTTGTCAGCCTCTGCCACAGGAACCTGCCAGTACCCGCTAGTAAGGTCCAAAGTAGAAAAGAAGTTAGCAGATTTTAGTGCGGCTAAAGACTCCTCTATTCTAGGCAGCGGATATGCGTCTTTGTGGGTGATACGGTTGATTTGTCTATAGTCCACGCACATTCTCATGGTGCCGTCTTTCTTTTTCACCAGAACCAAGGGGGCTGCCCAGGGGCTACAGCTATCTCTAATGACCCCAGCTTCTTTCATCTCTCTTAGCATGCCCTTGGCGTTCTGATAATGTGCAGGGGGTACAGGCCTGTATCTCTCTTTTATTGGTGGGTGGCTCCCTGTGGGGATGTGGTGTTCTATCCCCTTTACTCTGCCGAAGTCTAGCGGGTGCTTACTAAAGACTCTCTCGTACTCCTGTACCACCCGGTAGACTCCTTGTTTTTGGTGCAGGGGAGTGGAGTCAGCACCCACGTGGAGTTTCTGGCACCAGTCCTCCTTTTGTTTCTGGGAGCCATTACCCTCCGCCTGTGGAGATGGAGGCAAGGGCTCCACGGCCCTGATAGCTTGGTGTTCGACAACAAACAGTTTGGCGAGTGTAGCTTACCTGGGTAAGTGTACTTCCCTCTCCCCAATGTTGAGGATGCGGACGGGCACCCTCCCATGACGGACATCAACCACCCCCCGGGTTGTCAAAATGGTGGGCCTGCTGTCTGAGTACACGGGTTCTACCATGGCTTGGTAGTCTCTACCTCTCAACCCGATTGCAGTCCGACACCAGATCATCATTTCACTTTTGGGAGGCATGGAAATGGGGAATGGGTCACTCAGTCTTACGCTACCGATCTCACCACCAGACAGTTCTACCTGCTGCCGTCTCATCAGGGCTTTTATCTCCTTGTTGAGGACTCTCTGTTGGCTGGAACTAGCATTCACCGCCACCTGTTGTAGAATTACAATTACCTCTGAAAGACAATTTTCAATTACGTTAGTACCCACAGTTATTTTAGGGTGACTTTCATGACGGTCAATGTCCACAATAATCACTCCCTGTGCCGGCAGTTCAACTTTACCAATTTTAATGGTCATCTCCTTGAACCCCATCTGCGGCACGGGTAAGCCATTACTGGCGATGATGCTCAAGTTACTGTCTGGATACCGTGTGATATCAGCATCAGTCCAATACTGCTTAAAAAGTACATAAGGGATTGTGGTTACTTGCGACCCAGTATCCAGCAAGGCGCTCATGGGGATACCGTCCAGCACCACGGGTAAAACCGGGCGCCCCCCAACGTACTTATCACGCCAATTATAAGGGCCTGGTGATCTTATGCCTGGGGGTCGGCCCTCTGCCCCAGGTTGGACCCGTTTAAATTACAGTACCTGGAAATGTGTCCGGTCTGGTTGCATCGACGGCAAATGGGCTGTCCATCCTCTGCGTAGCGGTCTGTGGGCCTCCCTCGGAACGACGGGATCCTCCTCTGTCGACGCCACGGGACATCCTCCGGACTTGAAGCCAGCTCGATGGGTCTTGATGGGTCCACTTGTAACGCCTGGACGGTCCTGGTCAACGCCGCGACGCTCCTGGTCAGCTCCTGGACTTGGTGGTGCAGGTCTTTCGACGGGGCTTGATTCAGGGCCTGTGCATCAGCCTCCACGGAGTCCATAGAGGAGGGCGCCGCCTCCTGGTGGTAGGTGATAGCAGGGCGCCGGGGGTTTATAGCGCCACTGGTTGCAGAATCACAGAGCACCCTTATGGCCCTGTCCTTAAATTGGTCAAAGGTCAGGTTGGGGTTCTGAAAGAACATGAGGCGCAGTTGGGCCCTGTGGGTGCTAGACAGCAGACCTTCTATGAATTGTTCTGTTAGCAGCTTATCGGTTTCCTGCACACTGCCAGGGTCAGTTTGTTGAATAGCCCTCAAGGCTTCCTGCAGATTTAGGGCATAGTCTCTGATGCTGTCCTGTGCCCGCTGCTTACATCCATAGAACCTCATTTTAATCTCAGCGGAGGTACGTGTATCAAAGGTACCCCGCAGCCAGGCCAGAATACCCTTCACAGTCCTTTTCTCCTCAGTGGGCCATGATTTTACCTCCCTTTGGGCTGCGCCAGTTAACTGCCCTGTCAATATGCTGACCTTCTGCTCCTCTGTCAGGGGGTAAACCTGGAACAAACTGTATAGCCTTTCCTTAAAGTCAGTTAGGGCATGGGGCTCCCCTGAGTACTTGGGCAACCAGGCCGCTCCAGGGATGTAGGGCAAGGAAAAGGGCATCACCGCTGCTGCAGCTGCGTTGGTGGTAGTGGGCGCCTCTGTGTCCGACATCTTCCTCCCCCCTAGTTAAGCGTGGCCTACCTTCCGACGATCCTTTTCTGTAGGCCGCGGCTCCGCTGCTGCTGCTATGGACGAGGACCTGGCGTCGCGTCCTGATGACGTCAGCGTCGCTCTCTTTCCCTTCCAGGACCTTGCGCAGCATCGGTGCGTGGGGCAGAGCTTCGGATCTCGCGCGGTTTTGACGTCCACGCCCCTCTTCTTCCCGTGCGGCGTCCTGAAGATGGCGTCCGATGGCGGGAAGCAGCCGCGGATGGCGGGAAGACGGCAGAAGACGGCGGGAAACGGTCCAAGATGGCGTCCGATGGCGGGAATCGGCTTCGGATGGCGGGAAACGACTCCGGACGGCGGGAAACGGTCCAAGATGTCGTCTGATGGCGGGAATCGGCTCCGGATGGCGGGAAACGACTCCGGACGGTGGGAAACTTCGCCAAAGGTAAGTTACAAAAGTCTTTTTCAGGCACGCAGTACCCGATGGTTGCGGGCACGAAATCCTGCCGACTACGCCAAAGCTGACTCGCCCCCTGGGCCGTGGGGCACTCGGAGCCGGGCAATAGGGAACGATGGGAGTAGTAGTGGCAACCCGGTTCCGTGGCTCAGGGTGGTCAGGCCAGTGGTAGTCCGTTATGTGTTATTGGTTATGTCCGACTACGCCACCCGTGGATTTGCGGTCATTAGGAACCGCCGCTGCATGCAGACCGCTGGGGCTGATGAGGTGTGCAGCTAGGGTAGTGTGACTCCCCACGGGAAGAGTGCGGCCCCAGGGCAGTATAATGGATGTTGGGAGTGATGGTAGTGAGAGTCCCAGTGCTGATAGTGCTGGAGGAGCAAGGAGCTCGCAGACAACAGGTTGCAGTCCAGGGTCTTTACTAGAACAGGTAAATTGACCCACAAACAGTCCCAGCTAGGAGGGGACCTGGATGTCTGAGAGCAACGGGGAAATTGGCCCTGGTCAGGGTGAGGGTGTAGGCCTACCGTGCTTTCTGTGCTCCTTCTGGCTATCTCCTCATTATAGGGTAACAGTCCACGTTTCCGAGCTTTCCGTGTATTCTCGCCTGTATGGCCTGCGACGTGGGTTCCTTTCTGCTCCCAGCCTTGTACGGCTTTACTGGTCCCTTCGGTTGTGGCAGGGCCTCCAGGCTTCTTAGGCCAAGGAATATACAGTCCCTTGCGGACTGGTTCTCTGCTGGGGAATGTGGAATCCTCCCAGCCTCAGACACCAAAGTCTGGTAAAGTCAGTCTCTTATTTGCCAAGACAGGCTCTCTTCGCCTCTTATCTCTGGCTTGTGGCTCTCCTACTGCCACACTTCCTCTTAGGTGCAATCAACTTTCTGTCCCTGCTCCACTCTGGGACATGTCTCAGTGCTGAGACAGGCCATCCAGTTCTCCTCTAACCCTGCCCCCAGTACCAGATTTTATAGGGGCAGCCAGCTCCCCCTACTGGCCTGAGACAGGAGGCATTGCATGCTAATGTTCCCCTGACTAGAGAACCTCCCCCTTGCTCTCAGACACAGCTTTAATTACACTTGTGGCATCCAGGCCAGGGTGACACACGTGGACTATAGAGAAGTCAATCGTATCACCCATAAAGATGCATACCCGTTGCCTAGAATAGAGGAGTCTTTGGCCGCACTAAAATCAGCTAATTTCTTCTCTACTTTGGACCTTACTAGTGGGTACTGGCAGGTTCCTGTGGCAGAGGCTGATAAGGATAAGACCGCCTTCACCACCCTGATGGGATTAAGTGAATTCAACTATATGCCGTTCGGGCTCTGCAACGCACCCGGGACCTTCCAGAGGCTGATGGAATGCTGTCTAGGGCACCAAAACTTTGAGACGGTCCTACTTTACCTGGACGACGTGATTGTCTATTCGAAGACTTACGAGGACCATCTAAAGCACCTGGCCGAGGTGTTCGATGCCCTGGCAGGCTTTGGCATGAAAGTGAAACCCTCCAAGTGCCATCTGTTAAAGCCGAAGGTACAGTACCTGGGACACGTGGTGAGTGCAGAAGGAGTAGCCCCCGACCCTGACAAAATCACGGCAATAAAGAACTGGCCAAGCCCCTCTAACATAAAAGAAGTGAGGCAGTTCCTCGGGTTGGTAGGCTACTACCGAAGGTTCATCCCCAGGTTCACCAAGATGGCAGCCCCTATGCAGGACCTCCTTATAGGACAATCTAAAACCAGAAGCCAAAAGCCACCCTTCAAGTGGGACAAGCCGGAAGAGGAGTCCTTCCGCCAGCTGAAGATGGCCCTCACGGGGGATGAGATCCTGGCCTACCCTGATTATGGCCAGCCTTTTATCCTCCACGCAGACACCAGTAATGTGGGGCTGGGAGCCGTACTGTCACAGAACCAACAGGGCAGAGAAAGGGTGATCGCGTACGCCAGCCGGAAGCTGAGGCCCACCGAGAGAAACCCGGAGAATTACAGCTCCTTTAAGCTAAAGTCCTTGGCAGTGGTGTGGGCCGTAACAGAACGTTTCAAGCATTACCTGGCCTCTGTGAAGTTCACTGTGTACACGGACAACAATCCGTAGACACATCTGGACAATGCGAGACTTGGTGCCCTAGAGCAGCGGTGGATGGCCCGGCTAGCAAACTATGACTTCACCATCAAGTACCGGGCAGGCCAAGCCAATGCCAATGCAGATGCCCTATCGAGAATGCCCCACATGCCCGATGAGGGAGAAGATCCAGACGAGTTGGAGGAAATAGAGCTCCCTGCATTCCACCGGTACGGGGCCACTCAGTACTCCCACCGTGTAAGAGACAAAGACTTGACCACTGTCATGTTCAATCCCTTACCTCACCACGGCTGGGCTGAAATGCAAGATAGTGACCCTGCAATTCGCCTGGTGAAAGACCTCTTGACCCAGGCAGACGCTAGCCCTGGCTCGGACGCTCCAGAGGAAGCCAAGCAGTTATGGAAGGAGAAAAGCAGGCTATTCCTCTACGAAGGTAAGCTGTGCAGAAGGCTTGTCAACCACCGGACACACGAGCTGACCTGGCAGGTAGTGGTCCTGAGACGAGATGCAGCAATGGTCCTGGAGGCCTACCATGACAGAGCGGGACACTTCGGGTGGAAGAAACTGGAGTTCCTACTGAGAGAGCGATTCTACTGGGTCGGAATGAGAGGGGCCATAGAGAAGTGGTGCAGGGACTGCGGCCCATGTAACCTCAGAAGGAAGGACGGTACCAGCCAGAAGACGCCCTTGATGCCCATCGTCACCAGGCAGCCTCTTGAGCTGGTAGCTCTGGAGCATGTGAAACTGGCTCCAAGCCGGTCGGGCTACGTCTATGCCCTGACAATAGTGGACCACTATTCCCGGTTCCTGGTGGTGGTTCCTGTTAAACACTTGACAGCCCAAACAGCGGCCAGAGCCTTCTAACAACACTTCTGCCGTCCACATGGTTATCCGGAACAGGTCTTGACAGATCAAGGTCCAGCGTTTGAGGCTGAAATCTTCCAGGAGTTCTGCAACCTCTACAGCTGTAAGAAGATTCGGACAACGTCTTACCACCCACAAACCAACGGGCTGTGTGAGAAAATGAATAATATCGTCATTGATCTCCTCAAAACGTTGACCCTGGAAGAACGCAGCCTGTGGCCGGAGAAGCTGCCAGACCTGATAGACTTATACAACCATATCCCGGTGAATGCTACAAATTGCACCCCGGCTTACCTGATGCGGGCAAGACCAGGTAAGCTGCCGATAGACCTGGAGATGGGAGTCCTGACCCCAGAGGACACCTCCCCAGACGCGGACTGGGATACGGAACGGCGGCTACAGTACAAGAAGGTACAGGAGAGTGTGGAGAGGAGTCTGGCTCAAGCGAGAGAAAAGCAAGAGAGGCTCTTCAACCAACACGCCCCTGCTGGTCCCCTGGAACCTGGTGAGCAGGTCCTGAAGCGGAAGAGAAGGCTTCACAAGCTAGATGACCAGTGGGAGAGCGACCCGTACACAGTACTGCAGTCCAACCACAACAACCCGAAGGTATGTGTAATTACCAAGGATGGAGGAGAAACCACTAGCACCGTCTCCAGACACCACCTAAAAAGGTGCCCCGAGCAACTACAGATTGCAGGAGAAGATCAAGATGACCTTGAACCCGCAGAAGACAATAAAGAAATGATCAGCACAGTTCTTGGAGAGTTCCCCCGGTCCTGGACTCGGATAAATGATGCAATAGTGGTACCTGTCCTACACTTTCTTCAACCAACCCAGCAGGAACCTACAGGAGAGCAGGAGGAATCAGAAGACCAAGCAGCCCTAGAGGCAGAAGAACCCATGCCAGCATCCCAGGAGAGTCAACCCTCTGCTGACAGTGAGCCTGCCATACCTGCGGTAAGCCAAAGGACCCGCAGATAGCTGCCTGCACTGCCTGTAAACCCAGCTAGTAGCTGTACCCTGAATGCTAGTGGGGAAAGTCAGGTTAGACCACCACCAGACAGTGGGTTACGCAGGTCAACCCGGAGCACTAGGGGGCAAATACCAGCTCGCTGGAAGATCTAAATGCTGTATATTGTAAATGTTTTATGTTTGTTGCCTGGTTGCTAATTATGTTTTTCCAGTCTTTCTAGTTCATGGACTAACAGGTTATGGACGCTGAATAACCGGAACTATCTTGTAGATAGTTGCACTTGGTGCCCTCTTTCGAAGATGGCCACGGAAGAAAAATCTGTCCGGTGTGGCCTCCTTGTGGCCCAAAGTAGAGAGCTCAGCCCTGTCGCCACGCCCAAGGCCAGGAAATTGGGGTTTATGGAAACAGGTCCCCACACCGTGGAAAACTTCACCTTGTTGGGTGAAATGGACACCCGGTCACGGAAGCGCCGTGACCTCAAGGACAAAATATACTTGTATATATGTTATGTTGTCATTTATACCCTGTATTTGTGTTTCCTGTTTAGTCCGGAGTACTAAATTTTACTAGGGGAGAATGTGTCACCCCAGGCCTGGATGCCACAAACAATAATCTGTGTCTGATAGCAGGAGGGAGGTCCCCTGGTTAGGGACTATTAGCATACAGCACCTCCTGTCCCAGGCCAGCAGGGGGAGCTGGCTGCCCCTATAAAAGCTGGAACTGGGGGCAGGGTTAGAGAGAACTGGAAGACCTAGCTCAGGAGTGAGACTAGTCCCAGAGAAGGAGGGACAGTTCAGCTGTAGCTGAGGAGTCCGTGAGGCAGAGGAGAAACTGCAAGCCAGGGACAGAGGCGACGAGAGCCGTTCCTGGAAGAGAACCAATCTACCGGGCATTGGGGTCCGGGGTTGTCAGGGTTACAAGCCCAGCAGCAGAGAACCAACCTGCGAGGGATTTCAGGTCCCTTGGCCTAAGAAGCCTGGAGGCTCCGCCACACAGAGGGACCTGTACAGCGAGGAGCAAGCAACAGGTACCCAAGGCCCTAGTCGCATGCCATACAGGCGAGAAGTACACGGCCAGCTCAGGGACGTGGGCTATTACACCACGAAAAGGGGGATAGTCAGAAAGAGCATAGAGAGAACGGTAGGCCTACACACTCACCCTGACCAGTGGGGCTCGCCCGAATGCTCTCAGACATCCAGGCCCATTCCTAACCGGTACTGTTGGGTCATTAATAATATCTACAATAAAGACCCTGAACTGTTTGAAGCAGACTCTGAACTCTTACTATTGCAGCCTGCACTATCACCCCCAACATCCACCTACACTGCCCTGAGGCTACACTCTTCCCATGGGGAGTTATCCTACACCTGTGCTGCACACCAACACCAGCCTCAGTAGTCTGCCTCGCAACGGCGGTTATCCCTGACCGCAATCCACGGGTGGTGTAGTCGGACATTCAAAACACTGATAAATAGACTGCCACCATTTGGTCTGACCACCCTGAGCCACGGGATCGGGTTGCCACTACTACCCCCATCAGCACCGTACACTAGAAGGCCCGGTTCCGTGTACCCCATGGCCCAGGGGGCAATTCATGTGCATCAAATTATACATACACATATGGGGCAGTGGGGCTTCATACTATATACAGGTGCTTCTCACAAAATTAGAATATCATCAAAAGTTAGTTTATTTCAGTTCTTCAATGCAAAAAGTGAAACTCCTATATTATATAGAGTCATTACACACAGAGTGATCTATTATATAGAGTCATTACACAGAGGGATCTATTATATAGAGTCATTACACACAGAGGGATCTATTATATAGAGTCATTACACAGAGGGATCTATTATATAGAGTCATTACACACAGAGGGATCTATTATATAGAGTCATTACACACAGAGGGATCTATTATATAGAGTCATTACACACAGAGGGATCTATTATATAGAATCATTACACACAGAGGGATCTATTATATAGAATCATTACACACAGAGGGATCTATTATATAGAGTCATTACACACAGAGGGATCTATTATATAGAGTAATTACACACAGAGGGATCTATTATATAGAGTCATTACACACAGAGGGATCTATTATATAGAGTCATTACACACAGAGGGATCTATTATATAGAGTCATTACACACAGAGGGATCTATTAAATAGAGTCATTACACAGAGGGATCTATTATATAGAGTCATTACACACAGAGTGATCTATTATATAGAGTCATTACACAGAGGGATCTATTATAGAGAGTCATTACACACAGAGGGATCTATTATATAGAGTCATTACACAGAGGGATCTATTATAGAGAGTCATTACACACAGAGGGATCTATTATATAGAGTCATTACACACAGAGGGATCTATTTTAAGTGTTTATTTCTGTTAATGTTGATGATCATGGCTTACAGCCAATGAAAACACAAACGTCATTATCTCAGTAAATTAGAATACTTCATAACAACAGCTTGAAAAATGTTTTTAAAATCCGAAAAGTTGGCCTACTGAAATGTATGTTTAGTAAATGCCCTCAATACTTGTTCGGGCTCCTTGTGCATCAATTACTGCATTAATGCGGCATTGTGGCATGGAGGGATCAGCCTGTGGCACTGCTGAGGTGTTATGGAAGCCCAGGTGGCTTTGATAGCAGCCTTCAGCTCATCTCTATTGTGGGGTCTGGGGTCTCATCTTCCTTTTGATAATACCCCATAGATTCTCTATAATAGATTGTCTATGGGGTTAAGGTCAGGCGAGTTTGTTGCCAATCAAGCACAGTGATACTGTTGTGTGTAAACCAGGTATTGGTACTTTTGGCAGTGTGGACAGGGGCCAAGTCCTGCTCGAGAATGACATTTCCATCTCCATAAAGCTTGTGGGCAGAGGGAGGCATGAAGTGCTGTAAAATGTCCTGGTAGACGGCTGCGCTGACTTTGGTCTTGATAAAACACAGTGGACCTCCACCAGCAGATGACATGGCTCCCCAAACCATCACTGATTGTGGAGACTTCACACTAGACCTCCAGCAGCTTGGATTGTGGCCTCTCCACTCTTCCTCCAGACTCTGGGACCTTGATTTCCAAATGAAATGCAAAATGTACTTTTCATCTGAACACAACACCTTGGGCCACTGAGCATCAGTCCAGGTCTTTTTCTCTTTGGCCCAGGTAAGACGCTTCTGGCGTTGTCTATTGGTCATGAGGGGCTTGACACAAGCAATGCAACACTTGTAGCCCATGTCCTGGATACGTCTGTGTGTGGTGGCTCTTGAAGCAATGACTCCAGCAGCAGTCCACTCCTTGTGAATCTCCCCCACATTTTTGAATGGCCTTTTCTTAGCAATCCTTTCAAGGCTGCGGTTATCCCAGCTGCTTGTGCACCTTTTTCTACCACACTTTTTCCTTCCACATCCATTAATATGCTCGGATACAGCACTCTGTGAACAGCTGCTTCTTTAGCAATGACCTTTTGTGGCTTACCCTCCTTGAGGAGTGTGTCAATGACTGCCTTCTGGACATCTGTCAAGTCAGCAGTCTTGCCCATGATTGTGGAGCCTAGTAAAACAGACTAAGGGACCTTTTTAAATGCTTAGGAAGCCTTTGCAGGTGTTTCTTGTTAATTCTAATTTACTGAGATAGTGACTTTTGTGTTTTCATTGGCTGTAAGCCATAATCATCAACATTAGCAGAAATAAACACTTAAAGCAGATCACTCTGTTTGTAATGACTCTGTATAATATATGAGTTTCACTTTTTGGATTTAAGAACTGAAATAAATTCACTTTTTGATGATATTCTAATTTTCTGAGAAGCACCTGTATGTAGCAGTGCGACAATTATACTATATACAGTCAGGAGAATAAGTACTTGATACATTGACAATTTCGAAAGTTTTTCCACCTACAAAGAATGAAGAGGTCTGTTTTGTTCTACTTAACTGCTGCAACTTGGACCTTTAACAGGATTTATATTTGACCTATGAGAAAGCATACTATGTGTATTTGGCAGATTAACTCAGACATGTTTATGATAAACTGAATACCTGGATTGGAGTCCTATTTGTATACAGAATATTGACTATTAATGCTGGCAGAGTAAGTCTTAGGCTATATTCACACTAGGTGTTTTTTTTCTGCAGCAAAACATAATCTCTTGGCAGGAAAGAAGTAGCGTCAAAAACGCAGGTTTTGGTGTGTTTTTTTGCAGTGGTTCTTGGTGCATTTTTGGTGCGTTTTTCAGGATCCCAAAGTTCAGCTTTGCTTCCACCATAGACACATGAAAACAGGTCACCATTGCAAGACATATGTTCATGAAAAAGTACACATTACAAATGTAACAGGGAGGGGTGAATTGGTCTGGAATGGTTTATCTAAGACCCTGGCAGTGCATTGAATTTGTAGGACACTATTTACTTTCACATTATGGTTTGCCATTGAGTTGCTCAGGCATTGTTCATTTTCACACCTCCCTGGGCCACACGTGTTGTTCAATCTCACACCTAGCTCAACCAATGTTTACTTTGTAGGCATCACTAATTTAATTAAACTGTAATAATCCAAGCTGCTATCTCAGGTGACCAAGACAAGATGGTTTAAAGTTGGGAAAATCACAGGAATAAATGTGTGTCACATACTTGCTTTTTTCCACCACCCTTTTTTTTTAATGGGTGAAAAACGCCTAAACAAAATACTGAGGACAAATAAGCAAGCTGTGTGCATGAGATTTCGGAAATCTCATAGACTTTGTTGGTACTGTAAAACGCAGCTGAAAATTTGCATAAAAAAGCCCGCTAAAAAAACGTCTAGTGTGAATATAGCCTTGTATAACAGTTTGCCAATGAGTTAGGATATATGACCACGATGCAGAAATGCTGCAGATTTTTCCTAAGCGTTTCTGCATCTCCCTGGGTTGTCAAGCGCTTTGCCAAGTGATTTTAGCATCACTTGGAAAAGTGCTTGACAACTTGGTCACACTATATAATTCCATGCAACCGGCATGGATTTACATAGTGTGACCAAGTTACAATGCTGCAAATGCAGCATCAATAATAAAAAAAAAGAATAATAATGGTGAAAAATAAAAAAAAACATTATACTCATCTTCCGATGGTCCTCGATCTCCTTCTCCGGTGCGTCCGGTGTCTTCGGCGGATCACGATGCTGTAAAAGGACCTTCCATGACGTCATTTAGTCATGTGACAGGTCACGCGACCGCCGTTGTCAGCGGTCGCGTGACCTGTCACATGACTAAATGGCATCATGGAAAGTCCTTTTACCACCGCGAGCAGCCGAAGAGCCAGCAGCACCGCCGGGAGCAGACAGGGGCCATCAGAAGGTAAGTATATGTTTATTTTTTATTTTAATTCTATTCTAACTACAGGTACTATGGTACCCGGGTCTGGAGGAGAGTCTCTTCATCTCCAGACCCGGGTACCATCCACGCATTGAGTCACATAATATCCACATGTGTATGTGTAGTCATGCGGATGTTATGCGTTCCAATGCAAGTCAATGGCGGCTAAATCGCAGCGACTCTGCAGAATTAAAGGACGTGCTGCGGATTTTTCCGCAATGATAATCCGCAGCGGAAATCTCCGCAGCATGTGCACAGCACATGCGGATTATCATTGGGGACCATTGCAGACCTATCACCAAGCGTTTTTTAAGTGTTTCCGCGGCGGAAGTTACGCTGCAGAAACGCCTAAAAAACGCATAGTGGGCACACAGCCTTAAAAGTTCTATGGTGAAGAAAAACACGTGAGATAATAAATGCGAAATATACAATATTTCCCATAATATGACTGAGGATATTTTTAGGGTGTATTCACTGTTTTTCTTCTGCAGCAAAAATGCTGTGTTTTACAGTACCATCTTAGTGAATGACATTTCTGAAATCTCATTCACATGCTGTTTTTTTGCATTTTTTTTAAATCTGCAGCTTGTCAAGTCTTTCAGAGGTTTTGCAGCATTTTTTACCCATTCAAATGAATGGAAAAAAAAACACAAGTAAAAACACCTGAATTTTAAGCAGCGTTTTTCCTGCCTCCTTTGATTTTTGAGGTAGAAAAAAAATACTGCCAAAATCCAACTTGTGAACACACCTTTATCCTGGTTGTGTTCTAATTGGATATAAAATAGAACGGCCATGATAGCATGGGTAGTTAATTGTATGGTGTTTTCACTTTATATAATACCAGGCCGCATTCTATTTGCGCAGAGCTGCTCCGTGAAGATTCTATCACAAGATTCCGTGATGACATCACAGGTGATGGTGACATCACTGCTCACAGGCGCTATATATACAATGCACATAGGCTCACCCGTGCCTTTCTTGGCTCTATAGTGACTGATAGCACTTGCAGTTTTTCACTATGGCTGGAATTGTTTTGGACATTCCTCAGGTAAAAGCACTATTGTTGATCCTTATGATCAATCGTCCTAACAGTGTGCTTCTACCACCCGATGGCGTCCTCAGCTTCACTCACCGGCTGGTGATGGAGCTAGTAAAGGATTGCCTGACCAAACACCGACAACGTCGTCTAACGTCAGACTATCTGACGGATTTACTTCAGAACATCAGGACATTACTACACCAGGTAAGTGGCGGACACTCTGCACAGAACATCTCAATATTAATAGATAATAATGGAGGGATAGAAGCTTTTTCTTCTAAAATATCGTATTTTGCAGACCATAAGACGCACCAAAAATTTTTGGGAGGTAAATAGGAAAAACATTTATTATAATAAAATGGGGGTCTGTCTTATAGTCCGAATTTTCGGTTGCTTACTGAGGGGGGTGGTGGCAGTGTAGCGAGGTCACAGGAGGCAGAGTCGCTGCTGCAGGAAGTCGGCAGTAGGAGTGGGGCGCTGCTGCGGGCCCCAAGCTGGGAGGAGCGGGGTGTCCAGAAGGTGCGAGGCTGCGGGCCCTGGGCTTCAAGGAAATGTTAGCGGTAATTCAGGAGGGGAGGCCCTGCTCTGCTTATTGATTTCTCTGCAGTGGGCTTCAAGAAGTAGGCTGCTGGAGATGGCCAATACGCAGATTGAGATCTCAGCTCCTCATTGAGCCGAGATCTAAATCTGCACATGCACTGCCTCCAGCGGCCATTTGCCTGAAGCCCACCGCCAGAAATTCAATGGGCAGAGCGGGGACTCCCCTCCTAAATCACCGCTAACATTTCCTTGAAGCCCAGGGCCCGCAGCCTCGCACCTCCTGGATACCCCGCTGGCCCGCAGGAGCGCCCCACTTCTACTGCTGGCTTCCTACAGCAGTGACCCTACCTCCTGTGACCTCACTCCACCACAGCCACCCCCCTGGTAAGCTACATTCAGACAATTATTATTATTAATAATCTGTCTGATATGCTGGGGTGGAGAGTTCCAGAGTAGGGGGGATGCACGGGAGAAATCTTGTATGCGATTGTGGGAAGAGGAGATAAGAGGGGAGTAGAGAAGAAGATCTTGTGAGGATCGGAGGTTGCGTGCAGGTAAGTACAGGGAGACTAGGTCACAGATATATGGAGGAGACAGGTTGTGGGTGGCTTTGCATGCCAAGGTTAGGGTCTTGAACTGGAGTCTCTGGGTAATGTGGAGCCAGTGAAGGGATTGGCGGAGCGAGGGGAGAAGCCAGGGAATAGCGGGGGGACAGGTGGATTAGTCAGACAGCAGAGTTTAGGATAGATTGGAGGGGTGCAAGAGTGTTAGAAGGGAGGTCAAAAATTTTGGAAAAAACGGCATCTTACATCCAAAAAATACGGTAAAACACAACGAGTCCCCAAATACAGTATGTAGTCATTGTATCTGCAGACAGAGAACCGATGTCACATACAATTTCCGCCTCCATTCTGACCGCTCTCATCTCAAAATTCTCCTTTCCATTTTTCCTTCTTTATAGGCTGAAGAAAGATCTCAGACTGAAGATTTGGCTGTCTTTAAAGAACTGGCCGAAAAAGTCCTGTCTATACTAGAACGCTCATTGGAACGCCCGGTAAGGATCAATATTAATAGACGTATCTTAATCCACCGTATCTGAGGAGACTTTCTGAGAAAAGGTCTGAAGATGGCGCGGGATTTGTATCGTTACAATTGGTGCATCTGTAAATGTTGGTTTAGTCCTTCATGATTTATGTATTTGGTGATTTAGTGAAATCTTCCACATATTAATTATATATATTATATCTATCAGGAAACAACAGGAGGCGACGCCAAATATGGGCAAAATGTGACCCCGAAAATCCCTGACCCTAATAGGAGTCAGCCGGAGCTGAACAGCGATCTGATTACAGGTGAGCGATCACCCGACCTTCTACAAGGAATATCCAGATATTACAGAGGACGGAGGATAATGTTAGATTTACTCTCTACTCTGTGTAATGGGAACCTGGCAGCACATTGTTACATATAGAAGTAGTGGTGTGACGGTATAGGCCATTGTCCCCTAATAATAATTGTTTGTAGAAATCCAATGTGCCAGTCAGGAGAAATGTAAAGTAGACACCATATACAAATCAGAATGGAAGTGCACTGGGGGCGTGAAAGAAGGAATCCAAGTGCAGTGACACGCCCCCAGTGCACTTCCAGGCTAATTTGCAAATCTCTCCTATGTTTCAGCTCTCTTACCATCACTCGTATGTGCAGCGTGGGTGGGGGCTTCCTCATTCATGTGATGGAGGGACCATTCTGCAGTGCTATAGCAAGTAACATGAAATAAATTAAATTTAAATTGCATTACTGCTCTAGAAAATGGGAAAAAACTAAGATACTGAGCACATAATTTGACCAATTCATGAATGCCCAGCAGCCAATGACAAGGCGATCTTTTTGTTGGAATCCTCTCCTAATGTGAATCCTCTCCTAGGCTGAAGCCTACATTTATATGGGTAGGTAGGATCCTGTTGTAATTAAAACCACCCCGGGCTGATGGGTGGAGATAGGTTCCCAGCAAAAAAGGTCGCCTTGCCGTGGCTGCTAGGCATGCACCCAGCAAAAGAAGGTCGCCTTGTCGTGACTGCTGGGCATGCACCCAGCAAAAGAAGGTCGCCTTGTCGTGACTGCTGGGCATGCACCCAGCAAAAGAAGGTCGTCTTGCCGTGACTGCTGGGCATGCACCCAGCAAAAAAAAAGGTCACCTTGCCGTGGCTACTTGGCATGCACCCAGAAAAAGAAGGTCGCCTTGCCGTGGCTACTGGCCATGCATGAATTGGCCAAATTATGCGCTAAATATCTTCCTTTTATCCTATTTTCTACAGCAGTAATGCAATTCAAATTTCATTTATTTCATGTTTACATGCTATAGCGTTACAGAGTGCAACTTTGTTAGTTATGTATTTGGATGGCTACTCTTAGTATGCACCTGTTCACACCCATTTTCTTTTCGAAAGTGATGGTCAGTCTTTTGTTATTTATGAAGGGGTTCCTCCATCATTTACATTACATTTATCTATGGATTCCCCGTATATTCTCATATTTAGAATCCCCATATAACGAGTATTAATCCCATTTACAGACATCTTGTCATTTCTCCGTTATATTGCTGTATTATCTATGTAGGAATAATATCCTCTAATACATTTCATTTCTTCATCATTATTTTAGAAACAACTGAGCTGTCGAATCCTAACAATGGAATTAGTGAGATCCCGGAGATCCAAGAATCCGTAAGTATCATAGAGGGGGATGCGTGTGTGTCATCAGATCATGGGGTGTGAATGACTCGTCCAGTATTATCCCCCATACAACCATGGGACGTCTCTATTCTAAGTGTAGATGACCCTATGGTGTTAATTACATTTGAATTACAGGGAATCTGTCACCAGGTTTATGCTATTTGGTCTGAGAGAAGCATGATGCAGGGACAGAGACCCTGATTCCATGTGTTGATTACTTTACTCGGTGGAGTAGTTGTGATAAAATCACTATTTTTTTCTGCTGCAGAGCTCTGAATGCTGAGTCTTGTATAACACCACCGACACCATTGATTGGCAGCTTTCTGTGTACACTATGCATAGGCAGAAAGCTGCTAATCAGTGGTGGAGGCAGGGGTACAGAGCAATAGGACTACCTGGCTAGACAGATAGTCTTCTAGTGATAATCTACTGATTTTATTGAAACCGCCACACACAGCCTAGTAAGTAACACATCACTGGAATCAGGGTCTCTGCCCCTACATCATGGTGCTTTCAGAATACATAGCAAACACCTGGTGACAGATTACCTGTAAGTCCTCCTCTGTGTGATCTCCCACATTATCCAGAATGTTATAGTAATGTATGATGACCGTTGCAGGGCGGCTCCAGGATTTCGTGGGCGATTCATGATGCACAGATACCGCAGATATATATATATATATATATATATATATATATATATATATATATATATAGTACAAGCCCGAAGATTTCACTTCTTACATTACATGAGCGATATCTATTGTAAATTCCACAATAACTCAGAAAGCGGCGAATCCTCACAGCTCACAGTGCAGACCGGACAGTAATGTCCTCCACACAGTATAATGGCACCACATAGTCCTCTATACCGTATTATGAGCTCCATATATTGCTCCATATAGAATAATGGACCCCATAAAATGCTCCACGCAGGCTGTGCCCCCATATAATGCCCCATGCAGGCTGTGACCCCACACATAATGCCCCATGCAGGCTGTGCCCCCCACATAATGCCCCATGCAGGCTTTGACCCACCACATAATGCTCCATGCAGGCTGTGACCCCCACATAATGCCCCATGCAGGCTTTGACCCCCCACATAATGCCACATGCAGGCTGTGCCCCCCGCCCCACATAATGCCCCATGCAGCATGTCCCCCTCCCACATAATGGCCCATGCAGGATGTCACCCCCCATATAATTCCCCATGCAGAATGTCTCTCCCACATAATGCCCCATGCAGGCTGTGCCCCCCACATAATGCCCCATGCAGGCTGTGCCCCCCCACATAATGGCCCATGCAGGATGTCACCCCCCATATAATTCCCCATGCAGGATGTCCCCTCCACATAATGCCCCATGCAGGATGTCCCACCCCACATAATGCCCCATGCAGGATGTACCCCACACATAATGCCCCATGCAGGATATCCCCCCCACATAATGCCCCATGCAGGATGTCACCCCCCATATAATTCCCCATGCAGGATGTCCCCCCCACATAATGCTCCATGCAGGATGTCCCACCCCACATAATGGCCCATGCAGGATGTCACCCCCCGATATAATGCCCCATGCAGGATGTCCCCCCAACACATACTGCCCCATGTAGGATGTCACCTCTCACCCCATATATTGCCCCATGCAGGATGTCACCTCTCACCCCATATAATGCCCCATGCAGGATGTCACTTCTCCCCCCATATAATACCCCATGCAGGATGTCACTCCCCCCATATAATGCCCCATGCAGGATGTCACCCCCCATATAATGCCCCATGCAGAATGTCACCTCTCACCCCATATAAAGCCCTATGCTGGATGACACTTCCCCCCCCATATAATGACCCATGCAGGATGTCACTTCTCCCCCTCATATAATACCCCATGCAGGATGTCACCCCCCTATATAATGCCCCATGCAGGATGTCCCCCCCATATAATGCCTCATGTAGCATGTCAACTCTCACCCATATAATGCCCCATGCAGGATGTCACTCCCCCCCATATAATGCCCCATGCAGGATGTCACTTCTCCCCCCCCATATAATACCCCACGCAGGATGTCCCTACCTCCCCCCCATATAATGCCCCATGCAGGATGTCACTTCTCCCCCCATATAATGCCCCATACCTCCATACATAAAAAAAAAAAATCAAATGCTCACCTCACTGCTCACCAGCTGTGGAGAGGTAAGTATTGTGCCGGCCGTGGTCCTGGGCAAGCATTGGGGGGGGGGAGCAAGGCCCACTAGCTGGCGCTGGCACCACTCTCCTCTGCTCACCGGTCCCATAGCGCGCCAGGGTGCCCGACAGCAAGTGGGCCCCTCGCCTACTCAGGTCCCGGCACTTGCCTGGGTGTGCTGGGTGCTAGCGCCAGGTCTGCCCAGCGTCCGGTTTGTATCCTCCCAACATCATATCAGTGTAAATCATCTGGGACATAATATGGGGGGAGAAGTTTTTGCATCTGTAACTTTTTTCCTGCATCTTCAATAAATCAGTATTATTTCTTATTCTTTTATAGAGCGTGATGGATTCATTGGTTCCGGCGAGAAAGCCGCATATGAGCGACTATGAAACTTCCAAACTCATCAGCAGTGGAAATTTTGGGTGAGATTTCTGTTGCCATAATCCACATTTCTCAGGGTTCCCTATGACAATGCTTCTGCCCCTGCACTCTGCCATTCAGTGTTATCATAGGGAAATTATATGATCTGTAGCAAATCAAACTGTAAGGAAAGCGATTTAAATAATATAATTACATATAATATAATATATAATAATATAATATTACTACATTTGCCTGTGCTAGACCCTCATCTGTTCTTATGCTGCCTCCTCCACCTGAGCTTTTCTGCTCTCCACTCTGATCTTTGTTTTGATGGGGGGGCTCCATTATGAAGCTGATCAGAGAAGTTGGCTACACATGGTCACATGAAGGGTGACACCATATTGACATCTATGACATCTACACCCTCCACCATGACCATGTGGGCCCAATCACTGGCCTCAGCAGCAGAAGAGAGCCCTGGAGCACATTCATTTTGGACCAATTTTATTTGCACTAAATTGTATTTGGTCAGTTATAGCGAATCTGCCCAAAGAGAATTTCGATAGATTCTCGTATCTATAATGTGACCTGGGTGATGGCTCCGGCAGAAGTGGCATTGTGGAGACCTCCCATAGGTGATCTATGTAGTGCTATTTTATGTATTTCTAGATGTGGATTTATAGTGGCGGCCAGACTTCTAGTATTAAACATATGCAAATTGTCTCTTCAGAGAGGAAGTAAACTAGAACTCCACCTATAGGAAGTAGCAATCCTAAAAGTCAATATCGACCCTTTAACAAGCCTTGTCACATGACTTAGGATAATAGCCAAAACCAAAATCTCAATTTGCAGGAACTGTGTTCTGGGGTACTGCCCCTCTTCAGTGCAAAGTGTGAGATATGGTTTGACTGGGTGAGAGGTGTCTGACCGGTATCCAAGGGGTTGACGTTTCTCCTTGCGGACATGAGGAGACTTTTAAGCCGCAATGCTCCTCTGGGAAATAGGATTGCTACTTCCTATAGGTGGCACTAGGGTGCTAGTTCTCTTCCTCTCTGAAAAGAGACAATTTGCATATTTCCCAGAAGAGCATTGCAGCTTAAAAGTCTCCTCACCTTGACATGCTTAACATGGCTTTTTCCGCAAGGAGAAACGTTACCGCTTGGATCCCGGTCAGATGCCTCTCACCCAGCCAAACCATATCTCACACTTTGCACTGATGAGTGCTTGTACCCCAAAACATAGTGTCCGAAAATTGAGATTTTGGTTATGGCTATTATTCCATGTCATGTGATAAGGCTCGTTAAAGGGTCGATATTGACTTTTAGGATTACTACTTCCTATTGGTGGCACTAGAGTTCTAGTTCTCTTCCTCTCTGAAGAGACAATTTGCACATTTCCCAGAGGATCATTGAGGCTTAAAAGTCTCCTCACCTTGACAAGCTTAACATGTCACTCTCCACAAGGAGAAATGTTACCCCTTGGATACCAGTATTAAACATATAATGATTTCTATAGATGGATTATTAATAAGGATTTATTATAACCGATGGATTCTCCTTCTCTCCAGGGCCGTCTACTTAGTGCATCATAAAGACTCACACCAGACCTTTGCTATGAAGAAAATGGCTAAGCGGAACCTAAATACTGCACAGAGATTGGAATGGGCCTTTCTGGAGAGGGACATCTTAACATTTGCTGATTGTCCCTTTGTGGTCTCCATGCTCTGCTCCTTTCCAACTAGATCTCACCTGTGTATGGTCATGGAGTATGTAGGAGGTAAGACACATCTGTTGTATTATATTCAGCCCATGTCTGCTTTCATCTTATCACTGCTCATATCATTAGGACATTGTTGGTTACATCCCCATAGAGCATTTACTATAGGTTATCTATTACCAAGATGCTCGTAAATTCATTGATCTTGGTGCAGGGGCGCTATGGGGCTCATCAGTCGGAGGGGGTCTGTCGACGCTCGGCAGTGGGCAGCAACCCTCCACCTGTCATCACAATTTCAGCGGTATTTGCTTCTTCAAGGAGGTGGGGCTGGTGGGGGCAAAAATACTGAGTAGGTGGCTAGTAGGGGCCAAAATACTGAAAGGGGGCCGTATGACTAGATATGGGGGGACTGTGAATGCTGAGTGGAGGTCATCATATTAAGTGGGGTGCTGTGGGGGTCCTCACTCTATATGGAGGCCCCCATTCTGTGTGGGGACATGATACTGAGTGGGGAGTTATGCGGACCATTATATTGTGTGAGGGACTGTGGGAACCATTATCCTGAGTGGGAGGGTTGCTGTGGGTGCCATCACACCGAGTAGGGGGTTGTGGCTGGCCTCCTTCTAAGTGGTGGCCTCCTTAGGAGGATTCACTGTGGGGATACCATACTCATTGAGTGTGGGTGTGAGCATTTTTGGGAGCATCATACTCTAAAATGGCCATAAAAGTTGTATTGCTGGTGAGAACACCAAGCTGCTTCAACAGGGATATAAATATATTTCTTTTTTATTTTTTAGGGTGGGGGGCAATTACAACTTTTGATATGGGGTCTTGTGATTTCTATGTACGCCACTATCTGTGTGATCTCCCCAGGATGTTTCCGCTCACTGCTCATTATACATCATGGTTATCTGCTCGTGGTATATCATGGTTATCTTCTGTATAAACCCCTCACCGGTCATATTTCCTTTCTTCTATAGGTGGAGACTGTGGGACCCTTCTAAGCACCAGGGGTCCTTTCTCTGTCCCCATGGCCCGCTTGTACTTTGCAGAGGCGGTACTTGCCGTGGAATACCTGCATAGTTACGGTGTGGTGCACAGAGACCTGAAGCCGGAAAAGTAAGTGCCCCCGTAGTATAATAAAGTGGGGAAAGTTGTCATTTATTATCATTCAGTCTGTGAGGCTAAAACCATCTTCTCTTTTGCAGCCTCCTGATTACATCTACTGGACATATTAAAGTTACCGATTTTGGGATTTCAAAACTTGGTCTAATGATACCGAAAACCAACACCTACAAGGAATTACCAGTGGACATCTCCAGAGAGTTCCAGGACCGTGAGGTCAGCATCACCTACAAGAACTTAGCTTGTTATTTGCAAATCTCATCACACTATTGTCTCTTCTCTACGTTCTTCCTTTCTAGAGAACTTTTCCACTAATATTTTATCTTCTGCATTGTGTTTTAACGATGATATCTTGTCATAATAATTGTTTCATCGATTCTCATCTCTATGTTCTGTTGGTTTCCAGTTCTGTGGCACCCCATGTTACATAGCCCCAGAGATCATCCTGAAAGAAGGCTATGGAAGACCTGTTGACTGGTGGTCATTGGGGATCATCCTGTATAAATTCCTGCTGGGATGTGTACCATTTGATGCTGATTCCCTCACTGAGCTTTACAAAAGGGTTGTCATTGGTGAGTAGAATAATCCGATCATTGCGTTGATTGGTTACATTTGTTTAGTTATTTCCTTTGCTTTATGTTACAGTCCAGTAAAGAGGTTTTATTTTCTGTAATTTTCTATGTAACAGGAGAACTAATTTGGAATTGTGATCGCGCTCCACCCCTGGATGCTCAGAATCTCATCACTGACCTGCTCAGAAGAAATCCTGTACGTAGACTTGGGACAGGTAACAGATATGCTAGTATTAATATTACCTTATTAGACCAAGGACATATCGCTCATGTCCATGAAGATCAGCATTTCTCTATCAGCTCATCTACTGTATTTCTAGTTCTCCACACTAAGACTTTCAGTTTATTTCCTTCATGTCGGCTCAGTTTTGTCATTAGTTCAGATTACGATAAACTGTTCAGATATGGAGCCATCCCTGACTATGTCCGCATCACTTTTGTTTTTCTTTTTCTAGGAGGAGCATTTGAGATCAAGGTTCATCCATTCCTGAGTGACTTGGACTTTGACAACATTCTGAGCCAGGAGCTGGAGTATGTTCCTCAGCTTGTTTCAGACGCAGACACCAGCTTATTTATCAGTAAGTAGAAGGAGACGTCATCTAGACTAAGCGACTGTTTGTCTCATCTTCCCTAATATGTGATCATCTGTTCCCATTAATATTAGTAATAAATAGTGACTGTGTTATACTGACAACATCTAATAATACTTCATTACCTATTTCTTGTAGATCATTCTGATATAAACAAACATCTGGTCTCAAAGGATGAGGAAGGCACAAGTGAGAACAATGAGAGCCTTGACTTCCAAAATTTTACGTCATCTTCTGAAAAGCTTTGTAAAGTAAGTATGTGATTAATAAATCCAAAATATGTAAAAAAAAATAAAAAAAACTCTAAAAGTACATAAAAAAAATATTTTATATCTTATTTTTATCCGTATTTAGCTCTGTACCATCGCTACCAGGATGGTGAACAATGAGGATCCCAATGCCCCTCCAGAGTATACACAAGAAACCAACACAAACATCTCAGAAATGTGAGTAGATTAGAAAGGGTCATTACTGGGAGTTCCAGGCTGATCTATGTACACAACACCAAATATAGGACATAAATAACAGAATATCAAATGCAGCATTCACCGCTTCATGGTTTACGGTCATTGTACTTTTGGCTTCAGAAAATGCAGAAGATAACAGCCCATAATTGTGGCATGTCATGCATTTTTAGCACTGCCTACTCTGTAGGAGAGCTGTAGTATTACTTGCCAGACATTCTTGGTAGTTGTGTTCTGATCCATGGAAGGTAGTTTGGAGCAGAAAACCTTCCCCACTATGACAGTCATATGTCCTATTAGGCCTTATAGTCAGTGTTCTTATAGTGAGACAACCCATTTTATACTGTGTTTACTTACGATTTACATGTTTTTCTTCTTCAAACAGGCAGAAAGAATCTGTTCCTGTATGTAATACAGATGATGCTGTTACCATCTTGCCACCCTCGTCCCCATTGCCAGGTATGTACATGTCTACAGCACCAACAATGTGAATGTTGACTTCAAGGCTCAAATATTTCCACATGGTTTTTCTGGTCTACTATGTTATCCATGTTTCATGGATCTCAGCTATGTTGACCATGGGTTCGTACTGTATCCCTATTTCCCTAATTTTGTACAGGAGTTTTTTTTCATGTATTCTGTATATTACGTTGTATCATCTAGTAACCTAGTGAGATATAGCGACTGTGTTATACTGACACCCTCTAACAATCCTTCCTTACCTATGTCTTGTAGATCACTCTGATGAAAACAACCATCTGGTCTCAGAGGATAAGGAGGGCACAAGTGAGGACGATGAGAACTTTATCTTCCGAATATTTGCATCATCATCTTCTGAGAGGCTTTCTAAAGTAAGTATGTGATCGATAAATCCAAAATATGTACAAAAAAGGATCTACAAAATGAATATATATATATATTTAATAACTTATTGTTATCCACATTTAGCACTCTACCACCACTAACGGGATGGTGAACAACGAGGATCCCAAGGCCCCTCCAGAGTGTACACCAGAATCCAACACAAACATCTCAGAAATGTGAGTAGATTATGGGGTCATTACTGGGAGCTCCAGGCTGATATATGTGCACAACATCAAATATAGGACATAAATACCATAATATCAAATGCAGCATCCACCGCCCCATGGTTATGGGTCATTGTGCTTTCAGCTTTCGGAATTGTTGGAGATAACAGCCCATAATTGTGGCCAGTCATGCACTTTTAGTGCTGCCCTCACTGTAGGAGAGATGTAGTATGAAATGCCGGCCATTCTTGGTAGTTGTTTTCCTCTCAGCTCTCTATAAAAGGTAGTCTTGAGCAGAAGACCTTCCCCACTATGACAGTCATATGTCCTACTAGGCCTTATAGTCGGTGTTCTTCTAGTGAGACAACCCCTTTTATATGGAGTTTACTTGAGATTTACATGTTTTTCTTCTTCAAACAGGCAGAAAGTATCTGTTCCTGTATGTAATACAGACGATGCTGTTACCATCTTGCCACCCTCGTCCCCTTTGCCAGGTATGTACATGTCTACAGCACCAGCAATGTGAATGTTGACTTCAAGGCTCAAATATTCCCACATGGTTTTTATACAATACTATAGGTCTCTTATGTTATCCATATTATGACAAAGCAGATCCTATAAGAAGATATTGTTATTGATTTTTTTTTTTAATTTTTCATCAGAATTTCCATCTCATGAAGAAAGAAAATCGGCAATAAATCTGAGTATGGAGCAACAAAACTCAGAAAATGGAAAAAATGGGAAAAAGAGACGAGGTAAGTGTGAGAATCAGCTCCATGTTGTGTGATGTCAGTGAGAATAATTCATGTGGAGTAGATGTCATCTGTCAGTGATGGGATTGTCACATGTATGATTGCTGACAATGACCCCTGACCTCTGTATGATAATATTCCTCTGCCGTCTGGCCACAGTGACTGCACAGCATTATCATGTAATATGGAGTCCCATCACTTACATTATATTTATTTCTCTTCTCATAGGTTCCATCTTCCGCCGGATCTTATCATCCTGCCGGCGTGGATTATCCAGGGCTGCTCGCGCATTTGCATGCTGTCACTGTTGCCCTAAAACCATCTAAAAGACGGGACACCTAAGCATCCAGCGCCCTGAAGTCCAGCAGATCCACCATCACTGCTGGAGCTGTATAGAAGGACCTTCACCATCTACCTGTGGCCTTCTGACTGGCCAACCTGGACAAGTTTCAGTAACGCCTCTGTCATCGGGCTCCGCGGTATTCATACTGCTCGTCTGACTTGTCATTTACTGATCACCTGGTATCTGACCTCGGCTATCTTCCTGACTTTGATTTAGTCTATTGATAATGTTCACGATTTTATTCATCCCATTATTAATTAAAAAAAAAGTAAAATCTGTTACTGTTGCTCTGATTCCTTTTTGTCTTGAATTCACAAATACTTGTAACTCACTAATTGCTCTTCTTCTCACTAAATGTATTTCTCATTATCCTTAATGCAGCAGTCAGTCTCATATTTCTGTCCAGCAGTTACACTGGTGCCTCCACCCTGTACCAGTCATTACACTCATCCACAAACCTCTCCACACTGCTGCACAGTCCTGCATCTCTACCATATCTATACTCCAATGAGCTAATATTAACATCCTCCATCATCAGGACCTCCCACTCTCATGTCCAAGACATTTTCTCTGCTGCACCAGCTCTCAGGAGTACACTACTGTAGGCAATCATGTTCATTCCCACTATCAAAGATTTTAAGTGTGCAGTAGAAACAGATTATTTGTGGCAGGACTATCAAATCACCTCACTATTCTAAGTTTTTCCTACAGCACTCAGTAGCACTTAATATTTGTACATATACAGATAATGGTTGGTGACTGGTTCATGCAGCCTTAATTCCACAAAGATAGAAATAAAACGTCAACATGTTTCATACATCCAAACCATCCTTAATCATGGCAGAAAAACACAATTTTAAGTTCCCACTATGAATATTTGGTGAGATATCACAGCTGTGTATTTTCACAGCACAAAGAACGCATCTTACAGATTAGCAAATCACAGTGTGCTGACGCTTAGTGTTGTAGTTTTGAACAACACCATTCATTTTATCATATAATGTGTTGAAAAATGAGAAAAAATGCCAGGTTTGGGTTCCTTCATTTTACAGTGTGTATTGTGTTGTAAAAACAAACTGACAAAATGATTCAGAGTCAGTAGTACGATTACTGTGATACCAAACTTATAAGGTTTATATATATATATCATCCCAGTAACAGTCTTCAGAGAAAAGCTAAGGTTAGACAACAAAATTCTAATTAACAAGAACTGAACCATAGGTAAGTATAATTATTCATTAAACAGATGTCCAGCAGACAGGTGTCTGTAAAAGGAAGTTACTTAATAAAGAAAACTCCTTCCCATTTCATGCTATCAGCAATGGCACCACATAGAAGGGAAATGTCACAAAACCTGAGAAAGAAAATAATTTCTTTGCAATAAATGTGAAGTCTACAAGAAGATCAGCAAAACTTTACTTATCAGTCAGAATACTGTAGCAAAAGTGATGCAAAACTATAACAAAGATGGAACTGCAACCATCTTACAGAGACGTCCAGGCCGACTATGGAAGTTAACACCTAAACAAAAGCATCCTCTGATGAGAAGGGTAAGTGGCACCACATAGAAGAGAAATGTCACAAGACATTTCTGAGAAAGAAAATAATTTCTTTACAAAAAATGTGAAGTCTACAAGAAGATCAGCAAAGCTTTTCTTATCAGTCAGATGGAAGTTAACATCTAAACAAAAGCATCTTCTGATGAGAAGAAAATCGACAGGCAAATTCATTGCTATTAGCTGAAGAAGTAGAAAGCCAAACTAGGGTGAGTGTTTTCCATGACACGACACGGTGTACACTGCAAATGAATGGCATTCATGAGTGTCCTCCACAAAGGAAGCCTCTCTCCCTTAAAGCCCATGAACAATAAAAGTCCGTCTACAATTTGCCAGGGTCCATGCTTAAAACTATGAGGACTACCGGGACTCTATACTGTGTATGTGCATCTTATGTGTATGTCCGTATTTTATGTTTGTGTGCACTATGTATATGCATACGTTAAAATGTGTATAGAGTATTAGCATGTGCAAATTTTATATGTGTGCCTAATATAAATATACATGGAAATGTATATGTAGGCGGTGCCTGATGGAGGGTGGGGGGCCCAGATCAGAAGTCCTGATTAAGGGCCCTTCACTGTCATTGTCTGCCCCTTATATAAACAGTAAAATCTCCTTTAATAACTGGACTTCCATTGGGGTGGACTTCTCATAGATGGCCAGTATGCATACTATATTGTGAATCTGGGCATCTCTCACAGAAAATCTGATCTGGATATGAGGGTGGTCTTCTATAAGCGGTGATGTTTTGGAGAGATTTAGGGAAAAGTCCCAATGCTTATCCATCGATCTGGTAATTTGAGTAAAATATTTGTGTTGATAACTGATCACAAAGTCACAAAATATGTAAGATTTGGCATAACCTGGTTCATTTTTCAAAAAGTTATGCTCAATTTTTTTAGCACCAAGTTTTGTTGCTTTTTTGTAGACTTACAGTAACTTAGTATATTGTGTGAGAATTAAATGAATTATGAATTAGTTGGCGCATTTTACCACACTCTGGGGGTCCCTGACAGTCCTTCTTTACCGGCCCTGTAGTGATGCCAATGTAAACTTCCAAGTGACCGCGCAGTCAATCACTGTCACGAATGCAGGACAACCTATGATTAGCTAATTTTTGGGAAATCCTTATAACAAAAGGGAATTGAAAATATTTACAATTATTTTAAAAGCATTAAAAAAAAACCAGACCCAATACTTATAATTAGTTTGTTGAAAGTAGTCTAATTAAAGGGAGCTGAAAGGATTAGAGATTATGAACCCGATTCACCAGTGTTTTGCCAGAAAACTGGCATAAAGCTCTTGAAAAGTTGCAAAGTTTTGTGACTTTTCCCATTTTCACATAATTTTAACTTCTTTAAAGCCCAAGACGTACTGATACGTATCTGCGCCCTGGGACTTATGAGCCTGATACGTATTAGTACATCTTTGCGATCGCGCACACAGGCTGTGCGGGCGTGATCGCCGCCGGGTGTCAACTGATTGTCACAGCTGACACCCGGTGCTATGTGCTGGGAGAGGTCCCGCACATTAACCCCCGCAATGCTGCGATCGAAGTCGTTTGCAGCATTGCGGGGGCAAGGGGAGGTGATCGGGATAGTCACCTCTCCTGCCGGCGTCCAGCAATGTGTGCCGCGGCTTCCCGGATGTTGCCATGATGACCCGATTCACTGAGGGGTGCAGTTTTAAGAATGGTGTCACTTTTGGGTATTTTCAGTCATAAAGACCCCTCAAAGTGACTTCAAATGTGATGCGGTCCCTAATAAAATGGTTTTGTAAATTTTGTTGGAAAAAATGAGAAATCGCTGGTCAATTTTAACCCTTATAGCTCCCTAATAAAAATAAATTTGGGTTCCAAAATTGTGCTGATGTAAAGTAGACATATGGGAAATGTTATTTATTAACTTTTTTTGTGTGACATATCTCTCCGATTTAAGGGCATAAAAATCCAAATTTTGAAAATTGCAAAATTTTCAAAATTTTCGCCAAATATCTGTTTTTTTCACAAATAAACACAAGTGATATCGAAGAAATTTTACCACAATCATAAAGTACAATATGTCATGAAAAAATATTCTCAGAACCAGGGGGATCCGTTGAAGCGTTCCAGAGTAATTACCTCATAAAGTGACAGTGGTCAGAATTGTAAAAATTGGCCTTCTCATTAGCGTGCAAACCACTTTGGGTTGTAAAGGGGTTAAGGACTCTACCTGCATATACAGTCATGGCGGAAAGTGCTGGCACCCTTGAAATTGTTTCAGAAAATTACACATGTTTTATTACACGCATGTTTATTTCCTTTGTGTTTATTGGAACAACACAAAAAAAATGAGAAAAAAAGGCAAATTGGACATAATTTCACACAAAACTCCAAAAATGGGCCGGAATACATATATATATTTTTGATGGGACAACACTGAAGATGCGACACTTTGATACAATGTACAGTAGTCAGTGTACAGCTTGTTTAACTGTAAATTTGGTGTGCCTGCAAAATAACTCAACACACAGCCATTAATGTCTAAACCGCTGGCAACAAAAGTGAGTACACCCCTAAGTGTGTTCTCAGCTGATGTTATTTGTTGGGTTTTCTTTGCATCCCGAACAATTTTCTTGGCAGTTGTGGCTGAAATTTTTGTTGGTCTACCTGACTGTGGTTTGGTTTTTACAGAGCATCTGATTTTCCATTTGTTAATCACAGTTTGAACACTGCAGACTGGCATTATCAATTCCTGGGATATCTTTTTGTATCCCTTTCCTGTGTTATACTCTTTTTGCCTCCCTTTCCTGTGTTATACAGTTCAACTACCTTTTCCCGCAGATCCGTTGATAATTCTTTTGCTTTCCCCATCTCAAAATCCAGAAACGTCAGTGGCTGGATCCCAGAAACTCACTCAGCTTTATGCACACACACTGATTACAAGCAAACAGGTCATAGGTGAGGATGTTACCTTTAGTAGCCATTCAAACCCATTTGTGTCAAATTCTGTGCATGTTATCAGGCCAAAATCACCAGGGTATGTGAACTTTTTGATCAGGATTATTTGGATGTTTTTGGTTGTCATTAGTGATGAGCGAGCACTAAAATGCTCGAGTACTCGTTGCTCGGGTCGAGCAAATTGAAATACTCGGGTGCTCAACCCGAGCAATGAGCCCAATATAAGTCTAGGGGAAACTTGAGCATTTTTCAAGTGGCTCCCCACGGCGGTCTGCAGAGGGCCTAAAAATTGCCCAAATCGATGGGAACTGTGCTCAAATGACATGGGAACAGCATGGGGAAGACCCCTGGAAGCATCTCTGACTCCCAGATCACTGCTGTCAACAACGTCGTCAGAGTATTACGCCACTTTTACGGCGCAAGGAACATCCTTTCCAGGGTGATGACTTATATATAAGGCAAAATAAATAAACAAAAACAAAAATACTCCTACACACCTTGGGCTATGTTCACACGTAGCATTTTTGACACGTTTTTGCACTTTTGCATTGCTTTCAACCAAGACAAATGCATTCACCAGGAAATGTCATTTTAACATTTTACAACCTTATCTGGCCATGTGGTGTGTGACACATCATCAGACACATGCATACAGTGCTGAAAAGACATGGGAACAGAAAGGGGAAGACCTCTGGAAACATCTCTGACTCCCAGGTCAATGCCTAAATGTGTGCCCATCATAAGTGATCCTTGGCACATGCGAAGATGCCTCCTGCCATGCACCTGTCATTGCAGACTTGAAACAATCACCGTCCACTTCCTTGTCCCACTGCAGTGTTCAGTTGTCCCTACCCCATTCCTTGGAATGCAAGCACAAGAATGTCGGCAGCCACCCACCCACAGGCTGCAATACTATACTGCCAAATTTTTGACAGCTGCCTGCACTTGAAATGTGGCCTTTTAGGCTCGTGGAGGCGGAAGCTTTTCATAACCTCATGCCGGCGGCGGCCGGGTGTCCATACTCGGTCCCCAGCCGCCACTATATTTCCCGGTATCGCCTCCGCCTTCCACAAGCACGGGTCCCATAACATTACCCGTGCCCTCCCCAGTGCACTTACTGGGAAGGACCGCCTAACCACAAACACGTGGACAGGTGAATGTGGCCAGGGACGGTATGGAGCCAGTCCACAACTTTTTTTGCTAAGAGTTGTATTTAGCTCGGTGAAAGGACTGGCATAGAGGGAAACCGTATCTACCCTGCGTGTCATTTCTCCCAGAAAATCCTGTAATTGAGCTTGTTGCAGAAGCAATGGCAGCCCATCCAACATCAACTCGCACTTGTCGGTGGTGCTTTGACACACACACATCTTTCTTTGCGCATTTAATTTCTTGAATACAGAGTTGGAAAATGGCCTGATCCTTAATGCGTTTTGAGAAATAACATGCATAAGCATGGCCGATCCGCATTAAAAAAGCAGCCATAGAGTGTCCGGGAACCTTCCCCCACACTTTTCTTAGCCAGGGCTGCTTTTCGGCAGGGTTGGACGGGCCCACCAGAGAACCGGAGGCTTCTCCGGAGGGCCCTGGCTTCTTCTTCAGGAGAGTTCATAGTGCCGAGGTGAGGCCATGATGATGATAGAGGCCATCATCTGCTTAGTTTTCTGTTACTTGGAATGCAATTGCAAGTATGCAGCCAGCCACCCACCCACAGGCCGCAATACTAAACTGACAGATTTCTGGGCAGCTCTTTGCACTTGAAATATGGCCTTTTAAGCTTGTGGAGGTGGAAGCTTTTCACAACGTCATGCAGGCGGCGGCCGGGTGTCCATACTCGGTCCCCAGCCGCCACTATTTTTCCCGGTATCGCCTTCGCCTTCCACAAGCACGGGTCCCACAACATTACCCATGCCCTACACCATGGTATTAGCACTGTCCCCAGTACCAGTAGCGAAGCCATCCTCAATTTCCTTCTCTGGAATTTTATTTGGTAGACTGAGTGGCTGCCCAAATACATTTTCTCACAAAGGAGCTGATGATAGAGTGGCAGTAGGTTCAAGTTTCTCCAGCCTGTTAGATATTAGAGGGTGAACGGCAGCACATTGGATCAGTGGTTAGCACTGAAGTCTTGCAGCACTGGGATCCTGGGTTCAAATCCCAGCAAGGACAACATCTGCAAGAAATTTGTATGTTCTCCCCATGTTTGCGTGTGTTTCCTCCTCAGTAAAAATAGAGAGTCCTGGAATCTTCCCACACACTTTTCTTAGCCAGGACTGCTTCTCGGCAGGGTTGGACAGTCCCACCAGAGAATTCTTGCCTTGGCTTCTACCTCAGGAGAGTTCATGATAGCGCTAACTTTGCAGCTGCTATGGGGCTCTTGAGCGGGTGAGAAAGGTTAGCCCTCAGAAACAAATCCTCTGGTGGGCACAATGTTTTTCAATCTGAAACAGCTTCTCAGTGGGAGTTGTATTTCACCACAGCCATATTCTTTAGCTCTGTGAAAGGACTGGCATAGAGGGAAACCGTATCTACCCCGGTTGTCATTTCTCCGTCACCAGGTTCCGCCCATTGTAACACACGACCATGCCAGGCTGTATGTTCAGCGGTGAGAGCCACAGATCAAGCTGCTGTGTTACAGCTTTCAACAACTATGCAGCGCTGGGCGGTTTGTCAATTAAGCATTAAGCATGTTATCTTCAGCACAGCCTGTTGCTGTTTGGCCAAGGCAGTGCTGCAGTGCTGTCAGCTTGTGGTCATTTCGGAGATGGAGGAGGAGGTGCATGAGCTGAACAATGTGATTACATTGAGGTTAAATTGGTGATGCTGTTTTTTGTACTAAAGAAAGATCCTATTGTTAACCTAATACCCCTTTGAAGAGACATAGAGGAGGGTCTCAGTAAAAAAAATGTTCCCATTATAAAGGAGCGGGTCTTCTATAGTGGTAATGCCCATGCTGTGACTGCAAGGGTGGCCAAAATTTTTGAAAAAAAAACACTAACAATTTAAAGACACAAAGAGCATGGCCACAGTAACAAGGTACGACATGTTCCCATTAGAAAGGAGAGGGTCTGCTATACAGTTATAGGGTATGCAGTGAATCCAACGGCTGACAAATTTTAATGAAAAACCCCAATAAAAATTTAAAGACACACAGAGCAGGGCCACAGTAACAAGGTACGACATGCTCCCATTAGAAAGGAGAGGGTCTGCTATACAGTTATAGGGTATGCAGTGAGTCCAACGGCTGACCAATTTTAGGAAAAAACCCACTAAGAATTTAAAGACACATAGAGCAGGGCCACAGTAACGACAAATTCCCATTAGAAATGATAGGGTCGGCTATACTGTTATAGGGTATGCAGTGAGTCCAATGGCTGACAGATTTTAGGAAAATCCCCACTAAGAATTTAAAGACACACAGAGCAGGGCCACAGTAACAAGATATGACATGTTCCCATTAGAAAGGAGAGGGTCTGCTATACAGTTATAGGAAACCAGACAATGTGAACTGAGGTCTAAGTTGGCAGACATACAAGAAACAGAGGCATGTTCACACTAGCAAAAAAGAAGCAAGACAAAAATATATCTCATACCCTACCATAATTATATATAAATGTAAAGCAAAATTGCATAATAAATATAGGGTACTTAGTGAACTATTTTTGATCAAAAAAAGTATACAAGCCGTCCCACCAGCGGCAAGGTGACCCTAAATTGGGACGGTACCTATACTGCCTATATTAAAAACCTTACTGTATATCAAAGTTGAAGTAATGCATATAAAAGGGTAGACAAATAGGACCGGGTCCCAACTCCAGACCACCTAGGCCCGTGGTAAGCTACATATATACCAATCAGCTCAACAAAGGGCATGCCACACCCTTAAATTGCACAGAATGCAAACAAGTCAAAAAACCAGACAATGTGAACTGAGGTCTAAGATGGCAGACATACAAGAAACAGAGGCATGTTCACACTAGCAAAAAAGAAGCAAGACAAAAATATATCTCATACCCTACCATAATTATATATAAATGTAAAGCAAAATTGCATAATAAATATAGGGTACTTAGTGAACTATTTTTGATCAAAAAAAGTATACAAGCCGTCCCACCAGCGGCAAGGTGACCCTAAATTGGGACGGTACCTATACTGCCTATATTAAAAACCTTACTGTATATCAAAGTTGAAGTAATGCATATAAAAGGGTAGACAAATAGGACCGGGTCCCAACTCCAGACCACCTAGGCCCGTGGTAAGCTACATATATACCAATCAGCTCAACAAAGGGCATGCCACACCCTTAAATTGCACAGAATGCAAACAAGTCAAAAACCAGACAATGTGAACTGAGGTCTAAGATGGCAGACATACAAGAAACAGAGGCATGTTCACACTAGCAAAAAAAAAGCAAGACAAAAATATATATCAGTTATAGGGTATGCAGTGAGTCTAACGGCTGACCAAGTTTAGGAAAAAACCCACTAAGAATTTAAAGACACATAGACCAGGCCACAGTAATGACAAATTCCCATTAGAAAGGAGAGCGTCTCCCGTAGTGTTGGACTATGCAGTGACTGCAAGGGCTGCCAAAAATTTGGAGGCACTTCAATGGCCCTTGGAAGAGACGTGGAGGAGCACATCATAAAAATTTTTTACCATTAGAAAGGAGCGGGCCTCCTATACTTGTAATGCCATGCACTAAGTGTATGGGCTGACAAACATTTACTCCTGGGGGGTATACATGAACATACTGTATAAAAAAAATTTTTTACGGGCATCATAAAAATGTAGCGCCCCGAGGGCTCGGCCGCTACAGGGGTATTGCACCTCTGCCAGAGATGTGATATTCCACTCCCGGGTAAGGATGGAGTATGGACCAGGGTTCAGTTAGCTGCATACAGCACACTCACCCCATTTCCGAGGGACAGCTCAACGGTGCTCCTATTAGACAGAAATGCAGGCACGACAGACCATGTCCCTGGCTGGAGTGGGGAGGGGGTAGGAATACCCAGTGATGTAGGAGCAGATAGGGGTTGGTTCCTGAGCGTAGATAGGAGCCCATTGGTTGCTGGTCACCTGGGCTCATGTTCTAGAGGGAGGTATAAAAGGTGGGCACCATCTTAGAACAGTGTTCAGTCAGAGAGAAGAAGTGACGGAGTGAAGGCCTCTGCAAGGGGCTCTGCTCCGTAGGCGGGCCTAGCCTCTGAGGCCCAGCCAGCACAGAGAGAAGAGAAGAAGAGAAGTTCAGTGAGTGGAGTAAGAGAAGGAGTTCAGCCAGAGAGGGCTGACAGGGAGCTATGGCTCAGTCTGGGCCCAGCTCCACGAGGCAGGCCTAGGGTGAAGGCCAGGAACAGAAAGGAACAAGAACAGAAAGGAACAGAAAAGAAAGAGAGAGAGAGAAACAGAAGGGCTCAGGAACAAGACGGCAGAAGGGACCCTAAGAACCCACGAGAATACAGGGTGAAGGGTCAGGCAGATTAAGGGTACCAGATCCCAAGTTGGTGGAGGAGAAACAGCCCTCAGCCAAAGACCGGAGGTCGTGATCATTTATTGGTGCAACACCTCATCAAACCTGCTAGGAAGGCACCATATAGGACAGCGGGGAATGGGAACCACGTTTACCCGCACAAGTCCGCGGCAGCTGGACAAAAGTGGGTCACTGGTGAGGCAGGCCAGAGAATGGATTGAAGGGGGTCCTGTGCCATGCTCCTGAACTGCCTGGGGTTGACCGAGCCCCTCACCTGGTGGACGCAGCATGGCTCGGGCGGTCATTGCTGACAGAAGTGACCCGGAGTACATGAACTGTGAGTAAAAGACATTGGACTGCAGTACGTTGTCTGTGTACTCTTTCGCTCCTCCAGCACTAACGGCACTGGGACTCTCTGTACAATCACCCCCACCATCCACTACACTGCCCTGGGGCTGCACTCTTCCCGTGGGGAGTCACACTACCTCAGCTGCATACATCATCAGCCCCAGCGGTCTGCCTTGCAGCGGCGGTTCATAATAACCGCAATCCACGGGTGGCGTAGTCAGACATCACTTAGGACTGCTAAAGGACTACCACTGGTCTGACCACCCTGAGCCACGGAACCGGGTCGCCACTACTACCCCCACCGTCTCCCTATTGCCTGGCTCCGAGTGCCCCACGGCCCAGGGGCGAGTCAAACACCCTTTAAAAAAATTATGTGGGTGTTGCATCATGGACCACGGTCACCCTGGTGATATTGTGGTGGAGGATGAGGAGAAGGAGGAGGACAAGAGCAAATAGCCAAAATCAGGAAGCGTATACCCATGTGTGGGTGTGAAAAGGTGCATGGGAATACACCTCCCAAGAAAAGACACTGGATTTGAGTTTATGTTACGCTGCTATCATTCGGTGGTGTTGAGAAGTCTGGCCCAATCCAGCCCTTGTTCATTTTTATAAGAGTCAGCCTGTCAGCATTTTCAGTTGACAGGAGGATGCGCTTATCAGTTATAATTCCACCAGCGGCACTAAAAACCCGATCTGATAAAACGCTGGCGGCAGGGCAGGCCAGGACCTCCAAGGCATAGAGAGCCAGTTCATTCCACATATCTAGCTTGGATACCCAATATTTATAAGGCACAGAGGAATCACGGAGGACGTTGGTACGGTACGGCAAGGTACTCCCTCAGCATCTTCCCAAACTTTGCACTCCTTGTGAGAGTACCCTGCGCCTCAGGGCCTGTGCGATGGGAGGGTCTGAGAAAACTCTCCCAGAACTTTGGCAGTGTTCCCCTGCCTCTGCTGGATTGAAGTTGTGTCTCTCTCGCCTGTACTCCTTGGTTGTCGAACGAAGTGTGCCCTCTGCCTCCAGCGTTTTCAGATGGGAATTTTTTTAATAGTTCCGCAACAAGGGCCTTCTGGTACTGCCTCATTTTTGTACACCTGTCCACCTCAGGAATAAGAGATATAAAGTTCTCCTTGTAGAGTGGGTCTAGAAGTGTCACCAACCAGTAATGACCTAAAAATTTGAGAATGCGAGGGTCATGGGAAAGGCAGCATAACATAAACTCAGCCATGCGTGCCAGACTACTAACAGGCAAGACTTCCGTGTCCTCACCAAGAGGATGACTGACCATGCTCTCCTCCTCCTCCTCTCTGTCCTCTGGCCATCCACGCTGAACAGACGGTATGACAACTGTGCAGATAGCACCGTCTATAGTGCATGAAACTAGTTACTGTCCTTCCTCCTCCTCCTCTTCCTCATTGTCACCCAATCCACGTTGGGATGAGATGAGGCTTGGCTGTGTGTAATCACCCTGTATGGTTAATTGCTCCATCTTATCGTGCTTCGCCTGCAATGCATCATCTTTGATTGTGAGCAGAGAGCGTTTCAGAAGACAGAGAAGCGGGATGGTGAGGCTAATTATGGCGTCATCGCCGCTCACCATCTTGGTGGAGTCCTCAAAGTTTTGGAGGATGGTACATATGTCTGACATCCATGTCCACTACTGAGGTCTTATGTGTGGAGTCTGAACTGAATACCGATAGCCTTTTTGATGCTGGTACTCAACAACTGCCCTCTTCTGCTCACAAATCCTTCCCAACATCTGCAATGTAGAGTTCCAACGTGTGGGGACATCACACACCAGTCTGTGAGCCAGAAGCTGCAAACGCTGCTGAAACACTGCAAGGGCGGCGGAAGCTGTAGCTGACTTTCTAAAATGGGCACACAGGCGGCATACTTTAACAAGCAGATCCGGCAGCTCCGGGTAGGATTTGAGTAACCGCTGAACCACGAGGTTAAGCACATGGGCCAGGCATGGTACGTGTGTGAGCTCGCCTCGCCTCAGAGCCGCCACCAGGTTCCGGCCATTGTCACACACGACCATGCCTGGCTGTAGGCTCAGCGGTTTGAGCCACAGATCTGCCTGCTCTTTCAGAGCTGTCCATAACTCTTCAGCATTGTGTCGTTTTTCACCTAAGCATATTAGCTTCAGCACAGCCTGTTGCCGCTTGGCCGAGGCAGTGCTGCAGTGCTTCCAGCTTGAGACTGATGTGGTCATTTTGGAGATGGAGGCTAAGGAGGAGGAGGAGGCTGAGGAGCATGAGGTGCAGGAGCTGTAGACCGTGGGGGCAACCCTGATTGACCTAAGGCCTGCAATCCTTGGCGTCGGGAGGACGTGTTCTGTCCCAAGGTCCGACTGAGTCCCGGCTTCCACTATGTTAACCCAGTGTGCCATCAGCGAGATGTACCGTCCCTGCCCACAAGCACTTGTCCACGTGTCCGTGGTTAGGTGGACTTTACCGGTAACTGCGTTGTTGAGGGCACGGCTAATGTTTTGGGACACGTGCTTGTGTAATGTGGGGACGGCACACTGGGAGAAATAGTGGCGGCTGGGGACAGAGTACCGAGGGACGGCCGCCACCATCAGGTTGCGGAATGCTTCTGTCTCCACAAGCCTAAAAGGCAACATTTCAAGCCAAGCAGTCATGAATTGTGAGAATTTAGTAGTGTGGCCTGTGGGACGTTGGCTGCATATTTGCGCTTGCATTCCAAGGACTGGAGTATGAACAACTGAATGCTGCGCTGGGACAAGGACATGTACGTGCTTCCTGATGCTGCTACTTGAGAGTGTGCAATGACAGGTGCAGGGCAGGAGGCACTTTGCATGCACTATGGACAGGGGATTGGCTTGCATGCACAACAGCAGAAGAAGCAATGGTGCCACCTGTAGACACTGTTCCTGGACCCTGGTGTTCGGCCCACAAAGTCGAGTGCTTTGCTGCCATGTGCCTGATCATGCTGGTGGTGGTCAGGCTAGTCATTTTGCCACCCCTGCTGATGCTGGTCTGGCTCGTGATGCAAATGGCCTTTTTGGAGCTATCGGCAGAGTCTTTAAAAAACAACCAGACTCGGGAAGACCTAACAGTTGTAGTGGCAACTTCCTTCGTGTTGGTGTTACGGGAAACGGTAGCCTGCCATCTGTCTGCGGCCACCACACTGCTTCTTCCTGCCTGTTGGGGTGCTCTGCCTCCCTCCCCCTGTGTGCTGCTGTCCTTGCTCTGCATGTCCTCCTGCCAGGTTGGGTCAGTTACTATATCATCCACCACCTCGTCTCCCACTTCTGCACCCTGGTATTATTCCTGACTTTCTGCCAATTGTGTCTTATCATCGTCCACCTCTTGTGACAGTTTCCCACCGTCGCCTTCGTGTGACCGTGGATGCTCAAATATTTGGGCATTGCTACACGTGATCTCCTCTTGCCCCGCTTCAAGTGGACCGGGCGAGAGGCCCGAATCTATAAATGGAAAAGTGAACAGCTCTTCAGATTATCCAAGTGTGGGATCAGTTGTCTCTGGGTACTCGGCATGGTGGGAGGAAGGAGGATCAGGGTGAGGAATATGAGGTCCAGACTCCCGGCTACTGAGACTTGACCGTGTGGAAGACAGGGTGGTGGTGGTGGTGGCTAAGTGACTGGAAGCATTATCCGCTATCCAACCAACAACCTTTTGACACTGATCTGGGTTCAATAGTGGTGTGCTGTGGTCCCCTAGAAATTGGGACAGGAAGGTCAGGCGAGAAGATGTGGGGGTTTGTTGTGGTACAATTTCGGCTTGCCCACGGCCTTGTCCTCGGCCTCTGCATGTACCATTACCATCACGTCCAGTTCCCCGTCCCTTGCCACGTGCCTTGCCCATTTTAAATGGAGGATAGTATCTTCCACGCTCACTACAAATGACTGAGTTTGAAGCGAAGTTATATGTGATCGGTGTGATGGAGAAAACAGAGTTTTAAATACCTGGCCTGTAGGTAAGTAGTGTGAACAGCAAACTACTGTGAATTGCTTCACTGACACACTGGAAAAATGGAGGCCAGAAATGGCAGTATTTTCTGACAACATATATGTGATCCGTGTGACGGAGAAAACACAATTTTAAATAGCTGAATTTCTAGCGCTCTAATATGGAAAGGACCTGGCTGTATTCTGCAGTGCCAACAAGCAAATGGCGCAGAAAAACGGTGTTCTCTGGATTGCTTTATAAGCAAGTAATGAGGATTAAGATCTAAAGAAAAGTATTCCTGGCTCCTGAGACCTGTGCCTTTGTATAGAAATATCTAACAGCAGCAGAAGGCAGAATTGGAATGGAGCCTCTTGTGCTATATGCACTGCAGTCTGCTATATACCCTGCCTGCCTGCCTATATACACTGCCTGCCTGATATCTCTGCAGATGGATTAGTCCTCAGAAGGACTGTTTGTTGAGATGGATATGTGTAATGTGCGTTTTTTCTCCCTACACTACCTAATGCACGATCAAATCTCTCCCTAACGCAGCAGCAGCTCTCCCTGCACTGTCTGATCCGGAGTGACTGTGATGAGCATGGCGGCGCCAGGTCAGATATAGACCTGATGACGCTGTGCGGCCAGCCAATCACTGTAATGCCCACAACCAACATGGCTATGGCATTACAGTGCATGGCAGGCAATCCCTGCATGTTCATTGGCTCTGTAAAGAGCGCCAAACATGCAGGGAGGGGACCCGACTTCCCGCCCGACCAACCCGGAAATACTCGGTGAGCGCAGAGCATCTCGAGCAGTGAGATACTCGGGCAAGCACCGAGCAGTAGTGAGCATGCTCGCTCATCACTAGTTGTCATTAAGATTTAAAAAGAGAAAACAGAAATGTGACAGTAAATGGCTTCACCCAACCAATAACCATGAGTGGAGAAAAAGTGTTTTTGTTATCATTCATTTTCTCTGAAACAAGGCCAAGAAAGCAAAAATTCTGCCGGGGTATGTAAACTTTTGAGCAGAACTGTATATGTGCCAGCCCCAGTGTCTCCTATTCTATATACTCCAGCCCCAGTGTCTCCTATTCTATATACTCCAGCTTCTTCTGTGATGTATATGCTCTAGCCCCAATGTATCCTGTGATGAATATACGCCAGCCCCAGTGTCTTCTATTCTATATACTCCAGCCCAAGTGTCTCCTATTCTATATACTCCAGCTTCTTCTGTGATGTATATGCTCTAGCCCCAATGTATCCTGTGATGAATATACGCCAGCCCCAGTGTCTCCTATTCTATATACTCCAGCCCCAGTGTCTCCTATTCTATATACTCCAGCTTCTTCTGTGATGTATATGCTCTAGCCCCAATGTATCCCGTGATGAATATACGCCAGCCCCAGTGTCTCCTATTCTATATACTCCAGCCCCAGTGTCTTCTGTGACGTAGCTAATGTGGCCCTAATGTCTCTTATGCAGAGGTGTCGCATGATAAAGCAGTGAGACACAAGCTCCCTGCCCTATCACTATCTCTTTCATATGCCACAGATCGCCATAGGCCTGCGGTTAACGAGATGTCAGCATACTCACGCAGGTGGTCGGTGACATCATTGCATCGCTCTGCTCTGCAGTCCCGCCATGGAAGAGGAGACAGAGGCCGTGATGTAGGGAATCAGGATTAAGTGAGAATAACCTTTATTTTTTTAAATGATCGGGCAGTGGAGCCATCCTGCTATATATCTGGAGTAGTGGGTCCATCATACTACATATGGAGTAGTGGGGCCATTATACTATATGTATGTGGGGCAGTGGGACCATCATAGTATATACAGGTGCATCTCACTAAATTAGAATATCTTCAAAAAGTTAATTTATTCCAGTTCTTCAATACTGTTTCAGTATGCTCCACAATCATGAGGAAGACTGCTGACTTGACAGATGTCCAGAAGGCAGTCATTGACACACTCCACAAGGTCCTAGAGTTCCAATTTTCATTTGGAAATCAAGGTCCCAGAGTCTGGAGGAAGAGTGGAGAGTCCACAATCCAAACTGCTTGAGGTCTAGTGTGAAGGCTCCACAATCAGTGATGGTTTGGGGGGCCATGTCATCTGCTGGTGTAGGTCCACTGTGTTTTATCAAGACCAAAGACAGCACAGCCGGCTACCAGGACATTTTACAGCACTTCATGCTTCCCTCTGCCCACAAGCTTTTTGGAGATGGAAATGTCATTCTCCAGCAGGACTTGGCCCCTGTCCACACGGCCAAAAGTACCAATACCTGGTTTACACACAACAGTATCACTGTGCTTGATTGGCAGCAAACTCGCCTGACCTTAACCCCATAGAGAATCTATTATAGAGAATCTATGGGGTATTGTCAAGAGGAAGATGAGAGACACCAGACCCAACAATGCAGATGAGCTGAAAGACAGCTTTTTGTATTGAAGAACTGAAATAAATTAACTTTTTGATGATATTCTAATTTAGTGAGATGCACCTGTATATGGAGCAGTGGGACCATCATGCTATATATATGGAGGAGTGGGGGCATCATACTAAATATAGAGCAGTGTGTGTGTGCTACCCCAGGCCTGGATGCCACAGACAATAATCTGTTTCTGAAAGCAGGAGGGAGGTCCCCTGGTTAGGGACAATTAGCATACTGTACCTCCTGTCCCAGGCCAGCAGGGGGAGCTGGCTGCCCTTATAAAAGCTGGAACTGGGGGCAGGGTTAGAGAGAACTGGACGACCTAGCTCAGGAGTGAGACTAGTCCCAGAGAAGGAGGGACAGTTCAGCTGTAGCTGAGGAGTCCGTGAGGCAGAGGAGAAACTGCAAGCCAGAGACAGAGGCGACGAGAGCCGGTCCTGGTAGAGAACCAATCTACCGGACATTGGGGTCCGAGGCTGTCAGGGTTACAAGCCCAGCAGCAGAGAACCAACCTGCGAGGGATTTCACGTCCCTTGGCCTAAGAAGCCTGGAGGCTCCGCCACACAGAGGGACCAGTACATCGAGGAGCAAGCAACAGGTACCCAAGGCCTGAGTCGCAAGCCATACAGGAGAGAAGTACACGGCCAGCTCAGGGACGTGGGCTATTACACCATGAAAAGGGGGATAGTCAGAAAGAGCATAGAGAGAACGGTAGGCCTACACACTCACCCTGACCAGTGGGGCTCGCCCGAATGCTCTCAGACACCCAGGCCCATTCCTAACCGGTACTGTTGGGTCATTAATAATATCTACAATAAAGACCCTGAACTGTTTGAAGCGGACTCTGAACTCTTACTATTGCGGCCTGCACTATCACCCCCAACATCCACCTACACTGCCCTGAGGCTACACTCTTCCCGTGGGGAGTTATCCTACCCCTGTGCTGCACACCAACACCAGCCTCAGCAGTCTGCCTCGCAGCGGCGGTTATCCCTGACCGCAATCCACGGGTGGCGTAGTCGGACATTCAAAACACTGATAAATAGACTGCCACCATTTGGTCTGACCACCCTGAGCCACGGGATCGGGTAGCCACTACTACCCCCATCAGCACCGTACTCTAGAAGGCCTGGTTCCGTGTACCCCACGGCCCAGGGGCCGAGTCAGCTTTGGCGTAGTAGGCAGAATTGTGACCAACCCGCCACAAACGGGTATTGCGTGCCTGGAAAAGACTCTATACATATCTGAGTGAAGTTTCCCCCCATTCGGGGCCATTTCCCGCCAATCAGAGCCGTTTCCCGCCATCGGGCGCCATCTTCGGGACGCCGCGGGGGAAGAAGAGGGGTGTGGACGTCCAAAAACGCGCAAGACCTGAAGCCCCGCCCTACGCTGAGACGCTGCGCAAGGTCCTGGAAGGAGATCCAGCGGATGCCGACGTCATCACCGAGCAACACAAGGTCCTCACCCAGAGCATCGCGAGCGGAGCCGCGGCCTACAGAAGAGGATCGCCAGAAGGTAGGCCACGGTTAACTAGGGGGGAGGGAGATGTCGGACGCGGAGGGACCCTCTACCACCAGCGTAGCCGCTGCAGCTGTGATGCCGTTTTCCATGCCCTATATCCATAGGCGGATTAGACCGCCCAGGGCCCCGAGCCTGCAGGGGGCCCGCGGCTCCAGGCGGGGTGTCTAATGCCGGATTGCCCTCATAATATGTGCGGCCCGGCGCGGCACATAGCGGTAGCAGTGGCGGGAGGGGGGGCCCGGACCGCTCCCCCAGCAGCGGCCGCCGCTACTTCTTCATCGGCCGGGCCAGCACTGCAGCAGTTAACTTCCCTGTGCTGGTCCGGCCGCGTCACTGCTAGGAGACATGGCCCTGTGTGCGGCTGTGTCTCCTAGCTGTGACGTCACGCAGTGCGCCCCGGCCTGCAGTGCTGCCCCGGAAAAGAGAGAGAGCAGGCAGGAGGAATTGAGCCGGGGGATGGTGAGTGTGTGCGTGTGTGGGCAGATGTGTGTGTGGGCAGGTGTGTGTGTGTTTGTGGGCAGGTGTCTGTGGGGGAAGGTGTCTGTGTGGGCAGGTGTGTGTGTATATGTGTGTATGTATATGTGTGTGTGTGTGTGTGTGTGTGGGCAGGTGTGTGTGTGTTTGTGGGCAGGTGTCTGTGGGGGCAGGTGTCTGTGTGGGCAGGTGTGTGTGTGTGTGTATATGTTTGTGTGTGTATATGTGTGTGTGTGTGTGGGCAGGTGTCTGTGTGGGCAGGTGGCTGTGTGGACAGGTGTGTGTGTGTGTGTGTGTGGGCAGGTGTGTGTGTGTGGGCAGGTGTGTGTGTGGGCAGGTGTGTGTATATGGGTGTGTGTGTGTGTGTGTTTGTGGGCAGGTGTCTGTGTGGGCAGGTGTGTGTGTGAGCAGGTGTGTGTGTGTGTGTGTGTGTGGGCAGGTGTGTGTGTGTGTGGGCAGGTGTGTGTGTGTGTGGGAAAGTGTGTGTGTGTGGGCAGGTGTTTGTGTGTGTGTGTGGGCAGGTGTGTATGTGTGTGTGTGTGGGCAGGTGTGTGTATGTGTGTGTGTGTGTGTGGGCAGGTGTGTGTGTGTGGGCAGGTGTGTTTGTGTGTGGGCAGGTGTGTGTGTGTGGGCAGGTGTGTGTGTGTGTGGGCAGTTGTGTATGTGTGTGGGCAGGTGTGTGGGGGGGGGCAGGTGTGTGTGTGTGTCTGTGTGGGCAAGTGTGTGTGTGTGTATATGTGTGTGTGTGTGTGTGTGTGTGTGTGTGTGGGCAGGTTAGAAAGTCTTGCCCTGTTGAACACTACACATGACTTGAGGCCACCACCTCTTGGTTGTCCAATGTTCTTGCTTCTCTAGGGCTCTTCTCAGATATTCATTATACCAGCTCCCCAGAATACCAAAGTTAGGGTGGGTGACCGCGAGCCCTGGTGGTGGTCATAACTGCGGCCACCCAGGGGCAATACTCCATAACAACAATCCCCTGAGGTGGTGTAGGATGTAAGGACCTATTCACACTACATTCAGCGCTGCATTCAGGTCTTTACACAAGGCTTACAACTGAATCCCTGAAATTCAGGATTGTGCTGTCTGAAATGAGACATCTGAAAGCAGAACAAATGGAGCCTAAAGATTCAGACTTTAGCCTCGGTTTGCCTTTGTTCAAATCAATGGCTATGTCAAGGCACATCTGAATGCCATTTTTCAGGGATTTAGATAGAAGCCTGGAAAGAGGAGATGAATGCATTGAAAAATTCAGTGTGAATAGGCCCTTATATCTGGATTCTTGATATTGAGGCCACAAGCATTTTACTTGTTTTTAACTTAAAAAAAAATACACACACACAAATTATACACACACACACACACACTATACATACACACACACTACACACAAACACACATTATACACACACACACACACACACTATACATACACACACACAGATGTGTATGTGGGCAGGTGTGTGTGTGTGGGCAGGTGTGTGTGTGTGTGTGATGTCTGTCTGTTTGTGTGTGTGTGGGCAGATGTCATTGTGTGATGTCTGTTTATATGTATTTTTGTGTTTCAAATGTGTTTATGCGTGTCTGTATATGTTTGTGTGTGTGTATGACTGCATGCGGCCTCCTGCTGAGTATAGTTGGCGCCGTGCGGCCTCCTGATGTCTCTGGGGGGGCTCCGTGCAGCCTCCCGCTGTGTATAGATGGCTACGTGCGGCCCCCCGCTGAGTATACATGTCGCCGTGCGGCCTCCTGCTGTGTATAGATGGCTACGTGTGGTCTCCCGCTGAGTATAGATGGCTACGTGCGGCCCCCCGCTGAGTATACATGTCGCCGTGCGGCCTCCTGCTGTGTATAGATGGCTACGTGTGGTCTCCCGCTGAGTATAGATGGCGCTGTGCGGCCTCCTGCTGTCTCTGGGGCATCTATACTCAGCAGGAGGCCGCACGGCGCCATCTATACACAGCGGGAGTCTCAGTGCTTTGCAAGAGCAGTCAATGAATTCTGCTTGACTAATTCTGAGCACCATAAAGTCTGGTTCGCTTCTAACCTGCTGTCTTCATTTTCAGCTTGCTGAATTCTAACTCATTTACTGTCATTCGAGACGATGCCTTAGCTGGTCTCTTTCACCTTGAATACCTGTAAGTGCTCCACTTAATGTCATATTTTTGATTCTGTTCTTCATCTTTTGGCATGTGCAATTGTATGAGCAAGTATTCATATGAATTTATGACCTACTTAAACCTTTGAGGACCTTAAATTTTATTCAATCAAATTTTTTTCCAGTTTAAAACTATGGGACATATATGTGCCTTGGTCCTCAAAGGGTTTTTAAAGGGGCTGCAAACATAAATACAAAAAAAATAATTCAATTAGTGCTTTTTGTGTTCATTTAATTTTTATTTGAAGTCCATTTTTTTTATATACCTTGAAATTAAGCCCTACCCCATGGAATGAAGCCCTACCTACATGACATCTGAGAGCTACATGGATCCCGCTTGTGAGGTGCCTGTCCGTCACTACTATTCAGTTTTAGGGTCCACTCACTAAGCCATATATTCTCTCATGCAAGAGAATAGGGCCAATTATGCTGATAACACTGGGCTCAAACTCTGTCAGAGCTTCAACTGAGTGTGATCCGATTCTCTCGCAGCACAGATATGGAGAAGATGGAGAACTTAATTTCTCCATCTTCTCCATAGTCTCTGTGAGTGTTCATCGGACTGCACTTGGATGACATCCGAGTGCAGTCCAATGTTTTACGTGCACCCATAGACTTGTATGGGTGCACATGGTCCGAATATCGAATGAGATTATTTTCTCACACTGTCCCATAGTATAACATAGGGCCGAGTCCTATCCGATAAAACCTAACATAGCATTCGGCCGTGTTATACGACAGTGTGAGCGAGCCCTTAGAGTCAAGGAATATTTACATGCAGATGATGATATTACTCTCCAAGTGTATATTTTTTTAGGCGAGTTCATAGTAAATGCTTTGCATTTTTGACATGTGATCAACTAAAGAACAAGAAAGATTTAGGACCTCCCCTATAGAGAAATGGAAAATAGTTTGGAGGACTTGCATGTCCTTTTTTATTTATTATGAGAAAATCATAAAAGATCCCGTTTTTTAACCATGCTGTGACTTTCTGCTGAGGGAGAGGGAGAGAGCTGCCCTATTCAGAGTCTGTAATAAGACCTGCTGACAAAAGTGTTGAAGATACAGTCTAATGTGAATTAACAATGAAAAAAAGTTAATTTAACAAATGGCTTGTATTTTTTTTAATACAAACTTTTTTGTCTTTACAGCTCCTTTAAAGGGAATCTGTCATCAGGTTTTTGCCACCTAATCTGAGAGCAGCATAATGTAGGGTTACAGGCACTGATTCCAGTAATGTGTCACTTACTGGGCTGCTTAGTGTTGTTTTGATAAAATCATTGATTTGTCAGAAGGTAATTATCACTAGATGACTAGTAAGTTCTGTAGGACCCCACCCCCATCACTGATCAGTAGATTTCTGTGTACACTGAGCATGGGCAGAAAGCTGCCAATCAGTGGTATGGGTGGGGCTATACAGAGCGCAGCATTCAGAGAGCTGCTAGATCTGCAGCAGATAAAACGGTGATTTTCTCAAAATGACAACAAGCAGCTGAAAAAGTGACACATCGCTGGAATCAGGGTATCTGCCCCAATATTGTGCTGCTCTCAGATGAGGCAGCACAATTAATATTATGCCAAATTAATTTCCCGTGAACTATCACATGATCTATCACAGGGGATCATGTGACATGTCACGTGATAAATCAGGTGTGTGGAGGGGGCCCGCGCCTTCTAAACTGCCCGGGGCCCTTGCTACTCTTAATCCACCCCTGCCTATATCCCCGGAGTGGCCTGGCTGCCCCAGTATGCCGGCGAGTCGCATACCTTGGGCGACTTTAAAGAAAGGCTGTATAGACTGTTCAAAGTTTATCCCCTGACAGAAGAACAGAAAGTAAGCATACTGATAGGGCAGTTAACTGGTGCGGCCCAGCGGGAGGGAAAGTCTTGGACAGCTGAGGAGAAAAGGACTGTAAGGGGGGTTCTGACCCGTCTACGGGACACCTTTGATACCCGTACCTCAGCAGAAATCAAAATGCGGTTCTATGGATGTAAGCAGCGAGCTCAAGATAGCATCCGAGATTATGCCCTAAATTTACAGGAAGCCTTGGGGGCAATTAAGCAAGCTGACCCTGGCAGCGTGCAGGATACAGATAAACTATTGACTGACCAGTTCATAGAAGGTCTGCTGTCCAGCGCCCACAGAACCCAGCTGCGCCTCATGGTCCTACAGAACCCCGATTTGACTTTTGCACAGTTCAAAGATAGGGCTAACCGGGTGCTCCGAGAACCTGCACCGGGTGGCGCTGTAGCTTCCCTGCGCCCTGCCATCCCTTACCACCAGGGGGCGGCGCCCTATCCCGCAGACCTTGTGGGGGCTGATGCGCAGGCCCTAAATCCATCCCCGCCTGCAAACCTGCACCATCAGGTCCAAGAACTAACAAAGAATGTTGCTGCATTGACCAGGACCGTACAGTCGTTACAGATGGACCCGTCAGGACCAATCAAGCTGGCTTCCAGTCCGGAGGATGTCCCGTGGCGTCGACGGAGGAGGATCCCGTCGTTCAGAGGGAGGCCCGCCGATCATTACACTGAGGATGGACAGCCGATTTGCCGTCGTTGCAGCCAGCCGGGACACGTAGCCAGGTACTGTACTTTAAATGGGTCCGACCTGGGGCAAAGGGCCAACCCCCAGGCATAAGGTCATCAGACCCATCTAATTGGCGTGATAAGTACGTAGGGGGACGTCCGGTTTTACCCGTAGTGCTGGACGGTATCCCCATGAGTGCACTGCTGGACACCGGGTCCCAAGTGACTACCATCCCCTATGTACTTTTCAAGCAGTACTGGAGTGACACTGATATAACTCGTTATCCAGACGATGACTTGAGCATCATCGCCAGCAATGGTCAACCTGTGCCGCAGGTGGGGTTCAGAGAGATGACCATTAAGATTGGTAAAGTTGAACTGCCGGCACAGGGAGTGATCATTGTGGACATTGACCGTCGAGAAAGTCACCCTAAAATAACCTTGGGTACTAATGTGATTGAAAATTGTCTTTCAGAAGTAATTGTAATTTTGCAGCAGGTGGCGATGAATGCGAGCTCCAGCCAACAGAGGGTCCTCCAGAAGGAGATAAGAGCCCTGATGAGATGGCAACAGGTAGAACTGTCTGGTGGTGAGATCGGTAGCGTGAGGATGAGCGACCCATTCCCCATTGCCATGCCCCCCAAAAGTGAAATGATCTGGTGTCGGACTGCAATCGGGTTAAGAGGGAGAGACTACCAAGCCATAGTAGAACCCGTGTACTCAGACAGCAGGCCCACCATTTTGACAGCCCGGGGGGTGGTCGATGTCCGCCATGGAAGGGTGCCCGTCCGGATCTTAAACATTGGGGAAAGGGAAGTACACTTGCCCCGGTACGCTACACTAGCCAAATTGTATACTGTTGAACACAATGCTGTCAGGGCCATGGAACACTTGCCTCCATCTCCCCAGGCGGAGGGTAATGGTTCCCAGAAACCCAAGGAGGACTGGTGCCAGAAACTCCACGTGGGTGCTGACTCCACTCCCTTGCACCAATAACAAGGAGTCTACCGGGTGGTTCAAGAGTACAAGAGAATCTTTAGTAAGCACCCGCTAGACTTCGGCAGAGTGAAAGGGGTAGAACACCACATCCCCACGGGGAGCCACCCACCAATAAAAGAAAGATACAGACCTGTACCACCCCGCACACTATCAGAACGCAAAGGGCATGCTGAGAGAAATGAAGGAAGCCGGGGTCATTAGAGACAGTTGTAGCCCCTGGGCAGCCCCCTTGGTTCTGGTAAAAAAGAAAGACTGTACTATGAGAATGTGCGTGGACTATAGAGAAGTCAATCGTATAACCCATAAAGACGCCTACCCGTTGCCTAGAATAGAGGAGTCTTTGGCCGCACTAAAATCAGCTAATTTCTTCTCTACTTTGGACCTTTTTAGTGGGTACTGGCAGGTTCCTGAGGCAGAGGCTGATAAGGAGAAGACCGCCTTCACCACCCCGATGGGATTAAGTGAATTCAACTATATGCCGTTCGGGCTCTGCAACGCACCCGGGACCTTCCAGAGGCTGATGGAATGCTGTCTAGGGCACCGAAACTTTGAGACGGTCCTACTTTACCTGGATGACGTGATTGTCTATTTGAAGACTTACGAGGACCATCTAAAGCACCTGGCCGAGGTGTTCGAGGCCCTGGCAGGCTTTGGCATGAAAGTGAAACCCTCCAAGTGCCATCTGTTAAAGCCGAAGGTACAGTACCTGGGACACGTGGTGAGTGCAGAAGGAGTAGTCCCCGACCTTGACAAAATCACGGCAATAAAGAACTGGCCAAGCCCCTCTAACATAAAAGAAGTGAGGCAGTTCCTCGGGTTGGTAGGCTACTACCGAAGGTTCATCCCCAGGTTCACCAAGATGGCAGCCCCTATGCAGGACCTCCTTATAGGACAATCTAAGACCAGAAGCCAAAAGCCACCCTTCAAGTGGGACAAGCCGGAAGAGGAGTCCTTCCGCCAGCTGAAGATGGCCCTCACGGGGGATGAGATCCTGGCCTACCCTGATTATGGCCAGCCTTTTATCCTCCACACAGACGCCAGTAATGTGGGGCTGAGAGCCGTACTGTCACAGAACCAACAGGGCAGAGAAAGGGTGATCGCGTACGCCAGCCGGAAGCTGAGGCCCACCGAGAGAAACCCGGAGAATTACAGCTCCTTTAAGCTGGAGTCCTTGGCAGTGGTGTGGGCCGTAACAGAACGTTTCAAGCATTACCTGGCCTCTGTGAAGTTCACTGTGTACACGGACAACAATCCGTAGACACATCTGGACAATGCGAGACTTGGTGCCCTAGAGCAGCAGTAGATGGCCCGGCTAGCAAACTATGACTTCACCATCAAGTACCGGGCAGGCCGAGCCAATGCCAATGCAGATGCCCTATCGAGAATGCCCCACTTGCCCGATGAGGGAGAAGATCCAGACGAGTTGGAGGAAATAGAGCTCCCTGCATTCCACCGGTACGGGGCCACTCAGTACTCCCACCGTGTAAGAGACAAAGACTTGACCACTGTCATGTTCAATCCCTTACCTCACCACGGCTGGGCTGAAACGCAAGATAGTGACCCTGCAATTCGCCTGGTGAAAGACCTGTTGACCCAGGCAGACGCTAGCCCTGGCTCGGACGCTCCAGAGGAAGCCAAGCAGTTATGGAAGGAGAAAAGCAGGCTATTCCTCTACGAAGGTAAGCTGTGCAGAAGGCTTGTCAACTACCGGACGCACGAGCTGACCTGGCAGGTAATGGTCCCGAGACGAGATGCAGCAATGGTCCTGGAGGCCTACCATGACAGAGCAGGACACTTCGGGTGGAAGAAACTGGAGTTCCTGCTGAGAGAGCGGTTCTACTGGGTCGGAATGAGAGGGGCCATATAGAAGTGGTGCAGGGACTGCGGCCCATGTAACCTCAGAAGGAAGGACGGTACCAGCCAGAAGACACCCTTGATGCCCATCGTCACCAGGCAGCCTCTTGAGCTCGTAGCTCTGGACCATGTGAAACTGGCTCCAAGCCGGTCGGGCTACGTCTATGCCCTGACAATAGTGGACCACTATTCCCGGTTCCTGGTGGTGGTTCCTGTTAAAGACTTGACAGCCCAAACAGCGGCCAGAGCCTTCCAACAACACTTCTGCCGTCCACACGGGTATCCGGAACAGGTCTTGACAGATCAAGGTCCAGCGTTTGAGGCTGAAATCTTCCAGGAGTTCTGCAACCTCTACGGCTGTAAGAAGATTCGGACAACGTCTTACCACCCACAAACCAACGGGCTGTGTGAGAAAATGAATAATATCGTCATTGATCTCCTCAAAACGTTGCCCCTGGAAGAACGCAGCCTGTGGCCGGAGAAGCTGCCAGACCTGATAGACTTATACAACCATATCCCGGTGAATGCTACAAATTGCACCCAGGCTTACCTGATGAGGGCAAGACCAGGTAAGCTGCCGATAGACCTGGAGATGGGAGTCCTGACCCCCGAGGACACCTCCCCAGACGCGGACTGGGATACGGAACGGCGGCTACAGTACAAGAAGGTACAGGAGAGTGTGGAGAGGAGTCTGGCTCAAGCGAGAGAAAAGCAAGAGAGGCTCTTCAACCAACACGCCCCTGCTGGTCCCCTGGAACCTGGTGAGCAGGTCCTGAAGCGGAAGAGAAGGCTTCACAAGCTAGATGACCAGTGGGAGAGCGACCCGTACACAGTACTGCAGTCCAACCACAACAACCCGAAGGTATGTGTAATTACCAAGGATGGAGGAGAAACCACTAGCACCGTCTCCAGAGACCACCTAAAAAGGTGCCCCAAGCAACTACAGAGTGCAGGAGAAGATCAAGATGACCTTGAACCCACAGAAGACAAGAAAGAAATGATCAGCACAGTTCTTGGAGAGTTCCCCCGGTCCTGGACTCGGATAAATGATGCAATAGTGGTACCCGTCCTACACTTCCTTCAACCAACCCAGCAGGAACCTACAGGAGAGCAGGAGGAATCAGAAGACCAAGCAGCCCTAGAGGCAGAAGAACCCATGCCAGCAGCCCAGGAGAGTCAACCCTCTGCTGACAGTGAGCCTGCCATACCTGCGGTAAGCCAAAGGACCCGCAGATAGCTGCCTGCACTGCCTGTAAACCCAGCTAGTAGCTGTACCCTGAATGCTAGTGGGGAAAGTCAGGTTAGACCACCACCAGACAGTGGGTTACGCAGGTCAACCCGGAGCACTAGGGGGCAAATACCAGCTCGCTGGAAGATCTAAATGCTGTATATTGTAAATGTTTTATGTTTGTTGCCTGGTTGCTAATTATGTTTTTCCAGTCTTTCTAGTTCATGGACTAACAGGTTATGGACGCTGAATAACCGGAACTGTCTTTTAGATAGTTGCACTTGGTGCCCTCTTTCGAAGATGGCCAAGGAAGAAAAATCTGTCCGGTGTGGCCTCCTTGTGGCCCAAAGTAGAGAGCTCAGCCTTGTCGCCACGCCCAAGGCCAGGAACTTGGGGTTTATGGAAACAGGTCCCCACACCGTGGAAAACTTCACCTTGTTGGGTGACATGGACACCCGGTCATGGAAGCGCCGTGACCTCAAGGACAAAATATACTTGTATATATGTTATGTTGTCATTTATACCCTGTATTTGTGTTTCCTATTTAGTCCGGAGTACTACATTTTACTAGGGGAGAATGTGTCACCCCAGGCCTGGATGCCACAAACAATAATCTGTGTCTGAGAACAGGAGGGAGGTTCCCTGGTTAGGGACAATTAGCATACAGCACCTCCTGTCCCAGGCCAGCAGGGGGAGCTGGCTGCCCCTATAAAAGCTGGAACTGGGGGCAGGGTTAGAGAGAACTGGAAGACCTAGCTCAGGAGTGACACTAGTCCCAGAGAAGGAGGGACAGTTCAGCTGTAGCTGAGGAGTCCGTGAGGCAGAGGAGAAACTGCAAGCCAGGGACAGAGGTGACGAGAGCCGGTCCTGGAAGAGAACCAATCTACCGGACATTGGGGTCCGAGGCTGTCAGGGTTACAAGCCCAGCAGCAGAGAACCAACCTGCGAGGGATTTCAGGTCCCTTGGCCTAAGAAGCCTGGAGGCTCCACCACACAGAGGAACCAGTACATCGAGGAGCAAGCAACAGGTACCCAAGGCCCTAGTCGCATGCCATACAGGAGAGAAGTACACGGCCAGCTCAGGGACGGGGGCTATTACACCACGAAAAGGGGGATAGTCAGAAAGAGCATAGAGAGAACGGTAGGCCTACACACTCACCCTGACCAGTGGGGCTCGCCCGAATGCTCTCAGACACCCAGGCCCATTCCTAACCGGTACTGTTGGGTCATTAATAATATCTACAATAAAGACCCTGAACTGTTTGAAGCGGACTCTGAACTCTTACTATTGCGGCCTGCACTATCACCCCCAACATCCACCTACACTGCCCTGAGGCTACACTCTTCCCGTGGGGAGTTATCCTACACCTGTGCTGCACACCAACACCAGCCTCAGCAGTCTGCCTCGCAGCGGCGGTTATCCCTGACCGCAATCCACGGGTGGCGTAGTCGGACATTCAAAACACTGATAAATAGACTGCCACCATTTGGTCTGACCACCCTGAGCCACGGGATCGGGTTGCCACTACTACCCCCATCAGCACCGTACACTAGAAGGCCCGGTTCCGTGTACCCCACGGCCCAGGGGGCGAGTCATGTGCATCAAATTATACATACACATATGGGGCAGTGGGGCTTCATACTATATACAGGTGCTTCTCACAAAATTACAATGTCATTAAAAGTTAGTTTATTTCAGTTCTTCAATGCAAAAAGTGAAACTCCTATATTATATAGAGTCATTACACACAGAGTGATCTATTATATAGAGTCATTACACAGAGGGATCTATTATATAGAGTCATTACACACAGAGGGATCTATTATATACAGTCATTACACACAGAGGGATCTATTATATAGAGTCATTACACACAGAGGGATCTATTATATAGAGTCATTACACACAGAGGGATCTATTATATAGAGTCATTACACACAGAGTGATCTATTATATAGAGTCATTACACACAGAGAGATCTATTATATACAGTCATTACACACAGAGGGATCTATTATATAGAGTCATTACACACAGAGGGATCTATTATATAGAGTCATTACACACAGGGATCTATTATATAGAGTCATTACACACAGAGGGATCTATTATATAGAGTCATTACACACAGAGGGATCTATTATATAGAGTCATTACACACAGAGGGATCTATTTTAAGTGTTTATTTCTGTTAATGTTGATGATTATGGCTTACAGCCAATGAAAACACAAACATCATTATCTCAGTAAATTAGAATACTTCATAACAACAGCTTGAAAAATGTTTTTAAAATCCGAAAAGTTGGCCTACTGAAATGTATGTTTAGTAAATGCCCTCAATACTTGTTCGGGCTCCTTGTGCATCAATTACTGCATCAATGCGGCAATGTGGCATGGAGGGATCAGCCAGTGGCACTGCTGAGGTGTTATGGAAGCCCAGGTGGCTTTGATAGCAGCCTTCAGCTCATCTGTATTGTGGGGTCTGGGGTCTCATCTTCCTCTTGACAATACCCCATAGATTCTCTATAATAGATTCTCTATGGGGTTAAGGTCAGGCGAGTTTGCTGCCAATCAAGCACAGTGATACTGTTGTGTGTAAACCAGGTATTGGTACTTTTGGCCGTGTGGACAGGGGCCAAGTCCTGCTGGAGAATGACATTTCCATCTCCATAAAGCTTGTCGGTAGAGGGAAGCATGAAGTGCTGTAAAATGTCCTGGTAGACGGCTGCGCTGACTTTGGTCTTGATAAAACTCAGTGGACCTCCACCAGCAGATGACATGGCCCCCCAAACCATCACTGATTGTGGAGACTTCACACTAGACCTCCAGCAGCTTGGATTGTGGCCTCTCCACTCTTCCTCCAGACTCTGGGACCTTGATTTCCAAATGAAATTCAAAATTTACTTTTCATCTGAAAACAACACCTTGGACCACTGAGCATCAGTCCAGGTCTTTTTCTCTTTGGCCCAGGTAAGACGCTTCTGGCGTTGTCTATTGGTCATGAGGGGCTTGACACAAGCAATGCGACACTTGTAGCCCATGTCCTGGATACGTCTGTGTGTGGTGGCTCTTGAAGCAATGACTCCAGCAGCAGTCCACTCCTTGTGAATCTCCCCCAAATTTTTGAATGGCCTTTTCTTAGCAATCCTTTCAAGGCTGCGGTTATCCCAGTTGCTTGTCACCTTTTTCTACCACACTTTTTCCTTCCACGTCCATTAATATGCTCGGATACAGCACTCTGTGAACAGCTGCTTCTTTAGCAATGACCTTTTGTGGCTTACCCTCCTTGAGGAGTGTGTCAATGACTGCCTTCTGGACATCTGTCAAGTCAGCAGTCTTGCCCATGATTGTGGAGCCTACTGAAACTGACTAAGAGACCTTTTTAAATGCTTAGGAAGCCTTTGCAGGTGTTTCTTGTTAATTCTAATTTACTGAGATAATGACTTTTGTGTTTTCATTGGCTGTAAGCCATAATCATCAACATTAGCAGAAATAAACACTTAAAACAGATCACTCTGTTTGTAATGACTCTGTATAATATATGAGTTTCACTTTTTGGATTGAAGAACTGAAATAAATTCACTTTTTGATGATATTCTAATTTTCTGAGAAGCACCTGTATGTAGCAGTGTGGCAATTATACTATATACAGTCAGGAGTATAAGTACTTGATACACTGACAATTTAGAAAGTTTTTCCACCTACAAAGAATGAAGAGGTCTGTTTTGTTCTACTTAACTGCTGCAACTTGGACCTTTAACAGCATTTATATTTCACCTATGAGAAAGCATACTATGTGTATTTGGCAGATTAACTCAGGCTTGTTTATGATAAACGGAATACATGGATTGGAGTCCTATTTGTATACAGAATATTGACTATTAATGCTGGCAGAGTAAGTCTTAGGCTATATTCACACTAGGTGTTTTTTTTCTGCAGCAAAACATAATCTCTTGGCAGGAAAGAAGTAGCGTAAAAAACGCAGGTTTTGGTGTGTTTTTTGCAGTGGTTCTTGGTGCATTTTTGGTGCGTTTTTCAGGATCCCAAAGTTCAGCTTTGCTTCCACCATAGACACATGAAAACAGGTCACCATTGCAAGACATATGTTCATGAAAAAGTACACATTACAAATGTAACGGGGGTGGGGTGAATTGGTCTGGAATGGTTTATCTAAGACCCTGGCAGTCCATTGAATTTGTAGGACACTATTTACTTTCACATGACCGTGTACTGCCAACACGGGTTCCATGGTTCAACATGCCCCCATCTTCCAGCACTCACCTTTCCCCCACCAAATAAAAACACTGCACCTGTATTTCTTTGGATAAATTTGGCCACAGCGCCAATTTTATTAACAAACAACATTAACATATTAATAGTGTTATAAAATAAATAAGAAGGGAGGGTTCTTGGAGTTAAAATAAGATCTGGCATAAATTAAACCGAACTCGAACCACCATATTACCCTCAGCCGTCCATCACCAGCTCAAGGGCACCAAAAGCTCCCAGGGTAAAACCCCGTCCAGAGCCCAAAACCAAATGCCAGATCACCCCGGTTAATCAAGGCACTGCCTGTGATTATCCAATATTCTTTCCACCGGCACTTCTGTGCCAACTCCAAGAACCCCACCCCCCGCCAAGCCACTGCGACAAACCCTCATAAAACTTTACATGTCCTTTTTTAATATAACCCATCGATAATACACAATATCAATAACTCCTTTATCTCCTCCTCAGTAAAACCACCCTTTCACCATTAACTTCACAGAATACCAACAGAAAGAAGGGGTGGGTGGGTGGGTGGGTGGGAACTTTCCCCGCTGACTTCCTTCCTGGACTGACCGTTTTCCCGCACTTTTCCTTATTATATCTCCCCCCCCCCTTTCCCAATGCCCGCCCCTCCAGGTTTATAACCAATCCCGATATTGGGATTAAAATTACACCCTCGTGGCCCATCCCGGTCATGTGGGGCTTCCTTCTAGTTACACTTGCTTCCAGCCCCCTTCTTGACCGTGTACTGCCAACACGGGTTCCATGGTTCAACATGCCCCCATCTTCCAGCACTCACCTTTCCCCCACCAAATAAAAACACTGCACCTGTATTTCTTTGGATAAATTTGGCCACAGCGGCCATTTTATTAACAAACAACATTAACATATTAACAGTGTTATAAAATAAATAAGAAGGGAGGGTTCTTGGAGTTAAAATTAGATCTGGCATAAATTAAACCGAACTCGAACCACCATATTACCCTCAGCCGTCCATCACCAGCTCAAGGGCACCAAAAGCTCCCAGGGTAAAACCCCGTCCAGAGCCCAAAACCAAATGCCAGATCACCCCGGTTAATCAAGGCACTGCCTGTGATTATCCAATATTCTTTCCACCGGCACTTCTGTGCCAACTCCAAGAACCCCACCCCCCGCCACCAACGAACAGCCCTGACCACCTCAGGCTCGTGAGCGCCCCAACACAACAAAAGCCCTTTCGATCCCCTCCTGTATGACCAATGCCCATAAATCAATGCCAATATCATTCAAATATACGCCGTCCTTTTTCCAAAAATCTCCAACTCCCACTTCCAGATCAAGATGCCGCACGCTTACTCCCCCGTTCCTGGTAACAAAAGCTGATATAGCTCTGTTCAACTTTATAAGTGCCCTATTAATTCCCTTCAATGATCTGGCCTCCCTCCATTTTCCTCTGGGCATAATGTCAGACCACACTGTCAACACCTCGGGAAAAGATGTCCATAACTTTAACAGACCGATTCGAATGTCCCTCATCAATTCCCTAACCGGCCGAGCCGTCCAAATCATTTCCCCCCATATGCACCACCAAAATATCCGGAGCCCGATCCAAACGAGCTGCTTTATGGAATTCTGGCACCACCCTTCTCCAAACCATCCCTCGAAAAACCCAACCACCGAACCACCGCTTGCTCCCTGCTAAAACCCATTTGCCTACCGTCCGGCCTCACGTCCGCCCTCAGCGCCCCCCAATTGACGAAAGAGTGTCCTAGCATCCAAACTAACAACGGGACGCCACCAGCAACAAGACAACCAAAAGGTATTTGAATCTCAAAAGGCAAATTACCTAAGACCGCATACCTAATGCCTTACATAAGACAGGTAACGATCAGAACTCCACCTCCCAATACGTTTTATCACATCCTTGCCTAACCCCAAGCCATCCGCTTCTGATGCCGCACCAATTCTGAATGAATGTGACCCGTATACCTCAGGGCTAAAGCCCAGCTCAGCAATCCCCTTTTTAAACACCGTTATGAATTGAAAACGTGACAAAAAGTCTCCATTTTCATGACACAATAATGGGCCCTTCCGCCCTGGCCAAACCTGCCAATAAGCCAATAAACATCTCTTAGGACAAAGAAAAGATCCCATAACCTCACCCAATATTACTCGTTTACCTTTGCCCAATTGATCCGTCTTCCCCCACCTAATCCAAAATTCAATACCCCCATCTCGACCACTCATATCCTCAGCAAACAAACCCCCAACCTTATTCCTGCTTGGTGCCACCAATTCACCTACTCTTAGCGCGCCAAAAAACGCCAATGAAAAAGCCAACCTAAACAGTGTGGCTTCAAAAACTGAACAACAAATCTTATCCAATACAAAACCCAAACGTTCCAAAATACTAAAGGTAACCGGCCTCCTTTTATCCAACTCTTTACCTCTTCTCCTAAAGCCCTTGAGAGCTTGCTTCACTAAAAAGGACTTCGTAACATCCTTTATCCCCTGCAATTTAAAACCAAACGCTAAACCTGCAACAAACTTGCCAACTTTTGAAACCGACCATCCGCTCTCCGCTGCCCTTCCCACGAGAAACAACACCGCCATCTCTCTATCTCCATCACTCTCCATCACACCCCACTGCATAATCCAACTTTGCCATACTCGCCACGATGCCTCGTATAATGCCCAGGTCTGTCTCGTGATGGACTCCCGTTATTAACCGTCCCGCTCTTCCATAACCAGCTGCCACAAGCGCGAAGGGCATTCCTGTCCCACGTCCTCTGCCTCTGGAGCTAGCATCCGAAAACGATCCCACTGAAAACGAGACAAGGCATCTGCTATGGAATTTTGTACACGTGGAACATGTACCACTGAAATCCAAGCGTTCAGCTTAAGACAACAAAGTACTAGTTCCCTCAGTAGCCTAATCACAGGTGGAGACGAGGCCGACAAACTGTTGATGACAGACACCACTCCCATGTTATCGCAGTGAAACCGAATTCTCCTGTTGGCGAAACACTCTCCCAAATGGTAACCGCAACAACAATAGGAAACAATTCCAAAAATGCCAAGTTCCTCGTAAGACCCCACTCTTTGCACACCTTCGGCCACTCGCCAACGCTCCACCACCCTTTCCAGTAGGCCCCCGTAACCGACACCTCCTGCCGCATCCGTAAATATCTCACAATCAAAACTGCTCAAGAACTCCTGCAGGATTACTGACCTGCAGTTATAACTTTCCAAAAACAATTTCCAAACTTTTAGATCCTCCTTGTGGTCCTTATTAAGGCGAATGAAATGATGCGGCGCGCGCACTCCTGCTGTCGCTCCTGACAACCTGCGACAAAATATTCTGCCCATTGGCATAATCCAGCAGGCAAAAATTCAAATGCCCTAACAGCGACAGTAGCTCCCTCAGGGTCACCTTGCGCAACTTCCTGATCCTATCGACCTCCTGTTTAAGCAAACTCAATTTATCATCCGGTAACCGACACTCCATTCTTTCGGTATCAATTACAATGCTCAAAAAACTTAAAATGGTGCCAGGTCCTTCCGTTTGTTCTTCTGCTAACGGCACGCCAAAATGCTCTGCTACCCACACCATAGTACCTAACAAATTCCTACACAACAACGATTGCGGGGGGCCTATAAACAAGAAGTCATCCAAATAATGAATGACCGACTTAACAGAAGTCAGGTCCTTCACTACCCATTCCAAAAAGGAGCTAAACGTTTCAAACAAAGAACACGAAATCGCACAACCCATTGGCAAACACCTATCCACATAGTACTCCCCTACCCAAAAACAAACTAACAACGGGATGCTATCCGGGTGAACTGGCAACAACCTAAAGGCTGACTCGATATCAGTCTTAGCTAGCAATGAGCCTGGCCCGTATCTCCGAACCCAATGCACTGCCGCATCGAATGATGTATATTCAACCGAACACAACTCCTGCGCAATACCATCATTAACCGAAAGCCCCTTCGGGTACGACAAATGCTGAATTAAACGAAACTTATTCAGCTCTTTCTTGGGCACAACCCCCAAAGGCGAGATAATCACCTTTCTACTAGGCAATTCCTGAAACAGTCCAGCCATCCTGCCCAATTCCACCTCCTTAGCCAACTTCACACTAACCACTTCCGGATGAAGGGAAGCCGACGTCAAATTTTTAACTAAAAAGGGGGACCTCATGATCAGGAGGAGGGATTCTAAACCCTTCCAAAAAACCATCTGCAATGACCTTAGCCTTCAATTGATCCGGATACCTACTTAGAAAGGGGGGGCCATCGCGTGAACCCTCACCGGAGTCACCCCTTTAACCGGTACCCACTGTCGGCTTTCCCTTACCCTTCTTAAAGCATTTTGATGCTCCGTGCAAACTTCCGTTACAATGGGAGCACACATGTTTAAATTTACAGGAGGTCCCGAACTTGCATTGGCCGTCATTAAATTGCCAGCAAGTTCCCGCTTCCTTTTTTTTTTTGTGCTGTGTGCCCCTTGACTACTTCCCCCGTGTCCTGCTGACTGATTCCCGGTACTGTTGCTCCCGTGAAAAGACTGCCCATACCTCAGTGGGGCCATAACCTTCAACCACAACCCAATGTCCTTTTGATCCCATCTGATCTCTGGGCGGACAGCTTTCCTCTGCCTAAATTGCTCGTCATATCGTAACCACGCCTGAGCCCCATAAGTACGATGAGCCTCCCCAATAGAATCAAGATAGCAAAATAAACCTGAGCAATTATCCGGAGCTTTTTCCCCAATAACGCTAGCCAATATTGCAAAAGCCTGTAACCAATTAACAAACGTCTGAGGAATCAACCTCCACCTACGCTTCTCTTCTTCCTCTTTTTTACTATCGTCCTTTTTACCCTTATCCAGATTAAACTTTTCCAGCGGAAGAAGGGAAAAAATTTCAACATAGTCATCCCGCCAAACTTTTTCCTTTCTTCTTCTTTTTTTTTTTTTTTTTTTAAGTGTGCCCCCAACGGCCCCTCAAAGCACACATATATCTCCCCTTTTGCCCTATCATCCAGCTTTACGGTATCCGCTTTGTCCTTCTCTGCCTGTACGCAAACCGATGCCCCAGAAGGTGTCCCGGCTGCATTCACCGCCGACCTGGCCGACTCGCTCCCCACCTGAGACAACACCGGTTGACTAGGTACCCACGCCGCCGCAGGTAACAAACCCCCTTGATTAACTCCACCACCGTCTATTCTAGCCAAAATTTGCGACATGCTAAACAAAATGTCCCTAAGACCCACTACATCTGACCCACGACCTCCCCTAGTATTTTCCCCGCTGGGCCCAGCCAACTGCCTATCACCTCCCCCATCCACTAATGACCCAGCGGGCGACAAACAATACATGGACGCATACTCACCAAGCTGCGCAGGTGCTGTGTCCCTGCCAGCCGAACGTCCCGAGTCCTGATGAATCCTGGATTCGCTTTCATCCTTGCCACACTCTGATTCGCCAGACTCCTGCTGCTGCTCAAGGCCCACGCCCCTGGCCTCCTCGTCACCAGAGGGGACCTGAGCACGTGCCGATGTCCCCGTCAATCGTCTTCCGCCGGTCCCGGCTCCGGTCCTCCCCGTCATCCGCGGCACTCCTTGAATTCCAGACCCGGACTCCCTAGCCCGATCCGTGGTGGTCCATGGGTGACTGCCAGGTAGCCCTGTGCTGCTGCCCGCCGCTCCACTGGCATGAATTTGCTGACTCGAGCCAGGCAGCAGGACCCCGAATTGCTGCTGCCTGCCCGTGCACCTGGGCTGCTGTCTCCTTCTGCTGATGTCCCTGGCAGGCACCCCGACTGGTACATCGCCAGGTGTGCCTGCCGTGCTGGTGGTCCCTCTGGTCCGCTCATCCGCTCTGGGGCTCCGATTCCTGGTGGGCAAGCGGTGCCGTGCATCAACGCCGGCTTCTGCAGCGGGGGGCGTGTCCAGGCGCCCTCCGCTCGCTTCCTGAGCACCCCTGTCACATGACTCCGGTTCCGGAAGTGACGTTTGACGCACTTCCGGTAAAACCCCGCCCACCGGAAGGTGACGCGGCTGCAGCGCGAGCCTTGCTTTCGGCGCAGCCCGGGCTCTAGTATTGCGGCGCGCCGCCGTAGCAGGCCGCACTACAGCAGAGCGGGGCGCTTTGGTCGCGGACCGCGACCCGATGCTGGAGGAGCCCGCAGGCCGGCTGGGCGGATTCCTGCCGCGGCGGGCGCGCCAGCGGGGGTTTCCGCTGGCCCGCTCACCGGACGCAGGGTCCCCTGAGGGGCTACGCAGCCTGCGCCTGCTGCCCGTGCTAACCATCTCCGGGGAGAGCCTCTCGGGGGGCCGCGTCCTCCTGCCGCTTCTTCCAGATCCCGACGGGGGTTCTTCTGCCCCGGCGTTCCCCAGCAATCCCGACAGCTGGGACTCGAGCCACCCTCCACGCCTGGATCTAGCAGCCTCCCTCAGCTTGGTGATCAGGGAATCAACGGTCTCCATAGTCCTGGTAAGTGTACCAAACAATGGGAAAGTGGCAGTTTTTTTTTTTTTTTTTAAGTTCAGCAACTTTCCCCGCTAACTTCCTTCCTGGACTGACCGTTTTCCCGCACTTTTCCTTATTATATCTCCCCCCCCCCTTTCCCAATGCCCGCCCCTCCAGGCTTATAACCAATCCCGATATTGGGATTAAAATTACACCCTCGTGGCCCATCCCGGTCATGTGGGGCTTCCTTCTAGTTACACTTGCTTCCAGCCCCCTTCTTTATGGTTTGCCATTGAGTTGCTCAGGCATTGTTCATTTTCACACCTCCCTGGGCCACACGTGTTGTTCAATCTCACACCTAGCTCAACCAATGTTTACTTTGTAGGCATCACTAATTTAATTAAACTGTAATAATCCAAGCTGCTATCTCTGGTGACCAAGACAAGATGGTTTAAACTTGGGAAAATCACAAGAATAAATGTGTGTCACATACTTGCTTTTTTCACTAAAAACACAGCAAAATTTTCACACTAGTCTTTTTTTCAGCATTTTTTTCCACCACCCTTTTTTTTAATGGGTGAAAAACGCTGAAACAAGTGATATACTCTACTGCAAAAAGCCATGGAAAGCACAAAATACTGAGGACAAATAAGCAAGCTTTGTGCATGAGATTTCGGAAATCTCATAGACTTTGTTGGTACTGTAAAACGCAGCTGAAAATTTGCATAAAAAAGCCCGCTAAAAAAACGTCTAGTGTGAATATAGCCTTGTATAACAGTTCGCCAATGAGTTAGGATATATGACCACGATGCAGAAATGCTGCGGATTTTTCCTAAGCGTTTCTGCATCTCCCTGGGTTGTCAAGCGCTTTGCCAAGTGATTTTATCATCACTTGGAAAAGTGCTTGACAACTTGGTCACACTATATAATTCCATGCAACCGGCATGGATTTATATAGTGTGACCAAGTTACAATGCTGCAAATGCAGCATCAATAATAAAAAAAAAAGAATAATAATGGTGAACAATAAAAAAACCCCATTATACTCATCTTCCGATGGTCCTCGATCTCCTTCTCCAGAGCGTTCGGTGTCTTCGGCGGATCACGGTGCTGTAAAAGGACCTTCCATGACGTCATTTAGTCATGTGACAGGTCACGCGACCGCCGATGTCAGCGGTCGCGTGACCTATCACATGACTAAATGGCGTCATGGAAAGTCCTTTTACCACCGCGAGCAGCCGAAGAGCCAGCAGCACCGCCGGGAGCAGACAGGGGCCATCAGAAGGTAAGTATATGTTTATTTTTTATTTTAATTCTATTTTAACTACAGGTTCTATGGTACCCGGGTCTGGAGGAGAGTCTCTTCATCTCCAGACCCGGGTACTATCCACGCATTGAGTCGCATAATATCCACATGTGTATTTGTAGTCATGCGGATGTTATGCGTTCCAATGCAAGTCAATGGCGGCTAAAACGCAGCGACTCCGCAAAATTAAAGGACGAGCTGTGGATTTTTCCGCAATGATAATCCGCAGCGGAAATCTCCGCGGCATGTGCACAGCACATGCGGATTATCATTGGGGACCATTGCAGACCTATCACCAAGCGTTTTTTAAGTGTTTCCGCGGCGGAAGTTACGCTGCAGAAACGCCTAAAAAACGCATAGTGGGCACACAGCCTTAAAAGTTCTATGGTGAAGAAAAACACGTGAGATAATAAATGCAAAATATACAATATTTCCCATAATATGACTGAGGATATTTTTAGGGTGTATTCACTGTTTTTTCTTCTGCAGCAAAAATGCTGTGTTTTACAGTACCATCTTAGTGAATGACATTTCTGAAATCTCATTCACATGCTGCTTTTTTTGCATTTTTTTTAAATCTGCAGCTTGTCAAGTCTTTCAGAGGTTTTGCAGCATTTTTCACCTATTCAAATGAATGGGAAAAAAAACACAAGTAAAAACACCTGAATTTTAAGCAGCGTTTTTCCTGCCTCCTTTGATTTTTGAGGTAGAAATAAAATGCTGCCAAAATCCAACTTGTGAACACACCTTTATCCTGGTTGTGTTCTAATTGGATATAAAATAGAACGGCCATGATAACATGGGTAGTTAATTGTATGGTGTTTTCACTTTATATATTACCAGGCCGCATTCTATTTGCGCAGAGCTGCTCCGTGAAGATTCTATCACAAGATTCCATGATGACATCACAGGTGATGGTGACATCACTGCTCACAGTCGCTATATATACAATGCACATAGGCTAACCCGTGCCTTTCTTGGCTCTATAGTGACTGATAGCACTTGCAGTTTTTCACTATGGCTGGAATTGTTTTGGATATTCCTCAGGTAAAAGCACTATTGTTGATCCTTATGATCAATCGTCCTAACAGTGTGCTTCTACCACCCGATGGCGTCCTCAGCTTCACTCACCGGCTGGTGATGGAGCTAGTAAAGGATTGCCTGACCAAACACCGACAACGTCGTCTAACGTCAGACTATCTGACGGATTTACTTCAGAACATCAGGACATTACTACACCAGGTAAGTGGCGGACACTCTGCACAGAACATCTCAATATTAATAGATAATAATGGAGGGATAGAAGCTTTTTCTTCTAATATATCGTATTTTGCAGACCATAAGACACACCAAAAATTTTTGGGAGGTAAATAGGAAAAACATTTATTATAATAAAATGGGGTTCTGTCTTATAGTCCTGTCTTATAGTCCGAATTTTCAGTTGCTTACTGAGGGGGGTGGTGGCAGTGGAGCGAGGTCACAGGAGGCAGAGTCGCTGCTGCAGGAAGTCGGCAGTAGGAGTGGGGCACTGCTGCGGGCCCCAAGCTGGGAGGAGCGGGGTGTCCAGAAGGTGCGAGGCTGCGGGCCCTGGGCTTCAAGGAAATGTTAGCGGTAATTCAGGAGGGGAGGCCCTGCTCTGCTTATTGATTTCTCTGCAGTGGGCTTCAAGAAGTAGGCTGCTGGAGATGGCCAATACGCAAATTGAGATCTCAGCTCGTCATTGAGCCGAGATCTAAATCTGCACATGCACTGCCTCCAGCGGCCATTTGCCTGAAGCCCACCGCCAGAAAATCAATGGGCAGAGCGGGGACTCCCCTCCTAAATCACCGCTAACATTTCCTTGAAGCCCAGGGCCCGCAGCCTCGCACCTCCTGGATACCCCGCTCCTCCCAGCTCGGGGCCCGCAGCAGCGCCCCACTTCTACTGCCGGCTTCCTACAGCAGTGACCCTACCTCCTGTGACCTCACTCCACCACAGCCACGCCCCTGGTAAGCTACATTCAGACAATTATTATTATTAATAATCTGTCTGATATGCTGGGGTGGAGAGTTCCAGAGTAGGGGGGATGCACGGGAGAAATCTTGTATGCGATTGTGGGAAGAGGAGATAAGAGGGGAGTAGAGAAGAAGATCTTGTTAGGATCGGAGGTTGCGTGCAGGTAAGTACCGGGAGACTAGGTCACAGATATATGGAGGAGACAGGTTGTGGGTGGCTTTGCATGCCAAGGTTAGGGTCTTGAACTGGAGTCTCTGGGTAATGTGGAGCCAGTGAAGGGATTGGCGGAGCGAGGGGAGAAGCCAGGGAATAGCGGAGGGACAGGTGGATTAGTCAGACAGCAGAGTTTAGGATAGATTCGAGGGGTGCGAGAGTGTTAGAAGGGAGGTCAAAAATTTTGGAAAAAAAGGCATCTTATAGTCCAAAAAATACGGTAAAACACAACGAGTCCCCAAATACAGTATGTAGTCATTTTATCTGCAGACAGAGAACCGATGTCACCTACAATTTCCGCCTCCATTCTGACCGCTCTCATCTCAAAATTCTCCTTTCCATTGTTCCTTCTTTATAGGCTGAAGAAAGATCTCAGACTGAAGATTTGGCTGTCTTTAAAGAACTGGCCGAAAAAGTCCTGTCTATACTAGAACGCTCATTGGAACGCCCGGTAAGGATCAATATTAATAGACGTATCTTAATCCACCGTATCTGAGGAGACTTTCTGAGAAAAGGTCTGAAGATGGCGCGGGATTTGTATCGTTACAATTGGTGCATCTGTAAATGTTGGTTTAGTCCTTCATGATTTATGTATTTGGTGATTTAGTGAAATCTTCCACATATTAATTATATATATTATATCTATCAGGAAACAACAGGAGGCGACGCCAAATATGGGCAAAATGTGACCCCGAAAATCCCTGACCCTAATAGGAGTCAGCCGGAGCTGAACAGCGATCTGATTACAGGTGAGCGATCACCCGACCTTCTACAAGGAATGTCCAGATATTACAGAGGACGGAGGATAATGTTAGATTTACTCTCTACTCTGTGTAATGGGAACCTGGCAGCACATTGTTACATATAGAAGTAGTGGTGTGACGGTATAGGCCATTGTCCCCTAATAATAATTGTTTGTAGAAATCCAATGTGCCAGTCAGGATAAATGTAAAGTAGACACCATATACAAATCAGAATGGAAGTGCACTGGGGGCGTGAAAGAAGAAATCCAAGTGCAGTGACACGCCCCCAGTGCACTTCCAGGCTAATTTGCAAATCTCTCCTATGTTTCAGCTCTCTTACCATCACTCATATGTGCAGCGTGGGTGGGGGGTTCCTCATTCATGTGATGGAGGGTCCATTCTGCAGTGCTATAGCAAGTAACATGAAATAAATTAAATTTAAATTGCATTACTGCTCTAGAAAATGGGAAAAAACTAAGATACTGAGCACATAATTTGGCCAATTCATGAATGCCCAGCAGCCAATGACAGGGCGATCTTTTTGTTGGAATCCTCTCCTAATGTGAATCCTCTCCTAGGCTGAAGCCTACATTTATATGGGTAGGTAGGATCCTGTTGTAATTAAAGCCACCCCGGGCTGATGGGTGGAGATAGGTACTCAGCAAAAAAGTTCGCCTTGCTGTGACTGCTGGGCATGCACCGAGCAAAAGAAGGTCGCCTTGCCGTGGCTGCTAGGCATGCACCCAGCAAAAGAAGGTCGCCTTGTCGTTACTGCTGGGCGTGCACCCAGCAAAAGAAGGTCGCCTTGTCGTGACTGCTGGGCATGCACCCAGCAAAAGAAGGTCGTCTTGCCGTGACTGCTGGGCATGCACCCAGCATAAAAAAAGGTCACCTTGCCGTGGCTACTTGGCATGCACCCAGAAAAAGAAGGTCGCCTTGCAGTGGCTGCTGGCCATGCATGAATTGGCCAAATTATGCGCTAAGTATCTTCCTTTTATCCTATTTTCTACAGCAGTAATGCAATTCAAATTTCATTTATTTCATGTTTACATGCTATAGCGTTACAGAGTGCAACTTTGTTAGTTATGTATTTGGATGGCTACTCTTAGTATGCACCTGTTCACACCCATTTTCTTTTCGGAAGTGATGGTCAGTCTTTTGTTATTTATGAAGGGGTTCCTCCATCATTTACATTACATTTATCTATGGATTCCCCGTATATTCTCATATTTAGAATCCCCATATAACGAGTATTAATCCCATTTACAGACATCTTGTCATTTCTCCGTTATATTGCTGTATTATCTATGTAGGAATAATATCCTCTAATACATTTCATTTCTTCATCATTATTTTAGAAACAACTGAGCTGTCGAATCCTAACAATGGAATTAGTGAGATCCCGGAGATCCAAGAATCCGTAAGTATCATAGAGGGGGATGCGTGTGTGTCATCAGATCATGGGGTGTGAATGACTCGTCCAGTATTATCCCCCATACAACCATGGGACGTCTCTATTCTAAGTGTAGATGACCCTATGGTGTTAATTACATTTGAATTACAGGGAATCTGTCACCAGGTTTATGCTATTTGGTCTGAGAGAAGCATGATGCAGGGACAGAGACCCTGATTCCATGTGTTGATTACTTTACTCGGTGGAGAAGTTGTGATAAAATCACTATTTTTTTCTTCTGCAGAGCTCTGAATGCTGAGTCTTGTATAACCCCGCCCACACCATTGATTGGCAGCTTTCTGTGTACACTGTGCATAGGCAGAAAGCTGCTAATCAGTGGTGGAGGCAGGGGTACAGAGCAATAGGACTACCTGGCTAGACAGATAGTCTTCTAGTGATAATCTACTGATTTTATTGAAACAGCCACACACAGCCTAGTAAGTAACACATCACTGGAATCAGGGTCTCTGCCCCTACATCATGGTGCTTTCAGAATACATAGTAAACACCTGGTGACAGATTACCTGTAAGTCCTCCTCTGTGTGATCTCCCACATTATCCAGAATGTTATAGTAATGTATGATGACCGTTGCAGGGCGGCTCCAGGATTTCGTGGGCCCTGGGCGAAAGAGTCTCAGTGACCCCTTTAACACATACCACGATTCATGATGCACAGATACCGCAGATAAATATATATATATATAGTACAAGCCCGAAGATTTCTCTTCTTACATTACATGAGCGATATCTATTGTAAATTCCACAATAACTCAGAAAGCGGCGAATCCTCACAGCTCACAGTGCAGACCGGACAGTAATGTCCTCCACACAGTATAATGGCACCACATAGTCCTCTATACCGTATTATGAGCTCCATATATTGCTCCATATAGAATAATGGACCCCATAAAATGCTCCACGCAGGCTGTGCTCCCATATAATGCCCCATGCAGGCTGTGACCCCACACATAATGCCCCATGCAGGCTGTGCCCCCCACATAATGCCCCATGCAGGCTTTGACCCCCCACATAATGCTCCATGCAGGCTGTGACCCCCACATAATGCCCCATGCAGGCTTTGACCCCCCACATAATGCCACATGCAGGATGTGCCCCCCCCCCACATAATGCCCCATGCAGGATGTCCCCCTCCCACATAATGGCCCATGCAGGATGTCACCCCCCATATAATTCCCCATGCAGAATGTCCTTCCCACATAATGCCCCATGCAGGCTGTGCCCCCCACATAATGCCCCATGCAGGCTGTGCCCCCCCACATAATGGCCCATGCAGGATGTCACCCCCCATATAATTCCCCATGCAGGATGTCCCCTCCACATAATGCCCCATGCAGGATGTCCCTCCCCACATAATGCCCCATGCAGGATGTCCCCCACACATAATGCCCCATGCAGGATATCCACGCCACATAATGCCCCATGCAGGATGTCACCCCCCATATAATTCCCCATGCAGGATGTCCCCCCCACATAATGCTCCATGCAGGATGTCCCACCCCACATAATGGCCCATACAGGATGTCACCCCCCCATATAATGCCCCACGCAGGATGTCACCCCCCCATATATTGACCCATGCAGGATGTCACCTCTCACCCCATATAATGCCCCATGCAGGATGTCACTTCTCCCCCCATATAATACCCCATGCAGGATGTCACTCCCCCCATATAATGCCCCATGCAGGATGTCAACCCCCATATAATGCCCCATGCAGAATGTCACCTCTCACCGCATATAAAGCCCTATGCTGGATGTCACTTCCCCCCCATATAATGACCCATGCAGGATGTCACTTCTCCCCCTCATATAATACCCCATGCAGGATGTCACCCCCCTATATAATGCCCCATGCAGGATGCCCCCCCATATAATGCCTCATGTAGGATGTCACCTCTCACCCCATATAATGCCCCATGCAGGATGTCACTCCCCCCCATATAACGCCCCATGCAGGATGTCACTTCTCCCCCCCATATAATACCCCACGCAGGATGTCCCTACCTCCCCCCCATATAATGCCCCATGCAGGATGTCACTTCTCCCCCCATATAATGCCCCATACCTCCATACATAAAAAAAAAAAAATCAAATGCTCACCTCACTTCTCACCAGCTGTGGAGAGGTAAGTATTGTGCTGGTCGTGGTTCTGGGAAAGCATTGGGGGAGGGGAGCAAGGCCCACTAGCTGGCGCTGGCACCACTCTCCTCTGCTCACCGGTCCCATAGCGCGCCAGGGTGCCTGACAGCAAGTGGGCCCCTCGCCTACTCAGGGCCTCGGCACTTGCCTGGGTGTGCTGGGTGCTAGCGCCAGGTCTGCCCAGCGTCCGGTTTGTATCCTCCCAACATCATATCAGTGTAAATCATCTGGGACATAATATGGGGGGAGAAGTTTTTGCATCTGTAACTTTTTTCCTGCATCTTCGATAAATCAGTATTATTTCTTATTATTTTATAGAGCGTGATGGATTCATTGGTTCCGGCGAGAAAGCCGCATATGAGCGACTATGAAACTTCCAAACTCATCAGCAGTGGAAATTTTGGGTGAGATTTCTGTTGCCATAATCCACATTTCTCAGGGTTCCCTATGACAATGCTTCTGCCCCTGCACTCTGCCATTCAGTGTTATCATAGGGAAATTATATGATCTGTAGCAAATCAAACTGTAAGGAAAGCGATTTAAATAATATAATTACATATAATATAATATATAATAATATAATATTATTACATTCGCCTGTGCTAGACCCTCATCTGTTCTTATGCTGCCTCCTCCACCTGAGCTTTTCTGCTCTCCACTCTGATCTTTGTTTTGATGGGGGGGCTCCATTATGAAGCTGATCAGAGAAGTTGGCTACACATGGTCACATGAAGGGTGACACCATGTTGACGTCAATGACATCTACACCCTCCACCATGACCATGTGGGCCCAATCACTGGCCTCAGCAGCAGAAGAGAGCCCTGGAGCACATTCATTTTGGACCAATTTTATTTGCACTAAATTGTATTTGGTCAGTTATAGCGAATCTGCCCAAAGAGAATTTCGATAGATTCTCGTATCTATAATGTGACCTGGGTGATGGCTCCGGCAGAAGTGGCATTGTGGAGACCTCCCATAGGTGATCTATGTAGTGCTATTTTATGTATTTCTAGATGTGGATTTATAGTGGCGGCCAGACTTCTAGTATTAAACATATGCAAATTGTCTCTTCAGAGAGGAAGCAAACTAGAACTCCACCTATAGGAAGTAGCAATCCTAAAAGTCAATATCGACCCTTTAACGAGCCTTGTCACATGACTTAGGATAATAGCCAAAACCAAAATCTCAATTTTCAGGAACTGTGTTCTGGGGTACTGCCCCTCTTCAGTGCAAAGTGTGAGATATGGTTTGACTGGGTGAGAGGTGTCTGACCGGTATCCAAGGGGTTGACGTTTCTCCTTGCGGACATGAGGAGACTTTTAAGCCGCAATGCTCCTCTGGGAAATAGGATTGCTACTTCCTATAGGTGGCACTAGGGTACTAGTTCTCTTCCTCTCTGAAAAGAGACAATTTGCATATTTCCCAGAAGAGCATTGCAGCTTAAAAGTCTCCTCACCTTGACATGCTTAACATGGCTTTTTCCGCAAGGAGAAACGTTACCGCTTGGATCCCGGTCAGATGCCTCTCACCCAGCCAAACCATATCTCACACTTTGCACTGATGAGTGCTTGTACCCCAAAACATAGTGTCCGAAAATTGAGATTTTGGTTATGGCTATTATTCCATGTCATGTGATAAGGCTCGTTAAAGGGTCGATATTGACTTTTAGGATTACTACTTCCTATAAGGGGCACTAGAGTTCTAGTTCTCTTCCTCTCTGAAGAGACAATTTGCATATTTCCCAGAGGATCATTGAGGCTTAAAAGTCTCCTCACCTTGACAAGCTTAACATGTCACTCTCCGCAAGGAGAAATGTTACCCCTTGGATACCAGTATTAAACATATAATGATTTCTATGGATGGATTATTAATAAGGATTTATTATAACCGATGGATTCTCTTCTCTCCAGGGCCGTCTACTTAGTGCATCATAAAGACTCACACCAGACCTTTGCTATGAAGAAAATGGCTAAGCGGAACCTAAATACTGCACAGAGATTGGAATGGGCCTTTTTGGAGAGGGACATCTTAACATTTGCTGATTGTCCCTTTGTGGTCTCCATGCTCTGCTCCTTTCCAACTAGATCTCACCTGTGTATGGTCATGGAGTATGTAGGAGGTAAGACACATCTATTGTATTATATTCAGCCCATGTCTGCTTTCATCTTATCACTGCTCATATCATTAGGACATTGTTGGTTACATCCCCACAGAGCATTTACTATAGGTTATCTATTACCAAGATGCTCGTAAATTCATTGATCTTGGTGCAGGGGCGCTATGGGGCTCATCAGTCGGAGGGGGTCTGTCGACGCTCGGCAGTGGGCAGCATCCCTCCACCTGTCATCACAATTTCAGCGGTATTTGCTTCTTCAAGGAGGTGGGGCTGGTGGGGGCAAAAATACTGAGTAGGTGGCTAGTAGGGGCCAAAATACTGAAAGGGGGCGGTATGACTAGATATGGGGGGACTGTGAATGCTGAGTGGAGGTCATCATATTAAGTGGGGTGCTGTGGGGGTCCTCACTCTATATGGAGGCCCCCATTCTGTGTGAGGACATCATACTGAGTGGGGAGTTATGCGGACCATTATATTGTGTGAGGGACTGTGGGAACCATTATCCTGAGTGGGAGGGTTGCTGTGGGTGCCATCACACCGAGTAGGGGGTTGTGGCTGGCCTCCTTCTAAGTGGTGGCCTCCTTAGGAGGATTCACTGTGGGGATACCATACTCATTGAGTGTGGGTGTGGGCATTTTTGGGAGCATCATACTCTAAAATGGCCATAAAAGTTGTATTGCTGGTGAGAACACCAAGCTGCTTCAACAGGGATATAAATATATTTCTTTTTTATTTTTTAGGGTGGGGGGCAATTATGTAGCACCCTGAGGATTCGGCTGCTACAGGTGTATTGCACCTCAACCCAGAGGTGTGATATTCCACTCCCGGGTAAGGATGGAGTGTGGAACTGAGCTCAGTTAGCTGCATGCACTACACACATCCCATTTCCGGGGAACAGACCGACGGTACTCCCACCAGTTTATGTGCAGGTACGACAGTGTCTGTTCCTGGCTGGAGTGGGAGGGGGGTGGAACATCCCAGTAGTGTAGGGGCAGATAGGGGGAGCAGCCTGGGTAAAGCTAGGAGCTCATTGGGTGCTGGTCACCTGAGCTCACACATAGAGGGAGTATATAAGGTGGGAACCATCTTAGATCAGGGTCAGTCTGTGAGACGTCAGTCTTTTGTAGAGGTTTGGTCAGTCTGAGAGAGCCTGAGAAGCAGAGAGAGAGGAGAAAGAAGGACCCAGAAGGGGGAGAAGAGGGAACTCCAAGAACCCAAAATTAGATCAGAGGGTGAAGAGTTGGCAACAGGGTACCGGATCCCAAGCTGGTGGAGGCTACAGCACACCTTAGCCAGAGACCGGAGGTCGTGGGCAGGATCTGCCACGACCACCCACTAAATCCACCCGGAAGGCAAACCAAGAATAGGGTCAGGGAACCCAGAGACAAGGGTTTACCAACAAGAGGCCCGAGGGAGCCGGACTTAGGTGGATCCCTGGTGGGGAAGGCCAGAGAGAAGGACAAGTCAGAAAGGGAGCTCAGGACCACGCTCCAGAATCACCTGGGTGTTGGCCGAGTCCAAGACCTGGTGGACGCAGCACGGCTCGGGCGGTCACTTAAGGCCAGAGTGACCACAAGAACAGCAGTAAGTAAAAACCCTGAACTGCACAGCCCGGTTAGGAGTCTTCTTAACATCCACACTGCACCACCACTACCACCATCCTCTACACCTGACCCCCTGAGGCTATACCCCTCCCGTTGGGGGTTATACTACCAGAGCTGCACAAGCACCACCAGCCTCAGCGGACCCTGCTGAAGCGGCGGCCGTATTGACCGCAAATCAACGGGTGGCGTAGTCGACACAAAGAACACTAATAACATCTGTAAGGTCTGCCACACACTGAGCTTGACACCCTGGGCACGGACCGGGTCACCGCCACTCGGAGACTACAACCCCCATCTGATCCGGCTCCGGGTATTCCCCCAAACAACACTGGCCCAGGGGGCGCGTCAACTTTGGCGTAGTCGGCAGGATAACGTGCCCGCAACAACCGGGTACTGCGTGCCTGAAGAAAAGTTCACCGTTACCTCAAAAAGAAGTCTCCCGCCGGTTCCGGAGGGTCCCCGCCAACGGACCCCATCACAGGTCGTTTCCCGCCGGTTGTCCGCCATTTGCAGCTTTTTCCCGCCATGCATGGAGTTTCCCGCCACAGGGAGACGATTCCCGCCATTTCCAAAGATTTCCCGCCTTGGAAGAGCGGACGCCATTATGGGCGTGCCAGAGGGTGGCAAGAGGTCACCTCCCATCGTGGGCCAGGTCGAAGAATGGCGCCAAAAGCGGAAACCGCGCCCACCAACAGAGACTGTGATGCTGGAAGTGTCCATCAGCGTAAAAGAACTGCCCCTGGAACTGACAATCACAAAGTTGCCCCGGGACCACCCTCAATGTGGGCGGAGACAGAACAAGAGAACGAAGATGGGTGTCGCCTGGAGCAGTCTGGAGAGAGCGCACCCGGAGACAAGAAGTCTGGAGAGGAGTCCAGAGAAAGCCTACCCGGAGATGGAGGGAGAGTCAGGCAGCACCGACCCAGTGGTCAGGAGCCTGCTACAAGCCACAACCCCACTAGGCCTAGTGGAGGTCCTGGCACAGCTCCCCCGAGACCGGGAGTGTGCACAGACTGCGCTGGAGAGCCTCGCACGGAGGATGGCCCGGGTACAGCGAGAGACGTTGGCGGAGTGGAGCAGAGAGATGGCCCAGCAGACCGAAACCCGTCAGCGGAGCACGCCACCCGAGACGAGGAGACAGACCGCCTCTGAGGATGGTGCAGGAGGACTGAAGGCCGGAGACGGCGCCGAGAAGGGAGCTGAACGGATGGAGGCAGGTAAAGGGGACGTCTCTACCCCGAGCCGGGAAACCGCGTGCCTGCCCCAGCTCCCCGTCGCAGAGCCCGAAGTTCCCCCTGCCGTGCCCGTCGCTGCATCGTCACCGCCGCCGACTAGGCCTCAACCGGAAACCGCGGCCGCGACCCCTGTGACGTCACACGCCTCGACCTCGAGCGTGGCCAAGCAGGAAATACCACCGGCCTGGTCGCAAGGCCTAGTACACCCGGGCGCCGCAATTCCAACAGCGCCCCCTACCTCCGCGGAGCCACCGGCCTGGTCGCAGGGCCGAATAACCCAGGGCGCCGCCGTTCTTACGGTGCCCTTTGCCTTTAGGGTGCCCCAAGCCTGGTCGCAAGGCCTGGTTAACCCGGGCGCCGCTACCATCAACGCGCCCTCAACATCTAGAGTGCCGCACCTGGGTGAAGATCTATTCGCCCAGCATACATGCCCGGATGGGCAGCCCTTCATATGGCCCCAGGAGTATATTCAGCTGGAACTCCAAAAGGCAAGGCCCATGTGCGAGCCCCTGATTCCGGCTCCGAAGCCCGTAAAGAGGACCTCGCCCCCGCTGGAGGAGGCACAGTTTGAGTGGGATCCCACTGGAGAAGACCTCATGGGGTTCACTCAGGAGACTCGGGCGGCCGCAGCGGAGCGTGCAGAGTGCTGCCGCCAGCAGCTCGAGGTCTTCGAGAAGGAGCGGAGAGAGAGGCGGGTCCGGGAACAGCAGATGCAGATAAGAAGCGCGGAGCAGAAGAGCCGGACCAGGAGGAATCCCCGTGCAGCTCATGGTCCCCCTTCCACCGGGACTGTGATAAAATTCAACATGCGGCATGGGTGGGGCTTCATTAGAGACCATCATACCCCCGGCGACGTCTTTGTGACCCGCAGAGACGTAGAAAGCCATCTGCCGGAGGGACACAGAGGTCGTGACCTGTATGTAGGGGACGAGGTCACCTTCACCCGGCACAAGTGTGCCAAAGGACCCTACGCCCTCCATGTGCATCGCCTGACGGAGGAGGAGCTGCGGTGTGAAGAGGAGCAAGAGGACCCGGACGGGTCTGAAGAAGGAGCAGGAGGACGCCGTCGTTGAAGTACGGTAGAGAGAGACTGTACATAGTTACCCGTCAGGGTATAAGAACTGTTCTAGTTAAAATATAGTCCCCGTTGGGACCAGCCAATTGAACTGAAACCCGTGTGTCCCTGTTCCCACTGACCGAGGACTGAGAGCGGTCATTCCTCCCTAATACCTGGCCGAGGACTGAGAGCGGCCATATTTCCCTTGTATATAGTTGCGCTTCCTAAGGCGCCCCCTACCGGTTTTATAGGAAACTGTTTTCTTCCAAGAGAGACTGTCGCACCTTACCCGGTCACAAGTTGCACCGTGGCCGGAGGAACAAGAATGTTATTTATGAAAAGTTTTATATGAAAAGTTTGATAGCTGATAATATATATGATGTTTTATATGTTGATGTTTATGAAAAAAAAAAAAAATTGTATGTTTTGATGTTTTGTGATCTTACAGCCCGAGGACGTGCTGTGGTTTACCAGGGGGGAATGTAGCACCCTGAGGATTCGGCTGCTACAGGGGTATTGCACCTCAACCCAGAGGTGTGATATTCCACTCCCGGGTAAGGATGGAGTGTGGAACTGAGCTCAGTTAGCTGCATGCACTACACACATCCCATTTCCGGGGAACAGACCGACGGTACTCCCACCAGTTTATGTGCAGGTACGACAGTGTCTGTTCCTGGCTGGAGTGGGAGGGGGGTGGAACATCCCAGTAGTGTAGGGGCAGATAGGGGGAGCAGCCTGGGTAAAGCTAGGAGCTCATTGGGTGCTGGTCACCTGAGCTCACACATAGAGGGAGTATATAAGGTGGGAACCATCTTAGATCAGGGTCAGTCTGTGAGACGTCAGTCTTTTGTAGAGGTTTGGTCAGTCTGAGAGAGCCTGAGAAGCAGAGAGAGAGGAGAAAGAAGGACCCAGAAGGGGGAGAAGAGGGAACTCCAAGAACCCAAAATTAGATCAGAGGGTGAAGAGTTGGCAACAGGGTACCGGATCCCAAGCTGGTGGAGGCTACAGCACACCTTAGCCAGAGACCGGAGGTCGTGGGCAGGATCTGCCACGACCACCCACTAAATCCACCCGGAAGGCAAACCAAGAATAGGGTCAGGGAACCCAGAGACAAGGGTTTACCAACAAGAGGCCCGAGGGAGCCGGACTTAGGTGGATCCCTGGTGGGGAAGGCCAGAGAGAAGGACAAGTCAGAAAGGGAGCTCAGGACCACGCTCCAGAATCACCTGGGTGTTGGCCGAGTCCAAGACCTGGTGGACGCAGCACGGCTCGGGCGGTCACTTAAGGCCAGAGTGACCACAAGAACAGCAGTAAGTAAAAACCCTGAACTGCACAGCCCGGCTCGGAGTCTTCTTAACATCCACACTGCACCACCACTACCACCATCCTCTACACCTGACCCCCTGAGGCTATACCCCTCCCGTTGGGGGTTATACTACCAGAGCTGCACAAGCACCACCAGCCTCAGCGGACCCTGCTGCAGCGGCGGCCGTATTGACCGCAAATCAACGGGTGGCGTAGTCGACACAAAGAACACTAATAACATCTGTAAGGTCTGCCACACACTGAGCTTGACACCCTGGGCACGGACCGGGTCACCGCCACTCGGAGACTACAACCCCCATCTGATCCGGCTCCGGGTATTCCCCCAAACAACACTGGCCCAGGGGGCGCGTCAATTACAACTTTTGATATGGGGTCTTGTGATTTCTATGTACGCCACTATCTGTGTGATCTCACCAGGATGTTTCCACTCACTGCTCATTATACATCATGGTTATCTGCTCGTGGTATATCATGGTTATCTTCTGTATAAACCCCTCACCGGTCATATTTCCTTTCTTCTATAGGTGGAGACTGTGGGACCCTTCTAAGCACCAGGGGTCCTTTCTCTGTCCCCATGGCCCGCTTGTACTTTGCAGAGGCGGTACTTGCCGTGGAATATCTGCATAGTTACGGTGTGGTGCACAGAGACCTGAAGCCGGAAAAGTAAGTGCCCCCGTAGTATAATAAACTGGGGAAAGTTGTCATTTATTATCATTCAGTCTGTGAGGCTAAAACCATCTTCTCTTTTGCAGCCTCCTGATTACATCTACTGGACATATTAAAGTTACCGATTTTGGGATTTCAAAACTTGGTCTAATGATACCGAAAACCAACACCTACAAGGAATTACCAGTGGACATCTCCAGAGAGTTCCAGGACCGTGAGGTCAGCATCACCTACAAGAACTTAGCTTGTTATTTGCAAATCTCATCACACTATTGTCTCTTCTCTACTTTCTTCCTTTCTAGAGAACTTTACCACTAATATTTTATCTTCTGCATTGTGTTTTAACGATGATATCTTGTCATAATAATTGTTTCATCGATTCTCATCTCTATGTTCTGTTGGTTTCCAGTTCTGTGGCACCCCATGTTACATAGCCCCAGAGATCATCCTGAAAGAAGGCTATGGAAGACCTGTTGACTGGTGGTCATTGGGGATCATCCTGTATAAATTCCTGCTGGGATGTGTACCATTTGATGCTGATTCCCTCACTGAGCTTTATAAAAGGTTGTCATTGGTGAGTAGAATAATCCGATCATTGCGTTGATTGGTTACATTTGTTTAGTCATTTCCTTTGCTTTATGTTACAGTCCAGTAAAGAGGTTTTATTTTCTGTAATTTTCTATGTAACAGGAGAACTAATTTGGAATTGTGATCGCGCTCCACCCCTGGATGCTCAGAATCTCATCACTGAGCTGCTCAGAAGAAATCCTGTGCGTAGACTTGGGACAGGTAACAGATATACTAGTATTAATATTCCCTTATTAGACCAAGGACATATCGCTCATGTCCATGAAGATCAGCATTTCTCTATCAGCTCATCTACTGTATTTCTAGTTCTCCACACTAAGACTTTCAGTTTATTTCCTTCATGTCGGCTCAGTTTTGTCATTAGTTCAGATTACGATAAACTGTTCAGATATGGAGCCATCCCTGACTATGTCCGCATCACTTTTGTTTTTCTTTTTCTAGGAGGAGCATTTGAGATCAAGGTTCATCCATTCCTGAGTGACTTGGACTTTGACAACATTCTGAGCCAGGAGCTGGAGTATGTTCCTCAGCTTGTTTCAGACGCAGACACCAGCTTATTTATCAGTAAGTAGAAGGAGACGTCATCTAGACTAAGCGACTGTTTGTCTCATCTTCCCTAATATGTGATCATCTGTTCCCATTAATATTAGTGATAAATAGTGACTGTGTTATACTGACAACCTCTAATAATACTTCATTACCTATTTCTTGTAGATCATTCTGATATAAACAAACATCTGGTCTCAAAGGATGAGGAAGGCACAAGTGAGAACAATGAGAGCCTTGACTTCCAAAATTTTACGTCATCTTCTGAAAAGCTTTGTAAAGTAAGTATGTGATTAATAAATCCAAAATATGTAAAAAAAAATAAAAAAAACTCTAAAAGTACATAAAAAAAATATTTTATATCTTATTTTTATCCGTATTTAGCTCTGTATCATCGCTACCAGGATGGTGAACAATGAGGATCCCAATGCCCCTCCAGAGTATACACCAGAAACCAACACAAACATCTCAGAAATGTGAGTAGATTATAAAGGGTCATTACTTCATTACTGGGAGTTCCAGGCTGATCTATGTACACAACACCAAATATAGGACATAAATATCAGAATATCAAATGCAGCATCCACCGCTTCATGGTTAACGGTCATTGTACTTTTGGCTTCAGAAAATGCAGAAGATAACAGCCCATAATTGTGGCAGGTCATGCATTTTTAGCACTGCCTACTCTGTAGGAGAGCTGTAGTATTACTTGCCAGACATTCTTGGTAGTTGTGTTCTGATTAGTGTTGAGCATTCCGATACTGTAATATCGGGTATCGGCCGATATTCGCGGTATCGGAATTCCGATACTTAATTCCGATACTTTTACAATATCGGATACCGGAATCGGAAGTTCCCATAATGCCTGCGCTCTGCAGTGTCTGTGAAGGATGACAAGTTGGATGGCAGCGCGATCCAGCCTGTCATCAGAATGCCATCCCAGCGGGGGAGAATTCTCCTGATTGTTTAAAAGCCGGCGGGCGGTATAAAGCCGCCGGCTTTTAAACAATCACACAGCCCCATACTGCTTCCCCGCAGCCTCCCACCCCGATCCTCCGCTCCCCTCGCCACCTCCCATCCCGATAGTAAGTTAGGACCGGGCGGGGAGCGCAGCACCAAGGAGCGGGGAGCGAAGGACCCGGGCGGGGAAGCCGGCAGTGAAAAGACTTCACCGCCGGCTTTCCCGTTCTGTGCTGCGCTTTCCCGCCGGTTATTTCAAATGAACAGCTGAGGTATCAGCTGATGCCGATCAGCTGTTCATTTGAATTAGCCGCGGTGCCCTCAGAGGGTTCATGTGAGTTCATGCTTGACTGCATGAACTCACATGAACTTTCCCACGGCCGCACAGGTCAGCCTCACCTCCCAGACGATCAGACCGTCATGATTAGTGTGTGTGCGGGGTGTGTGCGCGATGTTTGTGCGGGTGTGCGCGGTGTCTGTGCGATGTGTGCGGGTGTGTGCGGTGTCTGTGCGATGTGTGCGGGTGTGTGCGGTGTGTGTGCGGGTGTGTGCGTGCAGGCAGACATAGGCCGATGTGACACTACTACTCCCATCGGCCTATGTCTGTCCCCCGTCCACTCCTGCCAGCAGGATCAGCTCGATGGGAGCAGTAGTTCCCATCAGACTGATCCTGCTATTTAAATTGCCCTACTGTGTCCCCAATAAATGTTAAATACATGTCATTGGTGGCCAGTGGTTACCTAAAAGAAATTAGTTCATACATTACCTGTCCCCGCCGATCGCCACCTAAAATAAAGTAAAAAATAAAAAACTACACCTATACTCACCAAGACACCTAATTCCCCGAAGCCATCGATCTCCTGTAATAAAATATAAAATAATAAACCACAACCTTATCCTTACCCCTCCGTAGCAGTCCACGAGTGTCCCACGAAGATCTCCAGTTCAGAGCAGCCACATAGAATGTGACCGCTCTGAACCGCTGCCGCCGCTAGAATGACGGGGCCGTAAGGGTTCACCGGAGTTCAGGCAGCGCTGCTCCGGTTAGCTCCTTTACGGCCCTGCTGTATCGTGAGAAATTCCCACGGTACAGCACTGCCGTAAACGAGGTCTCCGGAGCTGCGCTGACTGAATGCACTCCGGTGACCTCAGTCAGGGGCTCCCGCTGCCGGGAGCGGACGTGTTCCCGGCAGCGTGAGCTTACAGCAGCCATGCACAGCTGTCACCATCTCCAGATGTGACAGCTGTGCATGGGAGATCAGCGCAGGAACGTGGACAGGTAACTATTATTTTTAGTAAACTAAGAATTAAATAAAATTGTGTGTTTTATTTCAAATAAATTATTTTTTTCTGGGTGTAGTGTGTTTTTTCTTTTTAACACTTTGTAGGTTAGGAATGGGGGTGTCTTATAGACGCCCATCATTACTAACCTGGGCTTCATGGCAGCTGGCGCTGACATGAACCCCACCACTATTACCCCCTGCCACCGCACCAGGGCAGCGTGGAAGAGCGAGGCTAAGTGCCAGAGTTGGCGCATCCTATGGATGCGCCATTTCTGGGGCGGCTGACTGCTGGTGTTTCTAGCCTGGGAGGGGGCCAATATTCATGGCACCCTTCCTGGGCTATTAATATCAGCCCCCAGCTGTCTGCCTAGCCTTTGCTAGCTATTAAAATAGGGGGGACCCCACGTCATTTTTTTTGGGGGGGTCCCCCATTTTAATAGCTAGTAAAGGCTAGGTATTCAGCTGGGGGCTGATATTAGTAGCCTGGGAAGCTCCGTGGGTTTTACCCCCTTCCCAGGCTTCAAACATCTGCCCCAGCCGTCTGCTTAACCTCCGCTAGAGACTAAAATTATGGGGGATCCAACGCTATTTTTTTTAAAAATAAATCCATTATTTTAACACTAAATGACATTTGAGGAGTTAATAAAGATGCAGTCCCTAAATTATTATTTATTTTTTAATTAATTTTTCCCAAAACTTTTGACGTGGGCTTCGCCATATTTTTGTATGCCAGCCAGGTACAGCATCCAGCTTCTATGAACGCGCCATTTTCCGGGGCGGCTGCGGACTGCAATTTTCAGCGGGGGGCAGAAAGCTTGGGCCTCCCTGCGCTGCAGATTCCATCCCCCAGCTGCCTAGTTGTACCTGGCTGGACACAAAAATAGGGAGAAGCTCCACGTTTTTTTTTTTTTTAATTATTTCATGAAATTCATGGAATAATTAAGAAAAAAAGGGCTTCCCTATATTGTTGTGTCCGGCCAGGTACAAATAGGCAGCTGGTGGTTGGGGGCAGCCCGTTCCTGCCTGCTGTACCTGGCTGGACCCAAATATAGTGCAAAGCCCCACGTCAATTTTTTTTTAATTATTTCAGGAAATTCATGAAATAATTAAAAAAAAATTATGTGGGGCTTCGCCCTATATTTGTGTCCAGTCAGGTACAGCAGGCAGGAACGGGCTGCCCCCAACCACCAGCTGCCTATTTGTACCTAGCCGGACACAACAATATAGGGAAGCCCTTTTTTTCTTAATTATTCCATGAATTTCATGAAATAATTAAAAAAAAAAATACGTGGGGCTTCGCCCTATTTTTGTGTCCAGCCAGGTACAACAAGGCAGCTGGGGGCTGGAATCCGCAGCGCAGGGAGGCCCAAGCTTTCTGGGCCCCACCCGCTGCAAATTGCAGTCCGCAGCCGCCCCGGAAAATGGCGCGTTCATAGAAGCGCCATCTTCTGGCGCTGTACCCAACTCATCCAGGGCCCTGGTGCGGTGGCTCACTGGGTAATAAAGGGGTTAAGGCCAGCTTGGCATTATCAGCTGGCCCTAAGCCCGAAATTCATGGGGTCACGCCAATATTAGACATGACCACCATGAATTTCTAGTAAAGTATTTAAAAAAAACACAAACACCCAGAAAAAAGTCCTTTAATTGAAATAAAGACACAATTCTTTATTGTTCTAAATTAAACCATACTTACAGTCACGCCCATTCCAGCTGAAGCCAACGATCTCCTGCAATAAAAGTAAAATAATAAAGCAACCTCATCCTTACCTTTCCATGGTTCCCACGACAGCTTCAGCTCTGCTACATCGAGATGACAGGCTGGACCGCAGCAGAACGCTGCCATCCAGCCTGTCATCCCGCAGACACTGAGAAGCGCAGGCATGCTTGCGCTCCTCAGTGTCTCGCTGTGACGGCATCCAGATGAGCTGAGGTCATGTCCAATGAACTCAGCTCACCTCATGCACGTCACTGACAGCGTGGGAAAATTCTCTGCACTCAGTGCTTCAGCGTGAGAATTTTCCCACGCTGTCAGTGACGTGCATGAGGTGCGCCGAGTTCATTGGACATGACCTCACCTCATGCACGTCACTGACAGCGTGGGAAAATTCTCACGCTGAAGCGCTGAGTGCAGGAGAATTCTCCCACGCTGTCAGTGACGTGCATGAGGTGAGCCGAGTTCATTGTCGGCTCATCTGGATGCCGTCACAGCCAGACACTGAGGAGTGGAAGTATGCCTGCGCTTCTCAGTGTCTGCGGGATGACACGCTGGATGGCAGCGTTCTGCTGCGGTCCAGCCTGTCATCTCGATGTAGCAGAGCTGGAGCCGTCGTGGGAGCCATGGAAAGGTAAGGATGAGGTTGCTTTATTATTTTTCTTTTATTGCAGGAGATCGTTGGCTTCAGCTGGAATGGGCGTGATGGTAAGTATGGTTTAATTTAGAACAATAAAGAATTGTGTGTTTATTTCAATTAAAGGACTTTTTTCTGGGTGTTTGTGTTTTTTTTAAATACTTTACTAGAAATTCATGGTGGTCATGTCTAATATTGGCGTGACCCCATGAATTTCGGGCTTAGGGCCAGCTGATAATGCCAAGCTGGCCTTAACCCCTTTATTACCCAGTGAGCCACCGCACCAGGGCCCTGGATGAGTTGGGTACAGCGCCAGAAGATGGCGCTTCTATGAACGCGCCATTTTCCGGGGCGGCTGCGGACTGCAATTTGCAGCGGGTGGGACCCAGAAAGCTTGGGTCTCCCTGCGCTGCAGATTCCAGCCCCCAGCTGCCTAGTTGTACCTGGCTGGACACAAAAATAGGGCGAAGCGCCACACATTTTTTTTTTTAATTATTTCATGAAATTCATGGAATAATTAAGAAAAAAAGGGCTTCCCTATATTGTTGTGTCCGGCTAGGTACAAATAGGCAGCTGGTGGTTGGGGGCAGCCCGTTCCTGCCTGCTGTACCTGGCTGGACACAATTATAGGGCGAAGCCCCACATAATTTTTTTTTAATTATTTCATGAATTTCCTGAAATAATTAAAAAAAAATTGACGTGGGGCTTCACACTATATTTGTGTCCAGCCAGGTACAGCAGGCAGGAACGGGCTGCCCCCAACCACCAGCTGCCTATTTGTACCTAGCCGGACACAACAATATAGGGAAGCCCTTTTTTTCTTAATTATTCCATGAATTTCATGAAATAATTAAAAAAAAAAAAACGTGGAGCTTCTCCCTATTTTTGTGTCCAGCCAGGTACAACTAGGCAGCTGGGGGATGGAATCTGCAGCGCAGGGAGGCCCAAGCTTTTTGCCCTCCCCCCCCCCGCTGAAAATTGCAGTCCGCGGCCGCCCCGGAAAATGGCGCGTTCATAGAAGCTGGATGCTGTACCTGGCTGGCATACAAAAATATGGCGAAGCCCACGTCAAAAGTTTTGGGAAAAATTTATTAAAAAATAAATAATAATTTAGGGACTGCATCTTTATTAAGTCCTCAAATGTCATTTAGTGTTAAAATAAAGGATTTATTTAAAAAAAAAATGGCGTGGGATCCCCCATAATTTTAGTCTCTAGCGGAGGTTAAGCAGACGGCTGGGGCAGATGTTTGAAGCCTGGGAAGGGGGTAAAACCCACGGAGCTTCCCAGGCTACTAATATCAGCCCCCAGCTGAATACCTAGCCTTTACTAGCTATTAAAATGGGGGACCCCCCAAAAAAAAATGACGTGGGGTCCCCTCTATTTTAATAGCTAGCAAAGGCTAGGCAGACAGCTGGGGGCTGATATTAATAGCTCAGGAAGGGTGCCATGAATATTGGCCCCCTCCCAGGCTAGAAACACCAGCCGTCAGCCGCCCCAGAAATGGCGCATCCATAGGATGCGCCAATTCTGGCACTTAGCCTCGCTCTTCCACGCTGCCCTGGTGCGGTGGCAGGGGGTAATAGTGGTGGGGTTCATGTCAGCGCCAGCTGCCATGAAGCCCAGGTTAGTAATGATGGCCGTCTATATGACACCCCCATTACTAACCTACAAAGTGTTAAAAAGAAAAAACACACTACACCCAGAAAAAAATAATTTATTTGAAATAAAACACCATTTTATTTAATTCTTAGTTTACTAAAAAAAAAATAGTTACCTGTCCACGTTCCTGCGCTGATCTCCCATGCACAGCTGTCACATCTGGAGATGGTGACAGCTGTGCATGGCTGCTGTAAGCTCACGCTGCCGGGAACACGTCCGCTCCCGGCAGCGGGAGCCACTGACTGAGGTCACCGGAGTGCATTCAGGCAGCGCAGCTCCGGAGACCTCCTTTACGGCAGTGCTGTACCGTGGGAATTTCTCACGATACAGCAGTGCCGTAAAGGAGCTAACCGGAGCAGCGCTGCCTGAACTCCGGTGAACCCTTACGGCCCCGTCATTCTAGCGGCGGCAGCGGTTCAGAGCGGTCACATTCTATGTGGCTGCTCTGAACTGGAGATCTTCGTGGGACACTCGTGGACTACTACGGAGGGGTAAGGATAAGGTTGTGGTTTATTATTTTATATTTTATTACAGGAGATCGATGGCTTCGGGGAATTAGGTGTCTTGGTGAGTATAGGTGTAGTTTTTTATTTTTTACTTTATTTTAGGTGGCGATCGGCGGGGACAGGTAATGTATGAATTAATTTCTTTTAGGTAACCACTGGCCACCAATGACATGTATTTAACATTTATTGGGGACACAGTAGGGCAATTTAAATAGCAGGATCAGGCTGATGGGAACTACTGCTCCCATCGAGCTGATCCTGCTGGCAGGAGTGGACGGGGGACAGATATAGGCCGATGGGAGTAGTAGTGTCACATCGGCCTATGTCTGCCCGCACACACACCCGCACACACACCCGCACACACACCCGCACACACACCCCGCACACACACCCCGCACACACACACACCCCGCACACACTAATCATGACGGGTCCGGGAGGTGAGGCTGACCTGTGCGGCCGTGGGAAAGTTGATGTGAGTTCATGCAGTCAAGCATGAACTCACATGAACCCTCTGAGGGCACCGCGGCTACTTCAAATGAACAGCTGATCGGCATCACCTGATACCTCAGCTGTTCATTTGAAATAACCGGCGGGAAAGCGCAGCACAGAACGGGAAAGCCGGCGGTGAAGTCTTTTCACTGCCGGCTTCCCCGCCCGGGTCCTTCGCTCCTTGGTGCTGCGCTCCCCGCCCGGTCCTAATTTACGATCGGGATGGGAGGTGGCGAGGGGAGCGGAGGATCGGGGTGGGAGGCTGCGGGGAAGCAGTATGGGGCTGCGTGATTGTTTAAAAGCCGGCGGCTTTTTACCGCGTGCCGGCTTTTAAACAATCAGGAGAATTCTCCCACGCTGGGATGGCATTCTGATGACAAGCTGGATCGCAGCTGAGCGCTGCCATCCAGCTTGTCATCCTTCAGAGACACTGCAGAGCGCAGGCATTATGGGAACTTCCGATTCCGGTATTCGATATTATAAAAGTATCGGAATTAAGTATCGGAATTCCGATACAGTGAATATCGGCCGATACCCGATATTTCAGTATCGGAATGCTCAACACTAATCAGAACGCATTCACTCACATCATTGTAAGGCCAGCCGAACACCCCCAACTTAATATCGTGTAGATGGATAATGCTATCCATGCCATGTTTCATCTCTATAGAAAGGTAAAATCATGATAGAAAACATGACCATGATATTTCCCGCCCGAGACCTCCATGGGCGAAGATATCCTGAAAGTTGGGGATCTCATAAACTTCTAAAAGATCTAGCACACCTATGACAAGTCCTCATATGAGCTCGCCAATAGAAGGTATGTGGGTGTAACTGTGATCTTATTAAATCAGAGCTTGGATTTTGGTCATTGGTCAGTCCTGGAAGGTACAGCTTGCTGTAGTTGTATCGGTTTCCTAAGGAGTTCTTCTAAGGAGTGCTTCCTTGCGCTAAGCTCTGAGCTATTTCTCTGACACAGGTTTAGCACTTTTCTTTTATTATCTTTTTGATTTTATGTTAATGTATATATCATATTGTTTGTATCATCTTTGTGTATTTTTTATACACACTGCCTACTTTTCAAGATAAGATCACTTGTTTTTATTCTGTTATTCCCACACCCTATCATTTCTTTACTTAGAAAATTGGGCGTGAGGAACGATCAACACGCCCATATGATGGCGCGGTCGAGCATGTAAATTGTAACTCCCTACATGTATTTCTATAGCAGGACGAAGAACGTTTGGCGTTCGAAACATGTAGGTTTCACAGAGGTCTCCACCTTTATTTATTTTATTTTTGCAATGTGTATATCTTTTTAATGGATTAACAATAACATCATAATTTTATCTGCAATTGGATCTGGAAGCTGGCGTATCACAATGTCGGTGGATATGCACCTTCTCTTTTTGGTTGAGGAGAAGGTGACTCCTACAGGGTGAGATAGAAAAATGCAATGAGCCTAAGAACTATCAGGCAGGTAATTGCTTATTACGTGCTTGTTCTACCCTGTGGTGGCTCAGATTGCTCCTGGACCGCTCCTAACAGCGATTCTGCTGCTTCACGTCAACAGAACAGCTCTTCCTCTTCCCGACTGCTCTGTCAAAGAGGCGTGACTGCCACCTTTATGCTGATTGACAGACGGCTCCCTGCAGTTAGGCAGCAGGGAGCCAGCTGTCAATCAGCATGACACCGGCAGTCACACCCCATCAACAGATCAGAGCGGGAGCTGAAAAATCACTGTCAGGAGCGCTCCGTGACCACTCTGAACCAGCAAATATCGGCACCTGGCACAACAGGCACATAGTTAGCAAATACTTGCCTGTTAGTTCTTAGGTCCATGGTAAAAAAAAAAGTCACGGACAACCCCTTTTAATATTAAGGAGCAGGAATTCTCCGCATGATGCTATAATCAAGAAAACATGAAATTCTCTCCTGCCCAGTCAGTCTGCCTGATCTGTTACACCATGATTACCAAAACCTCGACTCATTCCACTGCCCACTTGTATTACCACATACCCGGCTCTGCTTGGCCCCTGTTACCAGGCCATTGGCTTGTCTGACTGCAAGTGCACACTTCTGAACCGGGAGTCCCTGTGGATTTTCACATCCCCTCAATTTGACATAATGAATTTCAGTGTCACAGAGGATTGTTCGGCTAGACTGAACAAACTAGCATCTATTTTTGATAATAAACCGTCAGTGGTGACAACAGAACCGGATGAATTTAAAGATCTCATGTTCCAGATGGAAAACAAAATGACCAGAGAACTTAAAGTTTGGTGGGATCTCACAACCTTGGACACATATATAAAAAAGGAAATGATCCCTAGAGGTCTGCGTTTAAAAAAAAGTCGCCACCACTATATACAATGACGGTTTTCAAGAAGATCAGAATGCGATTCTTAGTCAATGTTCACTGAATCTTATGCACCTCATAATCAAACATGAGGAACTGGAACTGACTTAAATTAAATTGGATATTAAAAATATACAATCGTCTTTGGGGAAATATGTGCAACTAAAAGAATTTACTATTTGTAATGACAAACTGAAATCTAATTTGGCCAAGTTGGAGAACACCATTATGGATATAAAAAGATCCAAGTTCAAAATGGACAGTGAGGACTATGCGCAGAACAAGATTTATAGTTGGAATAAACAATTACCATCCATCTTAAAAAAAGCGCTCCCACAAACGTTTTCAGAGATCTGGAAGAGGGAGTTTTAAGGAGCATGATGATGTTACGGATAATTCTTTTGCTGCCACCTCTGATGATTACTCAGATTCATCTATGAGTTCAATGGGAGAAATGCAACAATTGTATTTTGTCAAAAATAAATTATCTAGTGCTGGTGGAGCGATTACAAAAAACGGAGGAAGAGGGTGTGGCGCCCCTGAGGGTTCGGTCGCCACAGGGGGGTACTGCATCTTGTGAAAGAGGTGTGGTATCTCCTCTCCCAGGTTAGGATGGAGCACCTGTCAGGACCCTACCTCATCACTCAACACTACACACTCCTGTCCTATGGGGGGCTAGTATGCACTAGGGTGCTGCCCCAGCAGGATAATGGAGATGAGGGAACCAAAGATAGGGGGAACCATGTAGTGGGTGAGGGTGGAGGATGCACTTTTAGGTTACACTTGTAGATACATATTTAATAGCCAGCCATCTTAAGTTCATGGTTGTTTCATTGTGGTCTTCACAGCTGGCAGTGGCCTTGTGTAGGAGCCTGCAGCGTGCTGGAGATGCACAGTCCTCGTGCTCTGGCCTTGAGACGAGGAGCAGGATAGAGTTAACGGAGGTCTCTACCCGGTCAAGGTCCCTGCTTAAGAAGGCCTGGAGGGGAGTTGAGGAGGAGAGCTCCGCTGGCAAAAGGATACGCCACCTGTACTCTCCATTCTGGCCTAGTCAGAGGGACTCCTGCTGCAAGAGGGGTACCGGCCCCCGATATCTGACTTTGTTACTTCACGTCTCCGTCGGAAAAGCCCGGAGGCTAAGTGGTTCTCACCGGGTAACGGACGGAGTGGAGTCGCCACCCGTGCCCTTGTTCTGTGTATAGCCAGAGGGAGACCCAGCCTTGCACACTGCACACGGACAGGAGAGGCCCAAGGGGGAGATTTCTAGGAACACACTCGTGCTGGGGGTCCTGATAGACACACCTGAACTACCGGGGTGTGCCAAAAGCCCTTCTCTGGTGGGCGCAGCACGCCGTGAGGAGCAAGGAGAAGCCTTGCAGCTGACCTCTAACAAAATGAGTAAAGCCTGGAAGACTACATCCATTGCCTCCGGTCTATTATTGCAGCGGGACACGACACCGCACCACTGCATCCTCCCTGCTTCCTCTGCCTTGAGGCCCTGCTCTGCCTGTGGGGAGTAGTACTACCATCGGCTGCCACAACATCCCGCCTCAGAGGACTGCAGCAGCGCTGGTGGCGCATCACCAGACACCACAGGTGGTGTAGTCGTTTATCCTCTCATAATTGCCACTCATCAACTAGCCCCTATTTTTAATGTGTGCGCCCTGGGCACGGACCGGGCCGAGGCCGCGACTGCATCCCCATTCTACCAACTGGGCCCGCCGTCCGAGTACACCCTTTCCCAGGGAGGGCTAGCCGCTACTAAAACAGCTAGTGGCAGGTCACACAAGGGCAGGACGTAAGCGCAAATGCAAACAAGTACCCAACACAGAGCAAAAAACGCCATTATTAGAGTCACTAGCTACATCTTATCTGAGAGTCAAATTTCTCTCCTGGCTAAAGGCCTGAGCTTTTCACCTTCTAACGAATTCGACATTTTCAGAACAATTCTGGATGTTAACAAACTAGCACGTAACCTCACCATCCGATGTCATTTTATGGACATGAAAAATCCACAGAATACAGCTTCAGAAGAAGTTTCTCCTAGGACAAGCCAGGATTCCATGTTATTATTCACAGAACAACAGTCTTTATTACAAATGAAACAATTCGAGACGGAATCTTTAATTCCAAATGTAAATTTAAATGACGACTTTCGGGCTGGTAATCCTTTCTTTTACCCACTTCAGTCCAGACCATTGGTGCTGGATCAGTTCCAGGACTTAATTGAAAAAGAACTAGTGGAATTAAAGAATGAATTATCTTCTACTAATCATTTGGACTCTAATCTGACATATAGAGAAAAAGACGCTCTGAAAAAATTAAAGGATAATTCAGACATACTAGTCCGCTCAGCGGATAAAGGTGGCACTATAGTACTGAATGCAGGATTGTATAAAAAATTGAATTTGATGGATTTAGAAAATAGGGATGTTTATTTGGAGTTAGCTAGAGATCCTACTGTTGAGTTTAATGCTGCTATGTATAATCTATTAAACGAAGGTTTGCACTGAGGGGCCCTAAAAAAAAATTAATGGATTATTTATACGTAGATCACCCAATTGTTCAAGTTTACCATTCGCTGCCAAAAATACATAAAAATATTTTCCCACCACCTTTAACCCCTTTACTACCCAAGGTGCTTTGCACATTAATGACCAGGCCAATTTTTACAATTCTGACCACTGTCACTTTATGAGGTAATTACTCTGGAACGCTTCAACGGATTCCCCTTATTCTGAGAATGTTTTTTCGTGACATATTGTACTTCATGATTGTTGTAAAATTTCTCCGATATCACTTGCATTTATTTGTGACAAAAACTGAAATTTGGCGAAAATTTTTGAAAATTTAGCAATTTTCAAAATTTGAATTTTTATGCCCTTAAATCAGAGAGATATGTCACACAAAATAGTTAATAAATAACATTTACCACATATCTTCTTTACATCAGCACAATTTTGGAACCAAATTTTTTTTTTATTAGAGAGCTATAAGGGTTAAAAGTTGATTAGAGATTTCTCATTTTTCCAACAAAATTTACAGAACCATTTTTTTAGGGACCACATCACATTTGAAGTCACTTTGAGAGGTCTTTATGACAGAAAATACACAAAAGTAACACCACTCTAAAATCTGCACCCCCAAGGTGCTCAAAACCACATTCAAAAAATGTATTAACTATTCAAGTGCTTCACAGAAATTTTTGGAATGTGGAAGAAAAAAATTAACATTTAACTTTTTTCACAAAAATGTTACTTTAGACCCAATTTTTTTTTATTTTCACAGGGTTAACAGGAAAAAATGGACCCCAAAATTTGTTGATCAATTTCCCCTGACCACACAGATACCCCATATGTGGGGAAAAACCACTGTTTAGGCGTATGGCAGGGTTCGGAAGGGAAGGAGCGCCATTTGACTTTTTGAAAGTAAAATTTGCTTGAATAATTAGCGGACGCCATGTTGTGTTTGGGGAGCCCCTTATGTGCCTAAACAGTGGAAACCCCTCACAAGTGACACCATTTTGGAAACTAGACCCCTCAGAGAACCTTTACAGAAGTTTAAACATGGAGCCATGACAATAAATAATCAAACTTTTTCCACAAAAATTATGTTTTAGCCCCAATTTTTTTATTTTCACAAGGGTAAGAGGAGAAAATGGCCCCAAAAACTTTTTGCAATTTCTCCTGAGTACGCCAATACCCTATATGTGGGGAAAATACAGTGTTTGGGTGCACGGCAGAGTTCAGAAGGGAAGGAGCACTGTGTGACTTTTTGAACGCAAAATTGGCTGGAATAGAGGGCGGACGCCATGTCACGTTTGAAGAGTCCCTGATGTGCCTAAATAGTTGAACCCCCCCACAAGTGACCCCATTTTGGAAACTACACCCCTCAAGGATTTTATCAAGGGGTATAATGAACATTTTGAACCCGGTACGACACATAATTTGATAACATTAGGTCATCATATTGAATAAGTTGTCATTAGTCTTGAGCACAAGTGCTCGCTACTTGAGTTTGCAAACTCAAGTAGCGAGCACTTGTGCTCAACACTAGTCGCCATATCGTCATCTTTTTTTTTTTTTGCTTTTGAAAAAAATCCCAACCCTAGCACAACCCTAACCCTAGAGTTTATTTTTTACACCGTTCCTTGTGCAGTATAAGTGATTAGACGACTTTATTCTTTGGGTCGGTGCGATTACAGCGATACCAGAATCCTATCGGGTTTTTATGATTGACAGCTGTCTCACACTAAACGACGCATTTTTTTGCAAAATCTAGTTTTTGCATTGCCATATTTTGAGAGCTATAATTTTTCCATATTTTGGCCGACAGAGTCATTTGACAACTTGTTTTTTGCGGGATGAGTTGACGTTTTTATTGGTACTATTTTCAGGCACGTGACATTTTTTGATCGCTTTCTATTCCGATTTTTGGGAGGCAGAATAAGCAAAAACAAACAATTCAGGAATTGTTTTTTTAAATTTTTTTATGCTGTTCCGCGTGTGGTAAAATTGATGAGGTAGCTTTATTCTTTGGGTCTGTACGTTTACAGCGGTACCACATTTATATCTTTTTTTATGTTTTGGCGCTTCTACACAATAAAAGCTATTTTCTAGAAAAAAATATTTTTTTGCATCACTTTATTCTGAGAGCTATAACTTTTTTATTTTTCAGCTGATGGAGCTGTATGGCGGCTTGTTTTTTCTGGAACAAGATGACGTTTTCAGTGGCACCATTTTTGTTTATATTCATCTTTTTGATCGCGTTTAATTCCAATCTTTGTTTGGCAGTATGATGATAAAGCATCGTTTTTTGCTTTGTTTTTTATTTTAATTTTTTACCGTGTTCACTAAAGGAGTTAACTTCTGAGACAGTTTTATAGGTCAGGTCGTTCCGGAAGTGGCGATACCAAATATGTGTACTTTTATTGTTTTGTTTGTTTTTTTTCATTATAATATTTATTGATGGGTACATTATATTTTTATTTTTGGTGAATTATTTTTTTTTTACTTTTTTTTACCACTTTTTTTTACTTTTATACTTTGTCCCACTATGGGACTTTCACTTTTTATACTCTGATCGCCTGTATAACATAGGGATGGAGCACTATCCCTGTGCTATACAAGCTGTCAGCGCTGTAGATGCAGAAGATACTTTGGTCATGCACTGTGCATGATCAAAGTATCTTTCTGCTGTCTGGTGACCCGGATGTTGTCATGACGACATCTGGGTTACCATGACAACCACGGAAGCCAGCCTCATTCAGCGCGCGACGGCGGGGAAGAGGTGAGTATGCAGTACTTACCTCCGCAATGCTGTGATCGACTTCGATCGCAGCATTGCGGGGGTTAATGTGCCGGGAGCCGTGCGTGACCGCTCCCAGCACATAGCAAAAATCATCTCACACCCGGCGGCGATCGCGCCCGCGCAGCCTGTGTGTGGCCGAAATCAACAGGGCGTACAAATACGTACCTGGCTCTTAAAGCCCAGGGCGCAGGTACAGTACGTATTAGTACATCCTGGGCTGTAAAGGGGTTAAGACCCATAGTGGTGGGGATTGGTTCCCATGGTGAAAAATTAAGTGCCTGGATGGATTTTTACCTACAGCCTCTGGTTCAGGAAACTCCGAGTTACATTAGGGATTCAAAATTCATAGTGACCATTTTTGATAAATTTGAATGGCCAAAAAACTTTGGATGATTGTCCTGTGATGTGGTGGCATTATACCCCCTCAATTCCACACCATATTGCTTTAGCATGTTTAACCTACCACCTTGACACATACAGTTCGTACACTATAGAAATAAAAGAATTTCTGGTCATAGCAGTACAGTTCCTCTTAGAGCGTAATTATTTTATCTTTGATAAAAGTTTTTTTTTTACAGAAAAGAGGAGTCAGCATGGGCAGTAAATTTTCTCCTTCGCTAGCGAACATAGTGATGTGTAGGTGGAGGAGCTTTTCATTTACCATAATGATAACACATATAGTGGACACATTGTGTGGTACGGTAGATTTATTGATGACCTCCTCCTGGTGTGGGGGGCACACAGGAGGAGGTGGTACAATTTGTACAGTACATCAACTGCAATAATTTTAATCTTAAATTCACTTAGTTCTACCATTCATCCAAAATTACTTTGTTGGATCTCGAACTTGAGGCTACCAAGGAGAAAGAATTGGTCAAAATTAATCCCCACAGAAAATCTACAGCCTCAAATTCTATTCTATCAGCTAAATGTTGTCATCCGCCACATATTAAGAGAAATATCCCTTACGGTGAGCTAATACGAACAATACGAAATTGTTCAGATAACATCACTTTTCAGAAGGAATCAGAAAAAATGTGTAACAGACTATCCAATAGGTGCTATCCCGAGTGGTCTTTAAGAAAAGCGAGTAGAATTGTCTCCAATATAAATCGGAAAGATATACTCCGAAATAAACAGAAAAATAACATTAACACATTGGATACTAGGGTAACGTTTTCTACCACCTATAGTCCTCAGTATAATAAAATTACATCTAGAATTAAAAAGTATAACCCTATTATATATCAGAACAAGAAACTAAAAAACCTACTTTCTAATGCCATCCGCTTTGTAGCCAGGAAAGCGCCCGCTCTGGGAACCATCCTTTCTCCTAGCTTATACACCAGTGAGACTAATACTGTACAACCAAATTGGCTCAGCACAAAAGGTTTCTTCAGATGTGGAGCCAATCGGTGCAAAGCGTGTCTACATGCGGTTAAAACAGATAGTTTTATGTCCTTAAGTAATGATAGAGAATATACAATTCATGATTTCCTCAATTGTAATTCATCAGGGGTTATATACCTTATAGAATGCACCTTGTGTAAGGTCCACTATGTGGGTTGTACCACAGGTGCGCTGAAAGTCCGTATCAGAAGACATCTTTCTGATGCGATTCATTTGGAAGCCATAAATACATCAGCAGTATCGAGGCATTTTGCGAGAGTTCATAAAGGTGACACCTCATTCTTTAAATATATGGAGATAGAGAAGGTATATAGATCCACACGAGGGGGGGATCATAAGTGAAAACTTCTGAACCGGGAGTCCCTGTGGATTTTCACATTGGATACCACAGGGATTAAATTCAAGACAGGATCTGATACTGCAGTATTAAGAAATATAATTCTGCATTTATTTCCATGCATGTACACTGGGTACGGAAAGTATTCAGACCCCTTTACATTTTTCACTCTTTGTTTCTTTGCAGCCATTTGGTAAATTCTAAAAAGTTCATTTTTTTCTCATTAAAGTCCACTCTGCACCCCATCTTGTCTGAAAAAAAACAGAAATGTAGAAATTTTTGCAAATTTAATAAAAAAGAAAAACTGAAATATCACACGGGCATAAGTATTCAGACCCTTTGCTCAGTATTGAGTAGAAGCACCCTTTTGGGCTAGTACAGCCATGAGTCTTCTTGGAAATGATGCAACAAGTTTTTCACACCTGCATTTTGGGATCCTCTGCCATTCTTCCTTGCAGATCCTCTCCAGTTCCGTCAGGATGAATGGTAAACGTTGGTGGACAGCCATTTTCAGGTCTCTCCAAAGATGCTCAATTGGGTTTAGGTCAGGGCTCTGGCTGAGCCAGTCAAGAATGGTCACATAGTTGTTCTGAAGCCACTCCTTTGTTATTTTAGCTGTGTGCTTAGTGTCATTGTCTTGTTGGAAGGTGAACCTTTGGCCAAGTCTGAGGTGCAGAGTACTTTGGAAGAGGTTTTCATCCAGGATATCTCTGTACTTGGCCGCATTCATGTTTCCTTCAATTGCAACCAGTTGTCCTGTCCCTGCAGCTGAAAAACACACCCATAGCATGATACTGCTGTTATGATCTGCTACAAGAACTAAGGAAAGAGAGGAAATCTGTCCATACAATAGGACTAAGCTGATTCCCTACGATGCAGCGGGCAACCTGTTCCTTGTGAACAGACCCGCCTTCGTCCGCGGCTAGTCTGAACGCAGACCTATAGATTAAAGGGAGGGGTCCCTAAAAGAACTAAGGACTGGGACAAAATTGGACACCTCCTGGAAGAAGTAGTAGCAGAAGAAGACAAACAGTCAAAAGTACTTAATGGTCCAAGGACCAAACAAACTAGAGAGATACAGTAGGTACAAAGCGCCTGGCTAGATTAAGAGTCAAAGTAACACTGAAGTCCAGGAAAGCCTGAAGGGCGGAGCTGGAATAAATAGGCAGAAGGTCACGTGACCACAAAAAAGAAAAAACTAACAGGAGGGTTCTAACAACTGCCACCACCATGTTTCACTGTTGGGATTGTATTAGGCAGGTGATGAGCAGTGCCTGGTTTTCTCCACACATACCACTTAGAATTATCACCAAAAAGTTCTATCTTTGTCTCATCAGACCAGAGAATCTTATTTCTCATAGTCTGGGAGTCCTTCATGTGTTTTTGAGCAAACTCTATGCAGGCTTTCATATGAGGAGAGGCTTCCGTCTGGCCACTCTGCCATAAAGGCCCAACTGGTGGAGGGCTGTAGTGATAGTTGACTTTGTGGAACTTTCTTCCATCTCCCTACTGCATCTCTGGAGCTCAGCCACAGTGATCTTGGGGTTCTTCTTTACCTCTCTCACCAAGGCTCTTCTCCCACGATTGCTCAGTTTGGCTGGACAGCCAGGTCTGGGAAGACTTCTGGTGGTCCCAAACTTCTTCCATTTAAGGATTATGGAGGCCACTGTGCTCTTATGAACCTTGAGTAATGCAGAAATTCTTTTATAACCTTGGCTAGATCTGTGCCTTGCCACAATTCGGTCTCTGAGCTCCTTGGGCAGTTCCTTTGAGCTCATGATTCTCATTTGGTCTGACATGCACTGTGAGCTGTGGGGTCTTATATAGACAGGTGTGTGCCTTTCCAAATCAAGTCCTATCAGTTTAATTAAACACATTTCGACTCCATTGAAGGAGTAGAACCATCTCAAGGAGGATCACAAGGAAATGGACAGCATGTGACTTAAATATGAGTGTCTGAGCAAAGGATCTGAATACTTATGACCATGTGATATTTCAGTTTTTCTTTTTTAATAAATTTGCAAAAAAATTCTACATTGCTGTTTTTTTCAGTCAAGATGGGGTGCAGATTGTACTTTAATGAGAAAAAAATGAACTTTTTAGAATTTATCAAATGGCTGCAATGAAACAAAGAGTGAAAAATTTAAAGGAGTCTGAATACTTTCCGTACTCACTGTATGTATCTATATACACAGCTCCAAAAATAAAGGGAACACTTAAAACAGCAGAATATAACTCCAAGTAAATCAAACTTCTGTGAAATCAAACTGTCCACTTAGGAAGCAACACTGATTGACAATCAATTTCACATGCTGATGTGCAAATGGAATAGACGATAGATGGAAATTATTGGCAATTATCAAGACACCCTCAATAAAGGAGTGGTTCTGCAGGTGGGGACCACACACCACATCTCAGTACCAATGCTTTCTGGCTGATCTTTTGGTCACTTTTGAATGTTGGTTGAGCTTTCACACTCGTGGTAGCATGAGACAGACTCTACAACCCACAGAAGTTGCTCAGATAGTGCAGCTCATCCAGGATGGCACATCAATGCGAGCTGTGGCAAGAAGGTTGGCTGTGTCCAGAGGCTGGATGCGCTACCAGGAGACAGGCCATTACACCAGGAGATGTGGAGGGGGCCGTAGGAGGGCAACAACCCAGCAGCAGGACCGCTACCTCCGCCTTTGTGCAAGGAGGAACAGTAGGAGCACTGCCAGAGCCCTGCAAAATGACCTCCAGCAGGCCACAAATGTGCATGTGTCTGCACAAACGGTTAGATACCGACTCCATGAGGGTGGTATGAGGGCCCGACGTCTACAGATAGGGGTTGTGCTCACAGCCCAACACAATGCAGGACGCTTGGCATTTGCCACAGAACACCAGGATTGGCAAAGTCGCCACTCGCGCCCTGTGCTCTTCACAGATGAAAGCAGGTTCACACTGAGCACATGTGATAGACGTGACAGAGTCTGGAGACGCCGTGGAGAGCGACATCCTTCAGCATGACCGCTTTGGCAGTGGGTGAGTAATGGTGTGGGGTGGCATTTCTTTGGAGGGCCGCACAGCCCTCCATGTGCTCGCCAGAGGTAGCCTGACTTCCATTAGGTACCGAGATGAGATCCTCAGACCCCTTGTGAGACCATATGCTGGTGCGGTTGGCCCTGGGTTCCTCCTAATGCAGGACAATGCCAGACCTCATGTGGCTGGAGTGTGTCAGCAGTTCCTGCAAGATGAAGGCATTGAAGCTAAGGACTGGCCCGCCCGTTCCCCAGACCTGAATCCGATTGAGCACATCTGGGACATCATGTCTCAGTTAGCTGCATGCAGCACACACACCCCATTTCCGAGGGACAGCTCAACGGTGCTCCCACTAGACAGAAGTGCAGGCACGACCGACCATGTCCCTGCTGGAGTGGGGAGGGAGGGGTGGAACACCCAGTGCTGTAGGGGCAGATAGGGGACGGTTCCTGAGCGTAGGCAGGAGCCCATTGGTTGCTGGTCACCTGGGCTCATGGCTAGAGGGAGGTATAAAAGGTGGGCACCATCTTAGATCTAGGTTCGTTCTATGGAGAGGAGAAGACAGGGAGCAGCAGCTCAGGCTGAGTGCTGCTCCAGAGGCAGGCCTAGGGAAGAGGCTGGGGCCTGAGAGGAGAAGGAGAAGTGGGCCTGGAGAAGAGGCCAAGGAGGAGGTGAAGGGGAGCTGAGATTCTGGCTCATCTCATCTCAGCTCCAAGAGAAAGGAACAGAAACAGAAAGGAACTGCAAAGAAGGAGAGACAGAGAAACAGAAGGGCTCAGGAACAAGAAGGTGGAAGGGACCCTAAGAACCCACGAAAATCCAGGGTGCAGGGTCAGGCAGATTAAGGGTACCGGCTCCCAAGTTGGTGGAGGAGAAACAACCCTCAGCCAAAGACCGGTCGTCGTGATCATATATTGGTGCGACACCTCATCAAACCTGCTAGGAAGGCACCATATAGGACAGCGGAGGACTGGGCCCACGTTTAACCGCACAGGTCCGCGGCAGCTGGACAAAAGTGGGTCACTGGTGAGACAGGCCAGAGAAAGGATAAAAGGGGGTCCTGTGCCATGCTCCTGAACTGCCTGGGAGTTGACCGAGCCCCTCACCTGGTGGACGCAGCACGGCTCGGGCGGTCACTGCTGGCCGAAGTGACCTGGAACAAACGAACTGTGAGTAAAGACCCTGGACTGTAACTTGTTGTCTGTGTGCTCCTTCGCGCATCCAGCACTATCAGCACCGGGACTCGCACTACCATCACTCCCACCATCCACTACACTGCCCTGGGGTTGCACTCTTCCCGTGGGAAGTCACATCACCTCAGCTGCACCCATCATCAGCCCCAGCGGACTGCCTTGCAGCGGCGGTTCCTAATAACCGCAATCCACGGGTGGCGTAGTCGGACATTATTTGGAGCGCATAGCAGACTACCATTGGCCTGACCACCCTGAGCCGCGGGACCGGGCCGCCACTACTACTACCCCCATCGTTCCCCTATCGCCTGGATCCGCGTGCCCCACGGCCCAGGGGGCGAGTCAGCTTTGGCGTAGTCGGCAGGATCATTACCAACCCGCCACAAGCGGGTATTGCGTGCCTGAAGAAAATTGCACATGTACCTTAAAAAGAAGTTTCCCGCCATCCGGAGTCGTTTCCCGCCATCCGGAGCCGATTCCCGCCATCAGACGCCATCTTGGACCGTTTCCCGCCATCTTCATCCGTCTTTCCCGCCCTGGCAGAGCGGACGCCATTATGTGCGCACCAAAAGACAGCAGGAAGCCACCTCCCATCGTGGGCCAGGTCCCAGAATGGCGCCAAAGAAGGAGCCCGCCCCCACCAGCCATGAATGCAGCAGTGGAGATGTCCATCAACATGGGGGGGCTGCCCCTGAAAGTGATTGTCAGCAGAATGCCCCAGGACCACCCCCTCTGGGGGCGGAGAGAGAAGAAAACTGTGGGGCAGGGCGCAGTCTGGATGAGTCTGGCCAGGCCGCACCCGGAGATGGAGGGGGAAATCAGTTCCGGTACCCTGGCAAAGGGCCTGCTGCAAGCTACACCACCATGCAGCCTCACCGAGCTGTTAGCCCATCTCCCCAAGGAGGACCCCGAATATACACGGGTGGCGTTGGAAGAGCTGGACCGGAGGATGGTCCGGGCGCAGCAGGACGTGATCGCCGGATGGAAGAAGGAAGTGGCCCGGCGGGCTGTGATCCTGCAGCCGAAGGCGCCATCGACGAGCAGCGCACCAGCCACCAAGGACAGTGAAGGCCGAGCGGAGGCCGAGGACGACGCCGCGGAGGAGGCCACGACAGCAGAGGCAGGTAACGGAGACGCCCCTGCACCGAGTCCTAAGGCCGCCGACCTGCCCCTGCACCCCGTCGCGGAGCCCAACGCACCGGGACCCGCCGTCGACACCGTGCCCCCACCGCCATCAACCGGCCCCCAGGCCGCAGACGCTGCCAGTGAGCCCCGCCCCACACCGTACCCTCTGACCCCGGGCGTGCTCAGCCAACCGCCATCGCAGGCCCGGCCGCAAGGCTCTGCGCCCCCGGGCGCCGCTGCCCTGATGGAACCCCCCGCACCTGCTGTACCACCCTTGGGAGCAACAAGGAAACGATCAGCACGGGCCTGGTCGCAAGGTCACGTGCCCCCGGGCGCCACCAACCCACTTGCGCCCCCTGCTGCTGCAGTACCACCACTGGGCGCGGATCTCTTCGCCCAATACACCACTCCGGATGGGCTGCCTTTCATCTGGCCCCCCAAGTTTGTCAACCCCCGCTTCCGGAGGAGCCCGTCCGCGGAGGTCGAAGTACCCTCTGAGCCCCTCATACCTGCTCCGGCGCCTCAGGAAATCCCCCAGCTGCCATTGGAAGATGCCCAGTTTGAATGGGACCCCACAGGGGAGGACCTGATGGGGTTCACGAAAGAAACGCGAGCGGGCGCAGCTGAGCGGCGGGAGGCCTGCCGCCAACAGCTGGAGATGTTTGAGAAGGAGCAGCGAGAGCGGCGGGTGAAGCAAGAGAAGCTGCAGGTCCACAGCGCGGAGCAGAAAATGAAGGCGCGATGAGATCCCCGAACTGCCCGCAGACCCCGAGTCACCGGGACTGTGGTGAAGTTCCAGATGGAGCGCGGCTGGGGCTTCATCCGAGACCTCGAGACCATCAGTGACGTGTTTGTGACAAGGAGAGATGTGGAGAGTCACCTACCGGAAGGCCATCGTGGGCGGGATCTATTCCCAGGCGACGTGGTGTCTTACACCCGACACCAGGGCGTGAAGGGATGGTACGCCCTACACGTCCGCCGAGTAGTAGAGGAGGAGGAACAGCACTACTCGGACGCCGAGTACCAGGAGGGCCCGGACGGGCCTGAAGATCAGTATGAGGAGGAAGAAGGAGCGTCACGAAGACACCGTTACCAGTGAACGGTCAAGTGGCATTGTAAATAGTTACCCGTAAGGGTGCAAAGGAACTGTGTGGGACTGTTTAAAATTGCGTGTGGTCCCCGTTGGGACTCATATAGGACTGTGTGAACGTTATGCCCTATCCCCTGAATAACCAGGCTGAGGACTGAGAACAGCCACCCCTCTTCCCTTAACAGGCTGAGGACTGTGAGCAGCCATTCCCCTATCCCCACCGGCCGAGGACTGGGAACGGCCAATCCCATGTATATAGTTGCGCTTCTTAAAGCGCCCCCTACTGGTTTTATACAAGAACCGCAACGTCTACCTCAAAGTTAAAATGGACTGTTGCACCTTTAAAAAGAAAGAACGCCTGGTCGCAAGTTGCACCGCCGCCAGGATCCAAGAATGTGCTTTACTTAAAAAAATGTTTTATGTGAAAAGGTTTTATATGCTGCTAAATAGTCATGTGAAAGTTTTCTATAATGTTTTATACAAAAGAGTTCCGGAAGTATTGAAAAAGTTTTCTATAATGTCTAGTGAAAAGAAAAGTGTGTCCCATAAAGGGAGTTGAACCGTAATGTCTGTTTCTAATGTAAAAAGTTATTGAAAAAGTCTTTGCATGTCCTGTAATCAACTGTTTTTGCTCTTTTCCAGCCCGAGGACGTGCTGTGCTTTACCAGGGGGGAATGTAGCGCCCCGAGGGTTCGGCCGCTACAGGGGTATTGCACCTCAGACCGGAGGTGTGATATTCCACTCCCAGGTAAGGATGGAGTGTGGACCAGGGCAGCACACACACCCCATTTCCGAGGGACAGCTCAACGGTGCTCCCACTAGACAGAAGTGCAGGCACGACCGACCATGTCCCTGCTGGAGTGGGGAGGGGTGGAACACCCAGTGCTGTAGGGGCAGATAGGGGGCGGTTCCTGAGCGTAGGCAGAAGCCCATTGGTTGCTGGTCACCTGGGCTCATGGCTAGAGGGAGGTATAAAAGGTGGGCACCATCTTAGATCTAGGTTCGTTCTATGGAGAGGAGAAGACAGGGAGCAGCAGCTCAGGCTGAGTGCTGCTCCAGAGGCAGGCCTAGGGAAGAGGCCGGGGCCTGAGAGGAGAAGGAGAAGTGGGCCTGGAGAAGAGGCCGAGGAGGAGGTGAAGGGGAGCTGAGATTCTGGCTCATCTCAGCTCCAAGAGAAAGGAACAGAAACAGAAAGGAACTGCAAAGAAGGAGAGACAGAGAAACAGAAGGGCTCAGGAACAAGAAGGTGGAAGGGACCCTAAGAACCCACGAGAATCCAGGGTGCAGGGTCAGGCAGATTAAGGGTACCGGATCCCAAGTTGGTGGAGGAGAAACAACCCTCAGCCAAAGACCGGTCGTCGTGATCATATATTGGTGCGACACCTCATCAAACCTGCTAGGAAGGCACCATATAGGACAGCGGAGGACGGGGCCCACGTTTAACCGCACAGGTCCGCGGCAGCTGGACAAAAGTGGGTCACTGGTGAGGCAGGCCAGAGAAAGGATAAAAGGGGGTCCTGTGCCATGCTCCTGAACTGCCTGGGAGTTGACCGAGCCCCTCACCTGGTGGACGCAGCACGGCTCGGGCGGTCACTGCTGGCCGAAGTGACCTGGAACAAACGAACTGTGAGTAAAGACCCTGGACTGTAACTTGTTGTCTGTGTGCTCCTTCGCGCCTCCAGCACTATCAGCACCGGGACTCGCACTACCATCACTCCCACCATCCACTACACTGCCCTGGGGCTGCACTCTTCCCGTGGGGAGTCACATCACCTCAGCTGCACCCATCATCAGCCCCAGCGGACTGCCTTGCAGCGGCGGTTCCTAATAACCGCAATCCATGGATGGCGTAGTCGGACATTATTTGGAGCGCATAGCAGACTACCATTGGCCTGACCACCCTGAGCCGCGGGACCGGGCCGCCACTACTACTACCCCCATCGTTCCCCTATTGCCCGGATCTGCGTGCCCCACAGCACAGGGGGCGAGTCATATACAGTATATATATATGTCTTTTTGTCATTCTAGTAGTAGGGCCATAATTAAGACATGATTTGTTGAAACGCGTAGGTCTGTAAGCTATGATGGTTGCACATTTGCTGTATTCTTTGTGGAGCAGTGTTTTATATGGCTAATAAAAGCTAAGTTTTAATATTTTTTCTACTAAACAAACCTTTACGCTGGATCATTTGCACTTTTCCCTTGTCTGACTACACTTACGTTTCGCCCTGGTACCACTTATCTGCATCTCCAGAAGTTTCCCATTTCTCTATTATACTCTTCAAATTACATTTTGAGACTTTCTCCTCCTGCTGTTGCACATATTTTTTTTCCCTTCATCTGCACAGGTATCATTAATCTATCAACTATAATGGCCGTACCAGGTCCTGCAGGTCCTGTATCCCGTACACATGACGTGGGCAGTGCACGGCATGCCGCTAGTTTTTATTCTGAGTGCTCTTATATACGGTGGTAGTTTTACACAATGTTGAGCCTGTGATCTGCAGAGTGAAATGTCTGACTGCTAGAACAGAAGTATACGGCAGATTCTGCAGCATGGATACATAAAGGACGTCCTGGGGGAATATACCTCCCTCCAACACTCGTCCAGTCCCTGCCTCACACTAGAGACATTTATAATAACTCCAGGACTATGGAGCTGGTCATTTTCTCATAATCTGTGGCCATTATTAGTGATCTCGCATTGTACGGTAATATCACCCTGGAGGTTGTGATGTATTTAGTGTAATAGCGCCATCTAGAATATACAGTATATATCAGGCGATACCATGCTTTCTATAGTTAGTCGTCTTATGTGCCCTCTATAGCTATCTATTTTACTTTATATTTCTTTATAATAATTTATAATAAATTACTCGATAGTTTTACAGCTTTATGATGTTTATTAATCTGCTGTAATTATAAAAGAAAGTCCAACCTTACAGTGGACACAGGTGGAAGTGTCCTCCATGATGGTGTAGGCTGAGGTGGAGCAAGTATATAGTCAGTGGGGGATCAAGATGACCAGTATTCCCCAGGGTTCCTTGTTATCAGGGAGGGACCCGGTGTATGCAATCAAAAGATCTTATCCTCTGACCGGCTGTGTCCCATCAACAGGTAATGACCATCCGGCTGTGTGCCATCAACAGGTAAAGACCATCCGGCAGTGCGCCATCAACAGGTAATGACCCTCTGGCTATGGCCATCAATAGGTCATCACCCTCCGGCTGTGTGCCATCAAATGTTTTTATCTTCTGTCCAGTTTTGTGCCATCAAGAGGTAATGACCCTCCAGCTGTGGGCCATCAACAGGTCATCACCCTTCGTCATTTAGGCTTCTTGTCTTCTGTAAGATGCGATTCTTGAGTCTCCTGATGTTAAAAAATATTAAAAAAATCACCGATTAAACTAATAATCTATCTAGTACATAAGCATCACAATTTATAATCTATCTAGTGCATAAGTATGACAATTTAGCTCACAGAACATACACTATGCTAAAACATTAGACCCTACAAGCAGAAATTTGCTAAACTAACATAAATATAACTGACAAATCAGTAGAAAAATCGCTACCAATGGCACAGCTCTCTTCACATCAACCTGTAACCATAGTAGATAAGAAATAGAGGACAATGCTCATAGTCAGTTATCAACAATTCGGCATGGGGCATCCCACCAGAGACATTATAATATCTAGTAGATTATAGATGGCAATAGAATTTACCAACAAGCACATAGTACGCCAAACTCAAGTACATAGTATGCCAAACCTCGACACGTTTTCCTAAAATAGGTTCATCAGAAGCACATACTAGACAGTGATACTTAGCAAAGCGTTCATAGATATATGCGCCATATGATAAGGTGCTAACGTGCAAGTGTGTGACAAAATATCCATTCGATTTCAGGTGCAATGCTGCATTGTATGTAGTAAGATGCTGCCCATCAGACAGCATGTATAGGACTAACCTGTGATGAAAACACGAGCAATGGGAAAGTTCAAGCAGTTGCCTTCTCAATCTTCCTCGCCTCTTAGACATCTAAGGAAACATCTTCTCCTCTTGATTTTGGGTGGAGGTGTTGTAGGCATTTCAGGCTCTGGCATTCTAGGTTCTGACATACTAGGTTCTGACATGGTAGGTTCTGGTGTTCTAGGTTCTGGTGCTCTTGGCTCTGGAATTCTGGGTTGTTGGCTTCTCTGAAAAATCAGTAACCTCTCCTTATGCTCCGTGGAACTTCGAGCTCTTCTTCCTATATTGTTGTGAGGGATCGTTCTGACCCAGACAATATCACTGAACGGCACTTTATAGTTGCAACTAGGAACCTTTTTCGCATCCTGCGGTGCAGGAGCCATGGATGGAGTAGAACATTTGCCATTGGGCAGGACAGGTGTTCTCCTGGAGTCTTGCTCCTGAATCTGAGGGATGCAAATCGGCTCCTTACAAGCACTTTGTTCCTTCAGAATGGTTTTGTTCTCTGGAGTTTTCTGATTGTTTCACCAGGTTCAGACATTGCCCACTTGCTCAGGACAAGACTTAAGGCCAAATACTCTAGTATTGTCAGTAGTGTCATCACCGCAACAAAAACTGCGTCACGGAAGAGCCAAAGAGGAAGATTGATGGAAGCTTGATAGGTGCTTCTCCTGAGATCCACGGGTAGTGGGTCATCCTATAATAAAGAAAAAAAACATAATAAAGTCCTGTATATTTATACCCAATCCAGTCAAACAGAGAGCCCGTGTTATTATACAGTGATGGATACATTATCAAGCAACTTTCAGAAATATCCCATTGAGAAGATCAGGAAGAAGTTTGGGATTCACCTCCAGGGTCCATGGAATATTATTTACAGTTGGACTTTCATATGACGGACGGTCACGTGTCCAGTATGAGAAGTCCTGCAAGAGGCGATATTCTCATTAGCTGATCCTTGTGACCTCCATATTGATGAGAACATACTCGCCCCCAGTGTACTGTAATGTGGGGGGTAGAGCAACGTAAAGCACAGAAATGATAGGATGATACTCATCATCTCCAGAGGTCTCTCAGCACCAAGGTATGGTCAATGAGATACAAGCTGCAGATGGGCCGAGGCTTCTAATATACCCAGGGGTGACATCACAAAGCCCTCTGTGACATCATTGCACAGTTCTATCCATCATGTCACTGATACTTTGGACCTAACTAAATGTCTAAAAGAGAACCCTTCCACATGATTTCCAATCACGGAGCAGCTTCAGTTTTTCAAGAAAAGTTTAAAAAATATAATCTGTGCTGTGATTGGTCACAATGGCACATGAAGCAGAACGTCTTTAGATCTTTTAAAGGGAAAGTGTCAACAATTTTTTTACAATTGTAAAAATGTAAAGTATTTATATTTATATATAAATACACATATATATTTAAAAAGGTTTTAATGGTATAAAATCTGAAAAAAATATTTTAACTGTTTTGATGTTTTCATCTTGTAAACACTAGGGGGAGCAGCTGCTGACATTTCCATGAAAACAGAATACAGCTAGCTCGCATTACGACTGCAGTAAAAGTGGGCGGGATCTGCTCACATGGGTGTGATGTCACTCCTCCCCTTCTGGGCATTTGCAAAAAGGTAAATGAGACTGTAGTTTAGGATCACAGTGCAGAGCGATCACTGGTGACTGCAAAGTGATATATAAGGGACAACACCAAAGTCATTAATCACTACAAGGACAAGGCAGGAATGTGGGAGTCAGAGGGGTCACCCCACACTTATATCCCCTCTGACTGTCACTTCCTAAGCTCCTTTCCCTGCCATAACCTCTTATTCCCGCAGGTAAATTCTTACAGGACCCCCCTCCCCATCCCCTTCCCCTGCCGCAGCTGATTCTAAACGTCCTCCATATGTAATAATAGACAGGTACTCACCGGCAGCCTATGGTAATTCACAGGGTAGAACAGGGTACAGCACAGAAACAATATGGCGATCCTCATTGTCTCCAGGGGGTATCTCAGCACCAAGATATGGCCAATGAGATATGAGCTCCAGGTGGATGGAGCCCCCTTATATACCCCAAGGGTGACATCACAACGCCCTCTGTGACATCATCACCCACAACATTCCGTCACATGACATCACCCAGCACCAGCATCATGTGACCCAGCGTAAATAGAAACGGTCCCTGTTGCCTATAGCAACTATTCAAAACTAAGGTTAAACTTTTCCAACAGCTAAAGGCGGCTCTGTGATGGCAGTTTCTTCTTGTGGACGGTTGTGATAAATCTGCAGAACATCTACATAACGCGACATGTAGAAAATCCTGTCTTTTCCCCTCTGTTCTTCCTCTGGTGCTACAGAGACCGATAGAAGGAGCTTTTCCAGACCTTACAGTGCACAATATGGGACCTAATCACTGATATCCCAGATCTCCTCAGTACAAGCATACCGCCAACCTATGAGGACTAGAAAGAGGGCGAAACCATGCGGCACGCGTAGTCTGACCACGTCCCTATCCAAACCCCAAGCTACGCCCATTTACCATGTCTTTCTCCCCCGGCAGGAAGAGTTATCAGAGGGGCGGTGGCAGTGAGGGACATTCAGAAGAAACTCGGGACTGCAGGGCATAGACCTAAATCCGGGACTGTCTGCTGTATCCAGGACGGCTGGGACTAGAGATGAGAGGATCGACTCATGGGACTCAGGTCCAGCATCCAGGTCAGTGGTAATTGGTGGCTGGACGGGAGGCCCTGTCGCGGCTTTAGATTAGCCCGGGCTGCTGCAATATCATCTGTGCGTCCTGCTCTTCTCTAGTTGGGACCTGTGGATTATTTTTTGTTCCCTCATTCACAGTCGGACCCTTCAGAACTTTCTCATCTCTGTGTAGTTTCACTATATGACATCTGGCTTTTTTGTGTCTGTAAGGCCGTGTTCACACGTAGCATAAATACTGTGCACCAATCTACACAATAACAATCTCCTCAGGTTATTGCATCTTTGTTGCACTATTTTAGGCTTTTTCTCCCTTATTTGATGCATTTTGGTGCAGATGTGAAACCACGTTTTTAATTGTTTTTTACAGTACAGAAAAGCTTTGATTCTGCACTTAAAAAAAGTATCTGCAGTTTCTTACAGACGTTTTTTTATGCTCCACATAGAAGTCTATAGAGGAAAAAAATCACCAAAGCCGCACAGGGTGGGGGCAGGGTGAGGGACACTGAGGGCAGAATGGAGGCATGGGGGGGTCGAATGGGAAACATGGAGGCAGAATGGAGATAGGGGCAGAATGGAGACAGGGGGCAGAATAGAGACACGGGGGCAGAATGGAGACACGGGGGCAGAATAGAGACCGGGGGGCAGAATGGAGATAGGGGGCAGAATGGAGACATGGGGACAATATGGAGACATTGGGTGCAGAATAGAAACCAGAGGGCAGTATGGATGGAGACAAGGGTGGCAGAATAGAAACATGGGGGCAGAATGGAGACAGGGGTGCAGAATGGAGATAGGGGGCAGAATGGAGACAGGGGGCAGAATGGAGATAGGGGGCAGAATGGAGACATGGGGACAGTATGGAGACATTGGGGGCAGAATAGAAACCAGAGGGCAGTATGGATGGAGACAAGCGTGGCAGAATAGAAACATGGGGGCAGAATGGAGACAAGGGGGACAGAATGGAGACATGGATGGAAGAATAGAAACATGGGTGGCAGAATGGAGACCGGGCAGAATGGAGACATTGGGAGCAGAATAGAAACTAGGGGGTAGTATGGAGACAAGGGGGGCAGAATGGAGACAGGGGGGCAGAATGGAAACACATTGAGGGCAGAATGGAGACATTGGGGCAGAATGGAGACAAGGGAGAAGAATGGAGACAGGGGGGCAGAATGGAGACAGGGGGGCAGAATGGAGACGGGGCAGAATAGAGACCGGGGGGCAGAATGGAGATAGGGGGCAGAATAGAGACAGGGGGGCAGAATGGAGACAGGGGGCAGAATGGAGACAGGGGGCAGAATGGAGACAGGGGGGCAGAATAGAGACCGGGGGGCAGAATGGAGATAGGGGGCAGAATGGAGACATGGGGACAGTATGGAAACATTGGGGGCAGAATAGAAACCAAAGGGCAGTATGGATGGAGACAAGGGTGGCAGAATAGAAACATGGGGCAACAATGGAGACAGGGGGGCAGAAAGGAGACGGGGCAGAATAGAGACCGGGGGGCAGAATGGAGATAGGGGGCAGAATGGAGACGGGGCAGAATAGAGACTGGGGGGGCAGAATGGAGATAGGGGGCAGAATGGAGACATGGGGACAGTATGGAGACATTGGGGGCAGAATAGAAACCAGAGGGCAGTATGGATGGAGACAAGGGTGGCAGAATAGAAACATGGGGGCAGAATGGAGACAAGGGGGACAGAATGGAGACATGGAGGGAAGAATAGAAACATGGGGGGCAGATTGGAGATGGGGGCAGTATGGAGACATTGGGGGCAGAATAGAAACCAGGGGGTAGTATGGAGACAAGGGGGGCAGAATGGAGACAGGGGGGCAGAATGGAGACAGGGAGGGCAGAATGGAGACAAGGGGGAAAGAATGGAGACATTGGGGCAGAATAGAAACATTGGGGCAGAATGGAGGCAAGGGGGGCAGAATGAAGAAAGGGGAGCAGAATGGAGACATTGAATGCATAATAGAAACATGGAGGCAGAATAGAAACAAGGTGGCAGAATGGAGACGGGGCAGAATGGAGAGACATTGGGGGCAGAATGGAGATGGGGCAGAATTGAGACATTGGAGGCAGAATGGAGAGACATTGGGGGCAGAATGGAGACATGGGGCAAAATAGACACATGGAGGCAGAATGGAGACGTGGGCAGAATGGAGAGACATTGGCAGAATGGAAAGAAATGGGGGCAGAATGGAGAGACATTGGGGCAGAATGGAAAGACATTGGGGCAGAATGGAGAGACATTGGGGGCAGTATGGAGAGACATTGGGGGCAGAATGGAGAGACATTGGGGGCAGAATGGAGACTGTAATGCACACGCCCGGGCTGAGTGGCGTGTGCGTGTGTATGTAATGATTCCACTGTGCCATGAATCAGAGAGTGCGTGGAGGGGCGTAACTAAGTATCTGCCCGATCCGACCAAGGTCACACGACGGCATACGACGCCAGTGCACCAGGGAGGAACCGGGCAGAGGGACCAGGTGCTACTCCAGGTCAGACCCCGGACACGGCTGTTGACCCACACAGGGAAATACTGGTTCAGGCAGGTTAGGCTGGCACACAGACTGGTGGGTATAGGCAGACACGGCTGGAATACAGACGGGTGGATGCTGGAGAGCACGACTGGTATGCAGGCAGGGAGGTACTGGCTGGTATGACAGGTTGGAGCACAGAGTGGATAGGACCCAGTTCAGACTGGGACTCAGGAACAGAACCGCAGATGCAGCGGACAAACACAGCAGAGTGAGACCGCCCGGAGTGGCGAGCAAGAGCAGAGCAAGACGAGACCGCCAGTAGCGGTGAACGAGAGTAGAACAGGACAAGGCCGCCTGGAGCGGTGAGCAAAGGGTCAGAGCAGAGCGAGACTGCCGGAGCAGTGAGCAAAGGGTCAGAGCAGAGCGAGACTGCCGGAGCAGTGAGCAAGGGGTCAGAGCAGAGCGAGACTGCCGGAGCAGTAAGCAAAGGGGTCAGAGCAGAGCGAGACTGACGGAGCAGTGAGAATAGGGGTCAGAGCAGAGCGAGACTGCCGGAGCAGTGAGCAAAGGGGTCAGAGCAGAGCGAGACAGCCGGAGCAGTGAGCAAAGGGGTCAGAGCAGAGCGAGACTGCCGGAGCAGTGAGCAAAGGGTCAGAGCGGAGCGAGACTGCCGGACCAGTGAGCAAAGGGTCAGAGCGGAGCGAGACTGCCGGAGCAGTGAGCAAAGGGTCAGAGCGGAGCGAGACTGCCGGAGCAGTGAGCAAAGGGTCAGAGCGGAGCGAGACTTCGGGAGCAGTGAGCAAAGGGTCAGAGCAGGCCAGAAACGCCGGAGCAGTGAGCAAAGGCAGAGCAGGCTAGAACCGCCAGAGGGTGAGCAAGGCAGATCAGGCTAGAACCGCCGGAGCGGTGAGCAAGGCAGAGCAGGCTAGAACTGCCGGAACGGTGAGCAAGGCAGAGCAGGGGGGACAGGGCTCTGTACACACGGAACAGACAGGAAGGGAAAGGCAGAACCAGATACCCACAGGGTACTTGCAGTGAAGTAGCGAGTGGACCACAAACTCACAAATGGAAGTACAGTGACAACGAGCAGGAGTTAGGTACGAGTTCAGACTCTGCAGAAAAAGGGAAGGTACGGACATAGAGAAAAACAGGAAACAGGCTAGGAGAGTATTCAGACAAGAACAGACACAGCAGCAAGATACAGGACCGGGTCTAGGTATGCAGCCCCTAGAAGGCGGAACGAACAGGCTAGGAGTGTGTTCAGACAGGAACAGGCAAGATACAGAAACGGGTCTAGGAATGCGGCCCCTAGAAGGCGGAAAGAACAGGCTAGGAGCGTGTTCACACTGGCTTGGAAATACAGCCTCCAGGATAGGCAGAAGACAACAGGCTAGAAGATAGTTCAGACAGGACACAGTTCAGACACGGGAACTGATACCGCAAACCAGGAAACATAGACAGGACCTGGAACATCAGTGACTAGACGCCAACTGACAGAACACAATGCTCAGGCAGGGTTTCTTGGGAGGAGCTGGGTTAAATACCAGGTGACAGACAGCAATAGGCTGAGGACGCATCAGGGGTGTGTCTGCAGCAGGTACAAGAAACAGGAAGTGATCGGGCGCCGCCCTTAAGCAGCAGAAACAGAGGCAAGCAGACAGCATGGAGGGAAGCCAGGCTAGCAGACTGGACTGGAGATCAAGTGCTCGCTCTTGCACAGTGGGAGATGGACCACTAAGCAAGGACACCGCCAGGTATGTTACAGAGACATGGGGCAAAATAGACACATGGAGGCAGAATGGAGACGTGAGCAGAATGGAGAGACATTGGCAGAATGGAAAGAAATGGGGGCAGAAAGGAGAGACATTGGGGCAGAATGGAAAGACATTGGGACAGGATGGAGACATTGGGGGCAGGATGGAGACAATGGGGGCAGGATGAAGACAATGGGAGTAGGATGTGGGACATTATTACTGTAGGGGCTAATCAAAGGATATTATTACTGCTGTAATGTATTTTATTTTTGAGGATACTGTTTTCTGTGGGGGTTTCATGTTACTGTGCAGGGCGGCACTATATCACTTTTTTTCTTCATCTGGTGTAGTGTAGAAGTTGGGGAAATATTGGGGAATGTGCTCAGTAAGCTGCTCTAGATAACTGTGTTATTTTATGCAGAGACGAGTCCTGGCGAGAAGAAGTGATGGCGGTCTGCGATGGATGAAGAGGAAAAGTGGAGATGAAGGCCTTCAACTAGAGACATCACCAGTGAGTCAGTGTGTTATCTGTACACTGACACTATACACTGTGTACTATACACAGAGCTCCTGTGAATAATGGCACTATTAGTAATGGTAATATTAGTATTCTGTTTTTGTATTAATGCTCAGTATGGTAGTATTCGGTCACTATGTGGTGTTAATATGTGATCTGGTCATGGTGTGGCGGTATTTGTCCCTTGTCCACTACAGGATATTGGCCCCTCATGCCGTCCACATTGAGATAGTTTCCTTCCTCTTGAGACTGAGCTGCGAGATATAGCAAACCTTCTTGTGAAGGCACGTATGGATGCCGTCCTGGCAGAGCCAGACCACCTGTACAACCTGAATGGGCCGCCTCATGTTACCCACAATTACCAAGACACAACAGAAATGGAAAACTAGAGAAGTCAGGGAGGAGGAAGAGAGAGGAATTGTCTGTAGCAATGTCATGCTCCAGGATTTGATCCCTTCAGTTTGTGTTCTGTGGTCGGCTTCTCTTTCTGCCGAGCCACAGGACACACACCTTTTCACTGGGTGTTTGGGTTCTGCTTTTCTGGCTGCAGCCTGCTTAGCTTTACACATTTGTATTTTTATTTGGATGCCTATCACATTTTGGGTGCAGCTTTATAGTCTGCGTTTCCTGCTGGTGATAGATTCATTTGGATATTCTGACATTCTGTTGATATTTGGAGCTAGGGTTTTTCGCTTTGCTGTTTATTTGCTATACTTTGCACTTTTCTTCTTTTTATCATTTGAAAATAGGCAGTATATTTGTTAACAGTACTTGCTGTATTCTTTGTTTGGTATTTTGTTTCTTACTTTACTTGCTTTGGGATTATTCCTTTGTTCAGCACACTTCTCTTCTTTTAGATAATTCACACTCTGCTCTGCCCTCTGGTTCTTTAGGAGGAACGTGAAGCAACTTGTCTGCCTTTTAGGCAGTTTAGGCCATAGTTGCCATCTCCTAGTCTGTGGTTAGGTCTATCTCTTCACCCGCAGGTACCGCTGGGGACTGTGTAGTCAAGGTATCTGGTCTGTACAGGAGCAAGCGTGGTCAGTTGTAGTTTTTAGTGTTTAACCTATTTTCCCAAGTAAGTTGCTACACAAGCATAGATAAACTAGGAGTTGTTAGGAGCATTCAGGGTGAGCCACTATTGATAGGGGGCGCCATTGCGTTATCTTAGGGTGCCAACCTCCACCATCATGTAGGGACAGACCAGGGTCAGAGTAGTGCTTCTACCAGTCTGAATTTGGATCTGCCAGGTTCAGGTATTTGTTCACCTTGTTTGTACGCTACCAATGTACATGGGCTTGTGCAGTCATAATAGGCCACTATCTGCACCATTCCCTCTTTCGGGGTGTCTCGCTGTTCCTCTCCCGGGCTCCTGTTGTCACTTTCATCTGCACCAGAAGAGGTGACATTGATTCACAATCACTTCTGCCCCTAACTAGACAGATCGATGTCCCTGACATTTAAGTGACTCGTGGTTATACAGTAAAAGTGTGTGAAGATGTCAGACACAGTCCCAGAAGACTTTTACAGTTTGTGTCATTATAACATGTATAATGGTTGAGCAATGTTTAATGCTGAATTTAATGTAATATCTCCCATCAGAGCTGTAGTAGATTGGACAACTGGGTAAGGAAGACTTAACAGTCAGCTGGCCCTACAGATGGGTGGAGTGTTTGGAAGTAAGAAGAGAGTTTCTTCCTGCTTAGAGAAGTCAGCACTGGAATGAGTAGTGAGGTGACGCCAAATACAGAGAGTGTGACAGATGAGGCCCCATAGTGAGGAGTGTGAGACTGGAAGGAAGCAGAACAGAGATAGCAAGATTCTGTAACTGGATCCAGTGGCAGAGTAATATGGCCAGAGCAGCCTGTACCCTGTGTGGTGAAGTGGACTATAGACAGAAAGAGGTCAGCTGCACTGGATATGACCAGGAGCTTAAGGAGGTAGAGCTGTGGGTTAGCGGGTAACCCTGAGACAGCAGAGGCAAAGTAACATAGTAACATAGTTTTTAAGGTTGAAGGAAGACTAAGTCCATCTAGTTCAACCCATAGCCTAACATGTTGATCCAGAGGAAGGCAAAAAAAAAACATGTGGCAAACACTAAGCTCCACATTGGGGAAAAAAATTCTTTCCCGACTCCATACGACAATCAGACTAGCTCCCTGGATCAACGCCCTATCAAGGAATCTAGTATATATAACCTGTAATATTATACTTTTCAAGAAAGGAATCCATGCCCTTCTTAAATTTTATTAGTGAATCACTCATTACAACATCATGCGGCAGAGAGCTCCATAGTCTCACTGCTCTTACAGTAAAGAATCCCCGTCTGTGATTATGATTAAACCTTCTTTCCTCCAGACGTAGAAGATGCCCCCTTGTCCCGTCTCTGGCCTCAGAGTAAAAAGATCAGTAGACAGGTCTTTGTACTGTCCCCTCATATACTTGTACATAGTAATAAGATCACCCCTAAGCCTTCTTTTTTCCACAGTAAGTAACCCCAAGTGTAATAACCTGTCTTGGTATTGCAGACTCCCCAGTCCTCTAATAAGCTTTGTCGCTCTTCTCTGCACCCTCTCTAGTTCAGCTATGTCTTTCTTATACGCCGGAGACCAGAACTGAACACAGTATTCTAAGTGTGGTTGCACTAGTGACTTGTATAGAGGTAAAATTATGTTCTCCTCATGAGCATCTATGCTTCTTTTAATGCATCCCATTATTTTATTTGCCTTTGCAGCAGCTGCCTGACACTGGCCACTAAACGTGAGCTTGTCGTCCACCAATACACCCAGGTCTTTTTCAGTTACAGTTTTGCCCAGTGTTTTACAATTAAGCATATAATTATACATTTTATTTCCTCTGCCCAAGTGCATTACCTTACATTTATCCCCATTAAAGTTCATTTGCCATTTATCAGCCCAAGCTTCTAGTTTGCATAGATCCTCCTGTAATATAAAATTGTCCTCCTCTGTATTGATTACCCTGCAGAGTTTAGTGTCATCTGCAAATATTGAAATATTACTCTGTATGCCCCCTACAAGGTCATTAATAAATATGTTAAAAAGAAGGGGGCCCAATACTGACCCCTGTGGTACCCCACTGTTAACTGAGACCCAGTCTGAGTGTTTTCCATTAATAACCACCCTTTGTTTCCTATCACTGAGCCAATTCTTATCCCACATACATATATTTTCCCCTATCCCCATTGTTCTCATTTTATCAACCTTTTGTGTGGAACCGTATCAAAAGCTTTTGAAAAGTCCATATACACAACATCCACTACATTTCCTCGGTCCAGTCCGGAACTTGCCTCCTCATAAAAGCTGATCAGATTAGTTTGACAGAAACGGTCCCTCGTAAACCCATGTTGATTTTGGGTCATGAGGTTATTCTTCTTCAGATACTCTAGTATAGCATCTCTTAGGAAACCCTCCAGGATTTTACCCACAGTAGAGGTTAAGCTTACTGGCCTATAATTTCCAAGTTCGGTTTTTGTCCCCTTTTTGAATATTGGCACCACATTTGCTATACGCCAGTCCTATGGTACAGACCCTGTTATTATGGAATCTTTAAAGATTAAAAATAATGGTCTATCTATGACGTTACTTAATTCCTGCAGTACTCGCGGGTGTATCCCATTCGGGCCCGGGGATTTGTCAACTTTAGTGATTTTTAGACGCCGCCGTACTTCCTGCTGGGTTAAGCAAGTGACATTTAATGGAGAATTTTTGTTATCACTGATCATGTTTTCTGTCATGTGATTTTCTTGTGTAAATACGGTTGAAAAAAAATCATTTAGCATATTGGCTTTTTCCTCATCCTCATCCACCATTTCCCCCAGACTATTTTTAAGGGGGCCAACACTATCATTTTTTAGTTTTTTACTATTTATGTAGCTAAAGAATATTTTGGGGTTATTTTTACTTTCTCTGGTAATGATTCTCTCTGCCTCAATCTTTGCTGCCTTGATTTGGTTTTTACAGAATTTATTTAATTTTCTATATTTATTTAATGCCTCATCACTACCTACTTGCTTTAGTTCTCTAAATGCTTTCTTTTTGTCACATATTGCGCCCCTTACAGCTCCATTTAGCCGTAGTGGTTTCCTCCTATTTCTAGCATGTTTATTCCCATAGGGTATATATTGTGCACAGGTCCTATTCAGGATGCTAATAAATGTCTCCCATGTGCTTTGTGTAGCTTTATGTCTCAGGATATCATCCCAGTTTATTGCACTAAGATCATCTCTCAACCGTTGGAAATTTGCCTTCCTGAAGTTTAGTTTCCTTGAAACCTCTCTACTACACATCTTATTTAAGGTTACATGAAAATGTATTATTTTGTGATCACTATTACCCAAGTGACCCCCAACTCGTATACAGTACAGACCAAAAGTTTGGACACACCTTCTCATTTAAAGATTTTTCTGTATTTTCTTGACTATGAAAATTGTACATTCACACTGAAGGCATCAAAACTATGAATTAACACATGTGGAATTATATACTTAACAAAAAAGTGTGAAACAACTGAAAATATGTCTTATATTCTAGGTTCTTCAAAGTAGCCACCTTTTGCTTTGATGACTGCTTTGCACACTCTTGGCATTCTCTTGATGAGCTTCAAGAGGTAGTCACCGGAAATGGTCTTCCAACAATCTTGAAGGAGTTCCCAGAGATGCTTAGCACTTGTTGGCCCTTTTGCCTTCACTCTGCGGACCAGCTCACCCCAAACCATCTTGATTGGGTTCACGTCTGGTGACTGTGGAGGCCAGGTCATCTGGCGTAGCACCCCATCTCTCTCCTTCTTGATCAAATAGCCCTTACACAGCCTGGAGGTGTGTTTGGGGTCATTGTCCTGTTGAAAATAAATGATGGTCCAACTAAACGCAAACCGGATGGAATAGCATGCCGCTGCTAGATGCTGTGGTAGCCATGCTGGTTCAGTATGCCTTCAATTTTGAATAAATCCCCAACAGTGTCACCAGCAAAGCACCCCCACACCATCACACCTCCTCCTCAATGCTTCACGGTGGGAACCAGGCATGTAGAGTCCATCCGTTCACCTTTTCTGCGTCGCACAAAGACACGGTGGTTGGAACCAAAGATCTCAAATTTGGACTCATCAGACCAAAGCACATATTTCCACGGGTCTAATGTCCATTTCTTGTATTCTTTAGCCAAACAAGTCTCTTCTGCTTGCTGCCTGTCCTTAGCAGTGGGTTCCTAGCAGCTATTTTACCATGAAGGCCTGCTGCACAAAGTCTCCTCTTAACAGTTGTTGAAGAGATGTGTCTGCTGCTAGAACTCTGTGTGGCATTGACCTGGTCTCTAATCTGAGCTGCTGTTAACCTGCGATTTCTGAGGCTAGTGACTCGGATAAACTTGTCCTCAGAAGCAGAGGTGACTCTTGGTCTTCCTTTCCTGGGGCGGTCCTCATGTGAGCCAGTTTCTTTGTAGCGTTTGATGGTTTTTGCAACTGCACTTGGGGACACTTTCAAAGTTTTCCCAATTTTTCGGACTTACTGACCTTCATTTCTTAAAGTAATGATGGCCACTCGTTTTTCTTTACTTAGCTGCTTTTTTCTTGCCATAATACAAATTCTAACAGTCTATTCAGTAGGACTATCAGCTGTGTATCCACCTGACTTCTGCACAACACAACTAATGGTCCCAACTCCATTTATAAGGCAAGAAATCCCACTTATTAAAATTGACAGGGCACACCTGTGAAGTGAAAACCATTTCCGGTGACTACCTCTTGAAGCTCATCAAGAGAATGCCTAGAGTGTGCAAAGCGGTCATCAAAGCAAAATGTGGCTACTTTGAAGAACCCAGAATATAAGAAATATTTACAGTTGTTTCACACTTTTTTGTTAAGTATATAATTCCACATGCGTTAATTCATAGTTTTGATGCCTTCAGTGTGAATGTACAATTTTCAAAGTCATGAAAATACAGAAAAATCTTTAAATGAGAAGGTGTGTCCAAACTTTTGGTCTGTACTGTATTTGACATGCGGTCTGGCCTGTTGGTTAATATTAGGTCTTGCAGTGCCCCCCTTCTTGCTGGGTCCTGAACCAGTTGTGAAAGGTAATTGTTAGTGTTGAGCGAACATGCTCGACACTGCTCGGTACTCGCCCGAGCATCACGCTACTCGGGATGTTCGGCGAGCACCGAGCATTTCCGGGTTACTCGGGCGGGAGCTCGGGTCTCCGCCCTGCATGTTTGGCGCTCTTTACAGAGCCAATGAACATGCAGGGATTGCCAGCCAGTCACTGTAATGCCGCAGCCATGTTGTTTGTGGGCATTACAGTGATTGGCTGGCCGCACAGCGTCACCTCGAGTATTTAAAACCGGGCGCTGCCATCTTGGACACAGTCGCTCCGGATCAGACAGTGTAGGGACAGCGCTGCTGATTTAGGGAGAGATATATCCTGCAAAATAGTTAGTGTAGGGTCTGTAAAGGCTGCCAGATCAAACAAACAGTCCTTCTCAGGACTAATATCCATCCCAGGTATATCAGGCAGGCAGGCAGGCTGTATAGGAGACGCAGTGGTTATACCAGCAAACGCTGCATTACAGTCCTGTGTGCTGCTCCTGTTGCTGAAATTGCTGGACTTAGCTCCAGGTCCCGGGGGCCAGGAAAAATCCTTTTTTTTAATCTAAATCCTCTTTTTTTTTTCCTCCTTCACAATGTACAAATACACATCTTATTAACCTTTTGGTGTCCCCCCCCCCCAAAAAAAAAGTGTGCCTCTGATTTTTCAGACACAAATATATCTAGAATCATAGAATCATAGAATGGTAGAGTTGGAAGGGACCTCCTGGGTCATCTGGTCCAACCCCCTGCTCAAAGCAGGATTCACTAGATCATCTCAGACAGATGTCTGTCCAGCCTCTGTTTGAAGACGTCCATTGAAGGGGAACTCACCACCTCTCGTGGCAGCCTGTTCCACTCATTAATCACCCTAACTGTCAAAAAGTTTTTTCTAATATCTAATCTGTGTCTCCTCCCATTTAGTTTCATCCCATTGCTTCTAGTCTTTCCTTGTGCAAATGAGAATAAAGATGATCCTTCTACAATGTGACAGCCCTTGACATATTTGTAGACAGCTATTAAGTCTCCTCTCAGTCTTCTTTTTTGCAAGCTAAACATTCCCAAATCCTGCAACCGTTCCTCATAGGACATGGTTTGCAGACCAGTCACCATTCTGGTCGCTCTTCTCTGAACTTGCTCCAGTTTGTCTATGTCTTTTTTAAAATGTGGTGCCCAAAACTGTACACAGTATTCCAGATGAGGTCTGACCAAAGAGGAGTAAAGACCAATAATGACTTCACGTGATCTAGACTGTATGCTTCTGTTAATACATCCCAGAATTGTATTTGCCTTTTTTGCTGCTGCATCACACTGTTGACTCATGTTCAGTCTATGATCTATTAGTATACCTAAGTCTTTTTCACATGTACTGTTGCTTAGCTCTATTCCTCCCATTCTGTATATGCTTTTTTCATTTTTATTGCCCAGATGTAGTACTTTGCATTTTTCCCTGTTAAAAACCATTCTGTTGGTTGCTGCCCACTGCTCCAGTTTATTTAGGTCTTTTTGAATCCTCTCTCTCTCTTCTCTAGTATTAGCTATCCCTCCTAGCTTTGTGTCATCAGCAAATTTAATCAGTTTACCCTCAATTCCTTCATCTAAATCATTGATAAAGATGTTGAACAATACAGGTCCCAGGACGGAGCCCTGTGGTACCCCACTTGAGACATTCATCCAGCTGGATGTGAAGCCATTTACAACCACCCTTTGAGTCCGATCACTAAGCCAGTTATGAATCCACCTAACAGTTGCCTGGTCCATTGCATACTTGGTCATTTTTTCAATAAGGATGATGTGAGATACTTTGTCAAATGCTTTGCTGAAGTCAAGATATACTATATCTACAGCATTTCCCTGATCCACCCAGTCAGTGATTCTGTCATAGAAGGAAATTAAGTTAGTCTGACATGACTTGTTAGTTACAAACCCATGCTGACTCTGGTTAATCACTTCATTCTTATCCATGTACTTACATACATGTTGTTTAATAATTTGTTCAAAGATCTTTCCTGGTATAGAAGTCAGACTCACCGGCCTATAGTTCCCTGGGTCCACCTTCTTCCCCTTTTTGAAGATAGGAACAACATTTGCTCTTCTCCAGTCTTCTGGGACTTCTCCTGTTCTCCAAGAATTTTCAAAGATTATGGAGAGTGGTTCTAAAATTTCTTCTACAATCTCCTTCAGTACTCTGGGGTGTAATTCATCTGGACCTGGAGACTTGAACTCATTTATGTTAGCTAAATATTCCCTCACAATCTCTCTGTTTACTGATAACTTGGATTCCTCTATTCCTTTAAAAGGACAGTGAAGATCAGTTGATGTTACATTTTCTTTCTGAGAGAAAACAGATGCAAAATAGGAATTAAAAAGTTCGGCCTTCTCAACATCCTCTCTTACCATTTCTCCATTTTCATCCTGTAAAAATCCTATAGCATCTTTGACTTTTCTTTTACTTTTGACATACCCCCAAAATCCTTTTTTATTGCTTTTGACATCTCTTGCAAGCCTTAATTCATTGTCAGCTTTAGCTAACCTGATACGTGCCCTACAGGATCTGCAGACTGCATTATAATCTTCTTTAGATATGCCTCCCTCTTTCCATTTAATAAACATTTCTTTCTTTCTTTTTAGCATGTGTTTAAGTTCTGTGTTCATCCATCCTGGTTTCCTTAAATGCTTCCCATTTTTCCTACTTTTCGGGATTGTTAACGATTGTGCTTTGAGAATCTCATTTTTAAAAATTTCCCATCCTTCCTGGACATTTTTGTCCTTAAGGACATCCAGCCATTGGATCCCTCCTATTCTCTTTCTGAGTCTCTTAAAATCTGCCTTTCTAAAATCTAACCTTGAAGTTTGAGTCTTCACATGTCTTCCTCCTCTAGTTATCCAAAATTCTATAATAGCATGATCGCTGCCTCCTAGGGTCCCAGCCACCTTTACCTCCTCAACCATTTCCTCCCTGTTTATAAGAATTAGATCCAAAGTAGCAGATCCCCTTGTTTTCTCCCCTACCTTTTGGAAGATAAAGTTGTCAGCAAGAGAGGATAAGAATTTGCTTGACCTGTTAGTTTTACTTGAGAGAGATTCCCAACAAATGTCTGGATAGTTGAAATCTCCCATGACCACTACGTCATATTTTTTGGAGAACTTGGTCATTTGATACATAAAGAGTTCATCCATATCTTCAGCTTGCCCAGGTGGCCTGTAGTAAATGCCTACAATGGTGTCCTTTCCGTTGTTCTCTCCTTGTATTCTTACCCAAACAGTTTCCACAGAACTCCCAGTCTCTGAAGCTTCAATCTCTGTGCAGATATACGCTTTTCTAACATACAATGCAACACCTCCTCCTCGTTTATCAAGTCTGTTTCTTGCAAATAAGTTGTATCCTTTTAGCCTTTTATTCCAATCATGTGTATCGTCCCACCAAGTTTCAGTGATTCCAATGACATCATATTCCTTTTCCTGCATTAGTAGTTCCAATTCTCCTTGTTTGTTGCCCATGCTTTGTGCATTTGTATAAAAACATTTTAGTTTGTGATTGGTTTCTCTTCCTCCCATATTTTTATTATTTCGATTTTTTTGTCTTTGTTCTTCTTCTTTTCCACTTCCAGTAGCAGAGATCTCAATAGTATTTGTCAGCTGTATGGCTTTTTCTGGCCTTTTGCTTCCACTCCCACATTGTTCTAGTTTAAAGCTCTTCTGATGAGTGTAGCAAGGCGACTTCCAAATACATGTTTTCCAGTCTTCGTAAGGTGCACCCCATCTCTAGCAAGTAGTCCATCGTATAGGTAATTCATTCCGTGATCCAGAAATCCAAATCCTTGTTGACGGCACCATCGACGTAGCCAGTTGTTCACCTGTAGAATCTTATTCCACCTCATTGTTCCATGGCCATCCACTGGGAGGATGGATGAGAAGACCACCTGCGCTCCCAATTCTTTCACTTTCTTGCCTAAGTCTTCAAAGTCACTGCAGATGGTTTCCAGGTCCTTTCTTGCGGTGTCATTTGTCCCCACATGTATTAGCAGGAATGGGTAGTGATCTGTAGGTCTGAAGAGTCTTGATATCCTGTCAGACACATCTTTAATTTTTGCTCCTGGAAGACAGCACATTTCTCTTGAGGTTATGTCTGGTCTGCAGATAGCGGTCTCTGTTCCTCTTAACAGGGAATCCCCCATGACCACCACTCTCCGTTTTTTCTTCACAACATTCTTCTTTCTCCATCCAGGAGGATTCTGAGGGCTTACAAGGTTATTCATTGCTGGCAAAGTCTTATCTTGCTGTATTTCTTCATGGTTCTCCTGTGTGAGAGCCTGGTACTGGTTCCTGAGCAGTATGGGTGCTGACTGCCTCTCGATCCTCCTGCTTCTGTGGGTCACATGCTTCCATTCCTCTGTTTCGTCAGGTGCAGTTCGAATTTCTTCTCTTTCTGAATCATGAAGAGATAATTCTGCTCTGTCTAAGAACTCTTCACCTTCCTTAATGATTTTCAAGGTAGTTAACCTCTCTTCTAGATTTCGCAACTTTTCCTCCAACAGGGACACAAGCTTGCATTTCTGGCATGTGAAGTCTGGCTTTTCCACTGGCAAGTCTGTGAACATGTAGCAGGATATGCAGCTCACCAAATGGCTCCTGGACTCTTCCATGTTCTTATTGTTAATGTTCTGAAAACAGTGAAAAAAGCTTAAAAAAAAAGGTTCAAAAAGCTTCAAAATGCGCGCGCCGGTAGGCGCGCGGTTTACCGATGTCCTTTTTTCAGCTCCAACAGCCAAAATCCAGTGTTCTTTGAGCTCGCGGAGACTCTTCACTTACCCCAAAATGCAGTGGGAATATGCAAATTATCTCCTCAGGACTCCTCCCCTGGTTTACCGATGTCCTTTTTTCAGCTCCAACAGCCAAAATCCAGTGTTCTTTGAGCTCGCGGAGACTCTTCACTTACCCCAAAATGCAGTGGGAATATGCAAATTATCTCCTCAGGACTCCTCCCCTGGTTTACCGATGTCCTTTTTTCAGCTCCAACAGCCAAAATCCAGTGTTCTTTGAGCTCGCGGAGACTCTTCACTTACCCCAAAATGCAGTGGGAATATGCAAATTATCTCCTCAGGACTCCTCCCCTGGTTTACCGATGTCCTTTTTTCAGCTCCAACAGCCAAAATCCAGTGTTCTTTGAGCTCGCGGAGACTCTTCACTTACCCCAAAATGCAGTGGGAATATGCAAATTATCTCCTCAGGACTCCTCCCCTGGTTTACCGATGTCCTTTTTTCAGCTCCAACAGCCAAAATCCAGTGTTCTTTGAGCTCGCGGAGACTCTTCACTTACCCCAAAATGCAGTGGGAATATGCAAATTATCTCCTCAGGACTCCTCCCCTGGTTTACCGATGTCCTTTTTTCAGCTCCAACAGCCAAAATCCAGTGTTCTTTGAGCTCGCGGAGACTCTTCACTTACCCCAAAATGCAGTGGGAATATGCAAATTATCTCCTCAGGACTCCTCCCCTGGTTTACCGATGTCCTTTTTTCAGCTCCAACAGCCAAAATCCAGTGTTCTTTGAGCTCGCGGAGACTCTTCACTTACCCCAAAATGCAGTGGGAATATGCAAATTATCTCCTCAGGACTCCTCCCCTGGTTTACCGATGTCCTTTTTTCAGCTCCAACAGCCAAAATCCAGTGTTCTTTGAGCTCGCGGAGACTCTTCACTTACCCCAAAATGCAGTGGGAATATGCAAATTATCTCCTCAGGACTCCTCCCCTGGTTTACCGATGTCCTTTTTTCAGCTCCAACAGCCAAAATCCAGTGTTCTTTGAGCTCGCGGAGACTCTTCACTTACCCCAAAATGCAGTGGGAATATGCAAATTATCTCCTCAGGACTCCTCCCCTGGTTTTGTATCTGTTGAAAATAGTCTGGTGTAGGCCAGAGAAATAGAAGTGTGGTTTTGCAGTTCTATGGGCCATTTGTATCTAAAAAAAACAGTTTGAGCGTGTCGCTCACTGTTCAGCCGCAAATATATATATTTAAAAAAGTCTGGTATACACCAGCAAATTATTACTGTGGTTTTGATGTTCCACGGTAAAACATCTCTATTATCCTGTTTTTGGCATTTTTTGCTGTATAAAAATAATAATAGTGTCTCCCTGATTTTTCAGACACAAATATATCTGTTGAAAATAGTCTGGTGTAGGCCAGAGAGACAGAAGTGTGCTTTTGCTGTTCCACTGTAAAAAATCTCTATTATCCTGCTATTTGCATTTTTTGCTGTAAAAAAAAAAAATAATAGTGTCTCCCTGATTTTTCAGACACAAATATATCTGTTGAAAATAGTCTGGTGTAGGCCCGAGAAATACAAGTGTGGTTTTGCAGTTCCACGGTACAAACCTCTGTATTATCCACTTTTGGGCCATTTGTATCTAAAAAAAACAGTTTGAGTGTGTTGCTCACTGTTCAGCCGCAAATATATATATATTTTAAAAAGCCTGGTATACACCAGTAAATTATAACTGTGGTTTTGCTGTTCCACAGTAAAAAAATCTCTATTATCCTGCTTTTGGCATTTTTTGCCATAAAAAATAAATAGTGTCTCCTGATTGTTCAGACACAAATATATCTGTTGAAAATAGTCTGGTGTAGGCCCGAGAAATACAACTGTGGTTTTGCAGTTCCACGGTTCAAACCTCTGTATTATCCACTTTTGGGCCATTTGTATCTAAAAAAAACAGTTTGAGTGTGTCGCTCACTGTTCAGCCGCAAATATCTCTATTTAAAAAAGTGTGGTATACCCCAGGAAACAATAACTGTGGTTTTCCTCTTCCACGGTTCTAATCTACTCTTTATTACCCTTTTTCCATTGATAGTGCAAGTGTAAGCTATTTTACTTCATTTACAATGGGCAAGGCGCGTGGCAAGGGACGTGGAAGTGGACGTTCTGGTGATGGTTCGTGCAGAGGACGGGGCCGTGGCCAAGGTGAAAATGTGCCACAACCAACAGCCACATCTTCTCGCTCCCACTTCTTGACCGAATTACTAGGGAAGCACAGAACAACACCAGTATTGAGAAATGATCAGTGTGAACAGGTTATTAATTGGAAAGCAGACAATACTTCCAGTTACCTGGGCACCACCACCTCCGGTCTGTCTTCCACACGGTCAACTCTTAGTAGCTGTGAGTCTCGACCGCATACTCCTCCTCACCCTGATGCTCCTTCCTCCCACCATGCCGAGTGTCGTCAGACAGCAAGTGATCCCACACTTGGACACTCTGAAGAGCTGCTCACTGGTCCATTTCCATATTTGGGCCCCTCGCCTGATACGCTTGAAGTGGTGGAAGAGGAGATCCCATGTTGCGATGCCCAAATATTTGAACAGCCACGGCCACAGGAAGTCGACGTTGGCAATCTGTCACAAGAGGTGGACGATGACGCGACACAATTGCCAGGAAGTGAGGAGGAGGATCGTGGTGCGTAAGTGGAAGAGGAGGAGGTGGTGGATGATCTAGTAACTGACCCAACGTGGAAGGAGGACATGCAGAGTGAGGCCAGCAGCACACAGGGGGAGGGAGGCAGAGTACCCCAACAGGCAGGAAGAAGCAGTGTGGTGGCCACAGACAGAAGGCAGGCAACCGTTCTTATGTTATGCTGCCTTAACCGTGACCCTCGCGTTGTCAAAATGTTGGGTGACAGTCATTACTGGTTGGTGACACTTGTAGACCCCCGCTACAAGGAGAACTTTCACTCTCTTATTCCTGAGGTGGAGAGGTCTACAAAAATGGGGCAATACCAGAAGGCCCTTGCTGCAGAACTCTTAAAAAAATTCCCATCTGAACACTCTAGCGGCAGAGGTCACAGTTCGTTGCCCAACCAAGGCGTACAGGTGAGAGAGATGCAACTCCAATCCAGCAGAGGCAGGGGAACACTGTCAACGTTCTGGGACAGTTTTCTGACACCCGCCCAGCTTACAGGCCCTGAGGCGCAGGGTACTCTCACAAGGAGTGGAAAGTTTCAAAAGATGGTGAGGGAGTACCTTGCCGATCGTACCAGCGTCCTCCGTGATTCCTCTGTGCCTTTTAATTATTGGGTAACCAAGCTGGACACTTGGAATGAACTCGCTCTGTACGCCTTGGAGGTCCTGGCCTGCCCTGCTGCTAGCGTGTTATCGGAGCGTGTTTTTAGTGCCGCTGGGGGAATTATAGCTAATAAGCGCACTCGCCTGTCAACTGACAATGCTGACAAGCTGACCCTTATCAAAATGAACAAGGGCTGGATTGGGCCAGACTTCTCATCACCACCAAATGACAGCAGAGTAACATAAAGTCAAATCCACTGTGTTATTTCGGGAGGTGTATTCACATGCTCCGCTTCACACCCACACATGGGTATACGCTTCCTCGTTTCGGCTGTTTAATCTTCTTCTCCTTATCCTCAGCCTCCACCACCACTATACCACCAGGGTGCCAGCATTGCAAGTTCCTCCGTCCTAATTTTTGGCAGCTTTTGCTGGGAAAGCATAAGCAAATACCATGGGACACCCACTCCCCAATAATGGGACTTATGTTTGTAATATGCTGTACTGCATGGCTCTTGTAAGGGGCATTGCAAGTTGCTCCGTCCTAATTTTTGGCAGCTTTTGCTGGGAAAGCATAAGAAAATACTATGGGAGACCCACTCCCCAATAATGGGACTTATGTTTGTAATATGCTGTACTGCATGGCTCTTGTAAGGGGCATTGCAAGTTGCTCCGTCCTAATTTTTGGCAGCTTTTGCTGGGAAAGCATAAGCAAATACTATGGGAGACCCACTCCCCAATAATGGGACTTATGTTTGTAATATGCTGTACTGCATGGCTCTTGTAAGGGACATTTCAAGTTCCTCCGTCCTAATTTTTGGCAGCTTTTGCTGGGAAAGCATAAGCAAATACTATGGGAGACCCACTCCCCAATAATGGGACTTATGTTTGTAATATGCTGTACTGCATGGCTCTTGTAAGGGGCATTGCAAGTTGCTCCGTCCTAATTTTTGGCAGCTTTTGCTGGGAAAGCATAAGCAAATACTATGGGAGACCCACTCCCCAATAATGGGACTTATGTTTGTAATATGCTGTACTGCATGGCTCTTGTAAGGGGCATTGCAAGTTGCTCCGTCCCAATTTTTGGCAGCTTTTGCTTGCAAGGCATAAGCAAATACTATGGGAGACCCACTCCCCAATAATGGGACTTATGTTTGTAATATGCTGTACTGCATGGCTCTTGTAAGGGGCATTGCAAGTTGCTCCGTCCTAATTTTTGGCAGCTTTTGCTGGGAAAGCATAAGCAAATACTATGGGAGACCCACTCCCCAATAATTGGACTTATGTTTGTAATATGCTGTACTGCATGGCTCTTGTAAGGGGCATTGCAAGTTGCTCCGTCCTAATTTTTGGCAGCTTTTGCTGGGAAAGCATAAGCAAATACTATGGGAGACCCACTCCCCAATAATGGGACTTATGTTTGTAATATGCTGTACTGCATGGCTCTTGTAAGGGGCATTGCAAGTTGCCCCGTCCTAATTTTTGGCAGCTTTTGCTTGCAAGGCATAAGCAAATACTATGGGACACCCACTCCCCAATAATGGGACTTATGTTTGTAATATGCTGTACTGCATGTGACGCGCCCCCTGGGCCGTGTGTACACGTGTGTGGGATACCCGGTGCCGGGTCTCTGGGGTCTGTAGTCTCCGTGGCGGTGACCCGCTCCCGTGACTCAGGCTGGTCAAACCAGTGGCAGTCTTTCTTAGGTTTTGAGGTTAATTGTCCGACTGCGCCACCCGTGGATTGCGATCAGGGAGTACCACCGCTGCGAGGCAGACCGCTGAGGCTGGTGTTGTGAGCGCAGCATAGAATGGGATAACTCCCCTCGGGAGGAGTATAGCCTCAGGGCAGTGAGTGTGGATGATGGGGGTGATGGTGCACGAGCGCAGCAGGAACGACTCAGAGTCTTTGCAGTGGAGTTCAGGGTCTTTACTGATGATTATAAGGTAGACCCTCCCGGGAGTACTGGCTAGCATAAGAGGCCTGGTCAGTCTGTGAGCAAGCAGGAGTTCCCCTGGCCAGGTGGAGTTGTAGGCCTCCCCGTCTGTCTGCACTCTTCCTGGCTACCTTGCTGTAAGCGGGTAGAAGTAGCCCATGTCCCTGAGTGTACTGTGTAGTGCTCACCCGTATGGCTGGTGACTTGGGGCCTTCTGTTAGCCTCCGCTCCACGACGGCGGTGCTGGTCCCTTGCTTGTGACCGAGTCTCCGGGCTTCTATGGCCAGAGGACCTGAAATCCCCTGCCGGCTGGTTTCTGCTGCTGGATATATAAGTCCTCACAGCTTCGGACTCCTGTGTCCGGTTCCTATTGTCTTCTGCCAGGGGGAGCTCTGCTCAGCTTCCAGCCCCTGGTCTTTAGCTCCTAGCTCCTACAGCGCTCCTTGCTGTTACTTTCCCTTGCTCTCACTCTGACTCTGACTGTTCTCTGACTCACTCAACCCCGCCCCAGATCCAGTTTATAAGGGCAGAATTCTCCCCTCCCAGGACTGGGGCAGCAGGATGTTGCATGTTTAAGGGATCCTGACCAGGAAACCTCCCACTTGCTCTCCGACGTAATATCTCTATTACTGTGGTGACCAGACCCCTGGGGTGCCACACATGGCTCTTGTAAGGGGCATTGCAGTTCCTCATAATTTTTGGAAAGCCTTCCATTCACTGCTTAGGCCAACAGTGCACGGGAGACCCAGTTGCTATAAATCGAAAAAAAGGTTTAGTTAACGCCCTCTGACCTCCATGTCATTTCCAAGGGGCATTGAAGTGGCTCGAAATTTTTGGTAGGCATTGCACTCACTGTATGCCCTATAACTGTGTAGCCGAACCGCTCCTTTTGTTACAGAAACATATCCTACAAGACATATCTGGTTGACTGGCCTGATATTGATGTGAATGGTCCCTGTTCCTCCTGCTCTTTCTCCTTTGCCACCACCTCATCCATCATTTATCACCTGAAGCTTTGTTTTAACGGGAGTCATAGAACTGGGATAGTAGCAGGAAAACATCCAGCAATCCTCGGAGGAGGTAGGATATGCGCCAAAACGCGGACCACCTCAGGCCTAGCCGCTACTACATACATGCGCTTGCATTCCAAGAAAACAAAGCAGATGCTAACTTCTGTCATCATCATCATGCTCCTCACCTAGGCACTCTCAACTCCCCTGATGGAGAAGCCAAGGCCCACCGGAGGAGTCTGGTTCTCTGGTGGGCTCGTCCAATGCTGCCCTAAAGCAGGCCAGGCTAAGAAAAGTGTGGGGGAAGGTGACAGGAGAAATCAGGGCGGCTGGGGACCGAGTATGGACACCTGGCCGCCACCTGGCGGCTGGGGACCGAGCGTGAACACCCGGCCGCCGGGCGGCTGGGGACAGAGTATGGATACCTCGCTGCCGAAGCGGCCATGAGGTAGTGGTCAGCTTCGGCCTCCTCCAAACTAAAAGGCCCCATTTCAAGTGAAAGCTAGCAGTATGGTATTGCAGCCTGCGGGTGGGTGGGTGGTTGGCTGCATATTTTCGCTTGCATTGCAAGGAATGGGGGAGGTGCAATTGAACACTGCCCTGGGACAAGGACTTGCACGGGGATAGTTGCAAGTCTGCATCTTCTGATGCGGCAAGGATCACTTCTGATGGGCACACTTTTAGACAGTGACCTGGGGTCAGAGATGCTTCCAGGGGTCTTCCCCATGCTGATCCCTTGTCTTTTCAGCACTGTATGCATGTGTCACACAGCACATGGCCAGATAAGGTTGTAAAATGTTAAAATGACATTTCCCGGAGAACGCATTTGTCACGGTTGAAAGCAATACAAAAGTGCAAAAACACATGAAAAATGCTACTTGTGAACATAGCCCAAGGTGTGGAGGAGTATTTTTGTTTTTGGTTATTTATTTTACCTTATACACAAATTTTTACCCTGGAAAGGAAATTCCTTAGCATATTTCACAGGAAAACCGTTTCAGTTTCGTTTTTGAACGTTTTATTGTGAGCCCGCAAAAGTGGCTTAATACCTCTGACCAGTTGTTGACAGCAGTGACCTGGGGGTCAGAAATGCTTCCAGGGGCGATCCCCATGCTGCCCCCATGTCTTTTGAGCACTGTTACTATCGTTTTGGGCACTTTTTCGGCTTTCTACCGACTGCTGGGGGTGCTGCCGCAAAAATGCTCGGGTCTCTCATAGACTAACATTGGGCTCGTTGCTCGGGTCGAGCACCCGAGTATCACGGTAAGCTCGGCCCGAGCTTCGAGCACCCGAGCATTTTAGTGATCGCTCAACACTATCAGTCGTCATCTTGGTGAGGACACGGAAGTCTTGCCCGTTACCAGTCTGGCACCCATGGCTGACTTTATGTTATGCTGCCTTAACCGTGACCCTCGCATTGTCAAAATGTTGGGTGACAGTCATTACTGGTTGATGACACTTTTAGACCCCTTCTACAAGGAGAACTTTCACTCTCTTATTCCTGAGTTGGAGAGGTGTACAAAAATGGGGCAGTACCAGAAGGCCCTTGCTGCAGAACTATTAAAAAAATTCCCATCTGAACACGGTAGCGGCAGAGGTCACAGTTCGCTGCCCAACTAAGGCATACAGGCGAGAGAGACGCAACTCCAATCCAGCAGAGGCAGGGGAACACTGTCAATGTTCTAGGACAGTTTTCTGAGACCTGCCCAGCTTACAGGCCCTGAGGCACAGGGTACTCTCACAAGGAGTGGAAAGTTTCAAAAGATGGTGAGGGAGTACCAGCGTCCTCCGTGATTCCTCTGTGCCTTTTAATTATTGGGTATCCAAGCTGGACACTTGGAATGAACTCACTCTGTATGCCTTGGAGGTCCTGGCCTGAGCTGCCGCTAGCATGTTATCGGAGCGTGTTTTTAGTGCCGCTGGGGGAATTATAACTGATAAGCACACTCGCCTGTCAACTGACAATGCTGACAAGCTGACCCTTATCAAAATGAACAAGGGCTGGATTGGGCCAGACTTCTCATCACCACCAAATGACAGCAGAGTAACATAAAGTCAAATCCACTGTGTTATTTCGGGAGGTGTATTCCCATGCATCGCTTCACACCCACACATGGGTATACGCTTCCTCATTTCGGCTGTTTTTTGCTCTTCTCCTTATCCTCAGCCTCCACGACCACTATACCACCAGGGTGACCGTGGTCCATGTTGCCAGCATTGCAAGTTCCTCTGTCCTAATTTTTGGCAGCTTTTGCTTGGAAGGCATAGGCAAAGACTATGGGAGACCCACTCCCCAATAATGGGAATAATTTTTTTAATATGCTGTACTGCATGGCTCTTGTAAGGGGCATTAAAATCGTCTTGTTAAGCTACTGTGACCTCCACGTCTTTTCCAAGGGTCGTTAATATTGTCTTTTTATTCCACTGCGACCTCCACCACTCTTCCAAGGGGCATTAAAAGCGTCTTGTTAAGCTACTGTGACCTCCACGTCTCTTTCACAGGGCGTTGATATTGTCTTTTTATTCCACTGTAACCTCCACCACTCTTCCAAGGGGCATTAAAACTGTCTTGTTAAACTACTCTGAACTCCACGTCTCTTCCAAGGGGCATTAAAACCATCTTGTTAAGCTACTGTGACCTCCACATCTCTTCCAAGGGGCATTAAAACTGTCTTGTTAAACCACTCTGAACTCCACGTCTCTTCTAAGGGGCATTAAAACCGTCTTGTTAAACCACTCTGAACTCCACAGCTCTTCCAAGGGGCATTGACATGTTGTTTTTAATTACCTCTAACCTCCACGACTCTTGCAACGGGCATTGCATTTCCTCCTAATTTTTGTCAGATTTTGCTTTTCAATGCATAGGCGAACACTAAGGGAGACCCACTCCCCAATAATGGGTAGAAGGTTTTTAATACGCTGTAATCCACGTCTGTTTCAAGGGGCATTGCAGTGCCTAATAATTTTTGGAAAGCCTTCCATTCCCTGCTTAGGCCAACAGTGTACAGGAGACCCAGCTGCTATAAATGGAAAAAACGGTTTAGTTAAGGCCCTCTGACCTCCATGTCACTTCCAAGGGGCATTGGAGTGCCTCAAAATTTTTGGTAGGCATTGCATTCACTGTATGCCTTATAACTGTGTAGCTGAACCGCTCCTTTTGGTACAGAAACATATCCTACAAGACATGTGTGGTTGGCTGGCCTGATATTGATGTGAATGGTCCCTGTTCCTCCTGCTCTCTTTCTCCTTTGCCACCACCTCATCCATCATTCATCACCTGAAGCTTTGTTTTAACGGGAGTCATAAAACTGGGATAGTAGCAGGAAAACATCCAGCAATCCTCGAAGGAGGTAGAATATGCGCCAAAACGCTGACTACCTCAGGCCTAGCTGCTACTACATACATGCGCTTGCATTCCAAGGAACAGAAAGCTAAGGAGGTGGATGGCCTCATGATCATGAATAATTTACTCGTTGTGTAGGAGGCCGACCACTGCTGCTGTCTACCTTCTGAACTTTGTGTTGAAGCCTGATTGACCCAGGACCCGCAATCCTCTATGTCTGGAGGACGTGTTGCATCCCAGTGTCCAACTGTGTCCCGGCTTCAACAATATTAACCCAGTGTGAAGGCGTCAGTGAGATGGACCATTCCTGGCCACATTCACTTGTCCACGTGTTTGTGGTTAGGCTGTCCTTCCCACTAAATGCACTGGGGAGGGCACAGGTAATGTTTTGGTATGCGCGCTTGTGTATAAGGCGCACCGGGACAAATAGGGGCAGCTGGGGACCGTTTATGGACACCCGGCCACCCCCACGCGGCTGGGGACTGTGTGTGGGCACCCGGCCGCGGGGCGCTTGGGGACTGAGTATGGACACACGGCCGCCCCCTGGCGGCTGGGGACCAAGCGTGGACACCCGGCCGCCGGGCGGCTGGGAACTGAGTATGAATAACAGGCTACCGACGCAGCCATGACGTGGTGGCCAGATTCCACCTCCACATGCCTAAAAGGCCCAATTTCAAGTGCAAGCAAGCTAGCAGTATGGTATTGCAGCCTGGGGGTGGGTGGGTGGCAGGCTGCATACTTGCGCTTGTATTGCAAGTTATGGGGGAGGTACAATTGAACACTGCCCTGGGACAAGGACTTGCACGGGGATAGTTGCAAGTCTGCATCTTCTGATGCGGCAAGCATCACTTCTGATGGGCACACTTTTAGGCAGTGACCTGGGGGTCAGAGATGCTTCCTGGGGTCTTCCCCATGCTGTTCCCATGTCTTTTTAGCACTGTATGCATGTGTCACACAGCACATGGCCAGATAAGGTTGTAAAATGTTAAAATGACATTTCCCGGTGAATGCATTTGTCACGGTTGAAAGCAATACAAACGTGCAAAAACGCATAAAAAATGCTACTTGTGAACATAGCCCAAGGTGTGGAGGAGTATTTTTGTTTTTGGTTATTTATTTTACCTTATACACAAGTCTTTACCCTGGAAAGGATGTTCCTTAACCCCTTTCCGACCTGGTCAGTAATAGTACGCACCAAGTCAGGAAGGCCAGTTCAGCGGGGGGTCCGGCGGTGAGCCCGCACTGAAGCGAGCACATGTCAGCTGATTATTGGAATCGCAATCCACCCGCGGCTGTTAACATGTTAAATCTCTGACAGTGGCATTTAACTCGCGCTTCCGGGAGTCCTAAGCCCCGCCCATCAGTGACCCCATCACGTGATCGCGGGTCACCAATGGGTGGGCATGACAACTCAGGGTCTGCAGCAGACGCCTGTGGTTGTCATGTCTCAATTGCTATGAGCGCCACCTAGTGGTCAGCGCTCATAGCAAGTGAGCATTTCTCCTGCATACAAGCGATCTGCTCATCGCTTGTATGCAGTAGAAGCAATCAGACAACTGCTGCTTCTAGTCTCCTCTGGAGACTATAGAAGCAAGCAGAAAGTGTAAAAAAAAAGTTTTTTAAAAAATAAAAAAAATAAAAAATATATAAAAGTTTAAGTCACCCCCCTTTCGCCCCATTCAAAATAAAATATATATATATAAAAAAAAAACACATACACATATTTGGTATCGCCGCATTCAGAATTGCCCGATCTATCAATATAAAAGAAGAATTAATACAATCAGTAAACGGCGTAACGAGAAAAAAAATTTAAACGCCAGAATTAAGTTTTTTTGGTCGCTACAACTTTGCAATAAAATGCAATAACGGGCGATCAAAACATCGGATCTACCCCAAAATGGTAACAATAAAAACGTCAGCCCGGCACGCAAAAAATAAGCCCTCACCTGGCCCCAGATCCCGAAAAATGGAGAAGCTAAGGGTCTCGGAAAATGGCGTCATTTTTTTTGTTTTTTTTAGCAAGCTTTGATTTTTTTTTTCACCACTTAAATAAAAAAGAACCTATACATGTTTGGTGTCTATGAACTCGTAACGACCTGGAAAATAATGATGGTAGGTCAGTTTTAGCAATCTGTGAACGTGGTAAAAAAAGGACCCAAAAAACAACTGTGGAATTGCATTTTTTTTGCAGTTTCACTGCACTTGGAATTTTTTTCCCATTTTCCAGCACACGATATGGTAAAACCAGTGATGGTGTTTAAAAGTACAACTCGTCCCGCAAAAAATAAGCCCTCACATGGCCATATTGAATGAAAATTAAAAAAGTTCTGGCTCTGGGAAGAAGGGGAGCAAAAAAGGAAAACACAAAAACAGAAAGACCCATTGTCGTTAAGGGGTTAACATATTTCACAGGAAAGCACTTTCACTTTCGTTTTTGAATGTTTTATTGTGAGCCTGTAAAAGTGGCTTAATACCTCTGACCACGTTGTTGACAGCAGTGACCTGGGGGTCAGAAATGCTTCCAGGGGCGATCCCCATGCTGTCCCCATGTCATTTGAGCACTGTCACTATCGTTTTGGGCACTTTTTAGGCTTTCTACAGACTGCCGGGGGAGCCGCCGCAAAAATGTTCGGGTCTCCCATAGACTAACATTGGGCTCATTGCTCGGGTCGAGCACCCGAGTATCACAGTGAGCTGGGCCCGAGCTTCGAGCACCCGAGCATTTTAGTGCTCGCTCAACACTATTCCTGATGTAACCAATGGTCCACTAGAAGATACTTCTTGAAGATATTCTCTGTCCTGAGTAATGTTGAAATCTTGTAGATCTTCTTTCCCAGTCACAAAATTTCCTAACCTGCACGTCAGTAGCCAAGGACATGAGATACATCCTTGTAACTAGAGGATCATGGCTTTAAAGAGATATTCTTAAAATATCAAGCTCTCATTGAGGCCTCATTCAGACATCCGTATCCACATGTACGTGTTAATGCTAATGCTATTCACATGCCTGTGTATTTTCATGGACTATGTGTCTGTGCAAAACTCACGGAGACATGTCTGTTTTTTCTTCCAATATCACAGATGAAAAAGACCTATACAAGTCTATGGGTCCATGAAGAACATAGACAGCTCACGGATGGCATCATGGTGCTGTCCGAGATTAAAGGGGTTGTCCAGTACTTTATATTACCCCCCCCCCCCCCCCAATGTGTCTCCCCGGGGCCCCTAAGGATTTTTGTAATTACCTTCCGTTGCAGATAATGCCTGTGAGTGGCGCTATCACTGGCCGCTCACAGGCATCACGTGACCCCCGGCTGCAGCCGGCTTTGACATCCGCCGATGTCGCTGGCAGCAGCCGGGGGTCTCTGTCTTCCGCGTTCCAGGTGGATGCCAGACTGTGGGTGGGGTTACCCCCCCACATCACACCCGGCATCCACCGCACGCTCTGCCTCTCCCCATTCATTGGGAAAGCGCGGTGGATGCCGGGTGTGACGCGTGGGGAGGAGGTGTAACCCTGCCCACAACCCAGCAGCCACCGTAGGGACCCCTGCACTGAGTCACGCCTCACTTGTCGTGACATCAGCGTGGGGTCACGTGATGCCTGTGAGCGGCCACTGATAGCGAAGCTCACAGGCATTATCAGCAACGCAAGCTAATTACAAAAAGTCTTAGGGGCCCCGGGGGGATACATTGGGGGGGGGAGGGGGTAATATAAAGTACTGGACAACTTCTTTAACATTACAAAGCATAGGAGAAACTTTATAACATATTTATCCATACGAGAAGAACACTGATAACACAATAATGGTAAAAATGGACACACTGATACCATTTTTTCACATACCTGTTTAAACCTGTACATGTGAATGAGGCCTTCTGCTGATCACTGAAGAGCCCCATTCTCAGCATCGCTAAAAGTCCCATCGGTCAGACCTCCAGCATTCAGAAAGTTATCTCCTAACCCTTTACAGCAGTGGTTCTCAACTCCAGTCCTCAGGACCCACCAACAGGCCATGTTTTCAGGATTTCCTTAGTATTGCACAGCTGATAATTGCATCACCTGCACAGGCAATAATTCCATCACCTGTGCAATACTAAGGAAATCCTGAAAACATGATCTGTTGGTGGGTCCTGAGGACTGGAGTTGGGGAACACTGCTGTAAAGGGACTGTCAGTACAGAAGGACTGTTCAAATCAAGTACAGGCGCTCGGTGCACCGTGGTGGGGCCAAGCAGTTCAGTGCATCTTTCCATCTACTTTCCAATTTTGACTATGAAGCTACACAGCTACTATGCAAAGAAACACTGAAAGCTATAGAACTTGTGGCTCATTCATATAACAGAATCAGGCACAGTTTCACCAGTTTGGTCAGTGTCAGTTTTTATCATTAGAGTTTGGCCTGAGCTTCAGTTTCTTCATCTTTTTCCATCAAACAGACCTGGAAAACTGGACAGCGCTCAGATGGCAATTAATTGTTGGCCGATTTTTTTTTTTCACTGACCCATGGATGTGCATTGTTAATTTTGACCTGACACTCAGATAACTATCTTACATTTTGCCACGATTTTCCGTCTCTCAAACAATCACAGATATGTGAATGGCCCCATTCACTCTTCTAGGTACAAGTGCTGTCTGGAAATAACACAAATAGGACTCGTACACAAAAAATGTACGTCTGAATGAGCCCTTAGTGTTAGTGCAGGTTGCAGTGGTGACGGGTATACTTGCAGCTCTCATAATCTCAATATATCAGTGATGCAATCATCATCTTCCAGAATTCAGGAGAGGACCTACTCCCTCTGGTCTTACCTGTGGAAGCAGCTGTTGGATTACATCAGGGTTCCCCAACTCCAGTCCTCAAGGCCCACCAACAGGTCATGTTTTCAGGATTTCCTTAGTATTGCACAGGTGATGTAACTATTGCCTGTGCTGATGCTGGAATTATCACCTGTGCAATACTAAGGAAATCCTGAAAACATGACCTGTTGGTGGGCCTTGAGGACTGGAGTTGGGGAACCCTGGATTACATGAACCCTCTGTACAGAGCAGATCACAGTCAGACCCAAGGACCTCTGAGACCACACACCACTCCATGCCACTTCAGGTAAGAGGTTATTCTGATTCCTCCTCTGCACTGAATAAAGCAGCAGAACTCTAACACACCATATACTTATCATTCATATATAGAAACATCAACCCTAACTTTACAGGTGAAAGAAGCGGGGTGACGTATCATGAGCCCAATGTGTCCTTCAGTGGTGAAATCCAAGGCCCAACACTCTTCCCACTTGTAACCATGGTCTACATTTAGGGGTTGCGTCAGAGCTCACTCGTCAGTTCTATCTTCTGCCTGCCACAAATCAATTCACTTTAGACAGATTTACTGACATCTATGACAGCTTGTGACACGGTGATTCATTTTGCACAAAATTTAGACTGCGATAAAGTATTGATCTTTGGGGGTCAGACTGCTGGGACCCCCAACAATCCCCAGGAGGATCTGTAGAGCAAGCTTTGAACAGAGCAGAGGGGGAGCATGTACATCTCTACTCCATTCATTCTCTGTGGAACTGACCCCTAGCGATCAATTCCTAAATCCTGTTGATAGGGGATTACTTATATACTTGGTACAACCCCTTTAATAGGGCATGCGGATGTCCCTGATCGGGACCTTTCTATATAAACGCATAATATAAAGTCGAGTTTGGGTCAGGAGACCTGAAGCCAGTCTTTGCATTGAAGCATACTCAGACCGCAAAACACACGTGTGAATCCAGGCAAAAGCTGTTTTTTTTGTTTGCCTGTACAAAACAGACCAATTTTGCAAGTGTGTTAGATCCAATTTTCGGGCATATTTAGTCCACATGTCTGTTTTTATCAATGGTTTTGCCATATGCAAAAACAACGTGACAGAGGTTTCCCAAGCTTCTTCAAGTACCCAGTCAGTGAAAATGAAGAATAGCAGTAGGATGCAACTTGGATGTCCGTAAATAAGGTCAATGTAGGGGATGTCTCTGTTTATATACAGACCATCAGTCAGCAAAATAACAGAATGGACATGTGAATAGTGTAAGGATAGGATGTGTCAGTGTGCTGTCCGAGTAATGAGGCCCAACTTGCCACCACATATTTTCACAGATCTGAAGTCACCAGCCATAGATCAGCCACTGAGGGACTCATTAGGACTCGCTCACATTGCCACGTAACACGGCCGAGTGCTAGTGCTATGTGATGTTTTATCGGATAGCACTCGGACCAATAATATACTATGTTATCCGAGTGCAGTCTGATGTATGTGCACAGAGACAATGGAGAAGATGGAAAAATTAAGTCCTCCATCTTCTCCACACCTGTGCTGCAATTCTTCCATGCAAGAAAATTGGATCACACTCAGAGTTAAAGCAGAGTGTCATTAGCATAATCGGCCCAATTCTCTGGCATGGGAGAATATACAGCATTGTGAGCTAGCCCTTCATGTGTGTACCATGAGCTAGCACGTCTTAAGAACATATATCATGAGAATTGCTCGATGATAATCTTCTGTACTTGTGCATATACTAACTCTTCAAACTTATTTTTCACCATGGAAGGTTTTGGAGGGGCCTATATAACCGATTTGAGAAAGGAATGCACCCTCGCCAGTCAGTCACTGATTTTCTACAGGCAGTAAAAGAAGAGACGCAGCAGCTGGAGGAGGAAATGGAGTTCATGGAGAAGGTGTGGTAGAAATACTGAAAATCCAGCTTCCTGGCCTATATGTCTTTGATGTTTATACCTCCGCTTAGGTTTCAGTGTAAACCAATTCAGCTTTTAATGGTGACTGAGAAACAATTTTAAATGATTATATATAGAAACCCTGCACAAGATAAAAAAGAGGCAATCATTTTTAGCCGATGCCCTACGTCTTTGGTGTTCTCCAACACAATAACTGGAAGAGAACACCATTAAAGGGAATCTGTTACCAGGTTTTTGCTACCCATCTGAGTGCAGCGCAATATAGGGGCAGAGGCCCTGATTCCAACAATCTGTCACTTACTGGGCTACCTGCTGTCATTTTGATAAAATTACTGTGTTATCTGCAGCAGACCCCGCCCACATCACTGATTGGCAGTTCTCTGACTGCTGAGCTCTGTATAACCCCGCCCACACCACTGATTGGCCACTTTGTGTATACTACATTTGCAGAAAGCTGCCAATCAGTGATGGGGGCGGGGTTGTACAGAGCTTATGAATATGTAGGACTACCTGGCAGCAGGTTTACTAGTCCCCAATGATAATCTGCTTGCTGATAAAATAGTGATTTTATAAAAACTACAGCAATCAGACTATTAAGTGACACATCACTGTAACCAGGGTCTCTACCTTGTGTCTTTTCAATGTCAGTAATGCCTGAGCACTGTGGCGTTATGGCTTTCTTATGGCACCAGAGAAGTTTGTTCATTGGTATAAAGTTTTCAAGTAAAGGTTCATTTAGGCAGGCCAATAATTGGGTTAGGGAGCGTTCCCTCATTCCCAACTGTTGACTGCCTAAACAGGCCATCAAACATCCAATGGAGGGGCAAAACATTCATTGGTGTGATAATTTTTGAGCAAGTTTAAAAATTATCATTAGCAGCACATTGTCCTGTGTAAACAAGAAATGTGCTGACGATAACATAAGTGCGGCCGGCCTTACTAAACAGACCATTAAACCACTGCTGATCGACTTGCATGTAGAGGTTACATTAACATGCCCTAACCCAATGTAACTTTTGCTCTTGTCTAACAATTTTTCCTTTAGAGATTAACAAAACTGGAAACTCGAGAGTCAAATGAAATCTACAAGAATCTCAATGACCAGCCAAAAATCCACAACTTCCAGATATGCATCACCAAACACTCTCCGGCTAATACGCCCCAAGATTACAGCACCAACCTGAAGCCGTTTCCCTCTCGTAGTCCATCCCAAGGTGAGGAGGACTCGGCCCTGATCCTAACCCAGGACCATTTGAAGAGCTCGGACCCCGACCTGTCGGCTAACAGTGACCAGGAATCTGGGGTGGAGGACTTGAGCTGCCGGTCTCCGAGTGGTGGAGACTTGTTACCCAGCGAGGACAGTGGGAAGGATCCCGATTCAGATGAAGCAGTGTTCCTGACTGCTTAGAGGTCTTATTAACCACTTGCTATTATATTAGTGCTTCTATTTATTTATAGGGAGTGATGTAAGCTGGGAGGGATATACTGGGGAAAAAAAAAACATATCGACTTTGTTCACATGTATCAGTGGTAGTTTGTGCAGCGGAGACCAGATACTAATGTCCTATATAGTCGGTCTGATCCAGGCAATTGAACGACTGACAATTGGAAAAGTGCATACACAGGTTGACGAAACAATGACGGGGACACAATGATCGCTAATAATCTGGTATCATGTTATCAGCAGCACGTCTCCTGTTTACACTGAGTAATGTGCTGCCGTTAAGAATTTTAATGAATGCATAAAATGTATCGCACCCAATGAAACGGTGCTTTCCTAGTTTGTCTGCCGATTGTGGTCCTGGTTAGATGGGCCAATAATCGTATGGTGAAATGATTCCTATGAGCGCTCGTTCATCGTTTATTGGCTCTACGCCTTAAGTGCGTGTCTGCAGCCTCCGGGAATATTCAGAAACAGTTATCTTTTTTTAAGAGCCAACCTTATAATGCATTTTGTTTCCTTTCATGATTTCAAACCACATGTCCGTGGAGCATGAATCCTGTCCCAATATATTTGTATATTTAAGTTTTGTCATTGACAAAGGTGCCCTGTACTGGAAATATGGACACTTACATGGTTTTCGGGTTTAGGTCCACTGTGTGAAAGATCTGAATGTGCTTTGCTTCTGTGTAAATTGCTGGTAGACTAATGGTGGTCATCCAGGATCTGACATTGGGTATTAATTCCCTACCTCCTAGTTATGTTAGGCATGACTATCACATGTAAGGTTCTTGCCACCTGGCCGAGAAAAGTTTGAAAAAAAGGACGCAAGCATAAACTGTTTGGCTTGTGACCACAGCAATTTACAGGAAAACAATGTGATTTTCGTCACATGATTAAAACCATGACCCAATGTCTATGGCTGAATAATCCCTTAAAGACTAATGTTTTGTGCTATGGTATAGCATCGGTCCGATCTTCTGTAACTTTATACTGTTTCCACATAGACTGCCAATGAAACAAAACTTCAGAATCTCATTTGGAGACTTTAAAGGAGCTGTCCAAGACTTTATTGAAGGCCTATACTTGATCATCAATGTCTGATTGATAGTGCGTGCTGTAGCTGTTCCTGTGTCAACGGTGGCCAGAAATGCTCAGGTGCCGAGCTCTGTTGACGGAGTACTACATATCGGCCCCCCATTCAAATCATTAGGGGGCAGATGTGTAGTACGCAGCCGCAGCCACTATTCCCTCCACAGAGCTCTGCAGTGCAGCTCCGCTAATGAGCACCCCAATTGATCAAACATTGATGACTTATCTTAAAGAGGTGGTCACTACATTGTATAATGCCCCCATCAAATTACACCTTTCAAATACCTGCAGCCGGGGTCACGTGATGCAGACTGAGCAGTCAGCAATAGCGCCACCCACAGGTACATATGGAAGCAGGAGGTATTTACAAAAACATTTATTTAGTTAACATGTGTAAATCGATGGGGTCATTATACAATGTAGTGGACCACCTCTTTAAAGAAAGGCCATCAATGTTAAAGTCCGGAACAACCCCTTTAATTATTAATCGGTATCGGTACAGATCTATTAGACTTTTCAGAACTTCAAAATAGGTCCATCCTTCAAACAGATGCCAAAAAGTACAGTATGCTGCAAACTTTAATGGAAGCATTCCTGTATGAATACAATATTGGAGGAAATAAAGAAAAAAAAACAAAAAGCTTTGGCACTTTTATGTAGGTCTCCATAATATAGTGGGGAGAGACTTTCTTATTGACTTATATAAGCGAGGTAGAGCAGTAACCCCAAAGAAATTGAAAAATCAGCTGTGGTCCCTATAGGATGGCCCTACACATTGCATTTCCCATCACTTTTTTGAGAATACATTGGGGTGGAAAAATAAGATACCACTTTTGAAAAGCGAAAATAAAAGCAGATAATAAGAATTTATAGTCCAGAATTTACTGGTCACTTTTGTATTTCTGTAGGAATTCCAGCTCTGTACGTTGCAGATATCCGGCCCATCAGTGGATTAGCGGGGTCCCGCGTACTTGAATCCTTGCATGTTATCTGGGGGCTAAGAGCCATAGGGGTCTCTCTAAGTGCTTCCGACACTGGTTTTCAGGAAACGTACTGATCCTTTTATATTCGTGCTGCAAGGTAGTTACATGTGGGGTCTCAGCGTCACATTACTGGGCTAGTACTAATATGGTAAGAGTCAATGTTGTGTAGTATCCCCCCGCCATCCTTTACGTGTCTGCCTGCGGCATAGTGAACGGCTGCCATCTTGAATGCTCATTGAAGCTGCTATTAGTTTTTTTTGTAAATTGCATGGATAATCTTACCAGAATAATCGTTCTCACTTCTTGACTTGTCTGCTCATTGTGACCAATATCATATTGGTTTTCTAGACGAGTTTACAAGCGCTTGTAGTGCTACAATACAAGAACAAAGCTCCTAGATGTAATAGGAAGATCATCATAAAATGACCGTCCCTCCCAACTGCAGATTCCAAAATCTCCTGAAGATGCAGCTTATAAGTGAGGTCCGTGATAGTCAGAAGCAGCGTCTTCTTCCCATGATCTGTGCCTGGGGTGGTAGCCCAGCGATGTAGGGGCTGAGCCGCAGTAACAGACATGGGGCCGTGTCTGCGGGGGAAGGTGGGGAATAGAGTTTTCATTTTCTAATCCAGGACAACCCTTTTAAAAGTAGAACTCCCAAAAACAATGAAAGGGAAAGCCTCTTAAAGGGACACTAATCCTCCAAATGAATGAGGGCAAAAAATAGAGCAGCTCTTACTTTTGTCCAGTCTGAACATGATCCTAAAAGAGATGGGGCCAGAGTCATCAAGAGCGGCGCTGTTCACATTGGTCTTGATGAGGAGGTGTGCTGGAGTCAGACAGACGCTCACGGTTCATGAAAAGGTGCATGCTTCTTCCTGAATTGAGAACGCACCGTGGGGCAATAAACAAATCTGCAACATGTGAATGAGATTTTGTGGCTATTTATGGTACAAAGATTTTAAAAAAAAAATTCTGCACAAGCGCTGTGTGTGAACAAACCCCAACGGTGGTGCCGCAGGTCTTTTGGGAGTTCTCCTTGATTGCCAAGGGTTTTGTGTGTTTTTTTTATATATTATTTATGGTTTATTTATTGATGCCATCATTGCTTATTTTTGTGACGAGTATAATAAAATCATGATCTATTTTTTTATTTTGTGTTGCATATTTTGGCTGTAATTTATATGCAGAAATTGAGTTTTGTTTTAAGATATTTTAAAATATGTTGTCAAGCAATATTACCCTAATTGTGACTATATCAGTACAAAGTACGTATGTAAAGTAGTTTATTCCGTAATGTGCAATTAGAATATTTTTGTAAACTCCCTTGTGTTGTGTGTGTGCTGGTGTGTATAGATTAGATTGGGCCGCTGTCCTTTACGGACATAGCATTAGAGTAATTTATGCTGCACTTATAGAAGATGCTAAAGAATTACACTACAGTTTTTATAATACAATTTTCTTTTCTTTTTTAAAGCAATACTTTACTCACCCTCTCTGGGTCTAATGCAGAGTGTCAGCTATTTGTCACATTGACAGCGCTGCAGCCAGTCAGTGAGTTCAGTGACTCTGAGCAAGTAGTGCCGTTAACTCGGGCAAAGCTGCTGATCTCAGTTATTGGTTGCAGCGCTGTCGACGTGAGGCCAAAGGACAGTAACAGACACTGGGAGCAGTGGCAGAGACCCTGTGCTGGACCCAAGGAAGGTGACTAGTGCACAGTTACAAAAAAAAAACAGCTGCACCAACGGGTTAAAGGACAATCCCTTTAACCCTCAACTGGTGAGGTGGGGGTTGCCACACCCCAGGGAATTTTTGTTCGGCTGCCATTCATTGAAAAATGCTGGTATGAGGATACGTGTCTCACTAGCTTCCATCCATTTGTGGGTGTCAAAAATTTGTTACACTCATATGCAATCAATCGCCAATAAGAAAACGATTAAAACAAACGTGATCTTCGCATCTTCTGTAAAAATAAGAGATTTCTAAACACTGGGGTATAGGAAACCCCACCTCACCAGTTGCGTGACAAAAACCCCACCTCACCAGTTGCGTGACATAAACCCCACCTCACCAGTCGAGGGTTAATGAACCAGATAATCTGGCACAGATCAGCAATGGAATGGGGAATTTTACAAGATCAGAAGCAAGAAACTGAGCAGAAAATTAGGAAATTACCCTGATAACATTTTGAATTAGCAGCTTGTTTTTGGGCTCTCTATACCAATCCAAGGGAGGTTTGTATACTTTATGACGGACATGTAATAATTCAGAATATTTGTTAGATCCCCCAGGTGAATTACCCCAATACTATAAAATGGACATAAATGACACATAAATCTGTGCGGTTACAAAGTAACATTGACGCTCCTCCCCAAGTCCCCGTACAGAATGACATGTCCTCGGGTCAGGAGTGTCTACAGCTTCATAGAAATATATAAAGCAGTCACGTTAGGGTCGGGAAAGTCCGTGCATGGACTGATTACCACGGAAGTCTGAATGAGTCTTTATTGACTAATAAAGTCACTATTGATCACAGGGGTTAAAACGGTCAGGATTGGAGTTCATCTCCAATGTTAGCCTTTGTGTAATATATACAACTCACACCTCCTGCACATGGAACAGGCATAGATTCTGGGTATGAACAATGGGCGCCCTACACTATCCACCCTAAATATGGGGAAGATGGCAGTAAAGAGTAAAAGACGGTTGTCTGGGACTTGACTCTTTTCATAAGATAGGTCATCAGCGTGTGATTAAAACAGAAATGTAGAAATTTTTTGCAAATTTATTAAAAAAACAAAAACTGAAATATCACATGGTCATAAGTATTCAGACCCTTTGCTCAGACACTCATATTTAAGTCACATGCTGTCCATTTCCTTGTGATCCTCCTTGAGATGGTTCTACTCCTTCATTGGAGTCCAGCTGTGTTTAATTAAACT